>NC_090188.1:10649783-10964783 GCF_024679245.1 Pseudorasbora parva | reverse complement strand
TCTCTTCAATGTGTGGTTGGTCATATTGCTTTGCATTTGTTTTAGGAGAATGACCAAGTGTTTCTCCCTCTCTCTCTGTAAATAACTGTAGGATTTGTCACTGTGAGGGGGATGATGAGAGTCCACTGATAACACCCTGTCATTGCACTGGGAGTTTGCGGTTTGTTCATCAGGGCTGCCTGCAGCAGTGGATCAAGAGCTCAGACACGCGCTGCTGCGAGCTCTGCAAGTATGACTTCATCATGGAGACCAAGCTCAAGCCACTCCGCAAGGTAATGTCACATACATGTATACACTCAAAAATATATGGGTTGAGCACCTGCTCGTACTGCATATACACAACATTATAGACTCTATAAAATGGCAAACATGCTATAAAGGCCTTTGTATGGGGGAACACTTTACAATAAGCCAGGTCCCATTAGTTAATGCATTAACAGTATTTATTAAAAAGTACACTATGTAACTTTTTTTTTGTTCAAAATTTAGTCAGTCAATACTACATCATCTTTGTGTGAAATTGCGTACAAACATCAATCGCCTGTGCGTGTTTCTTTATATAAATGCGACAGAGCTCCTAATAATACCAGGATCAACATTGGCATGGATTTTTAGAGATGGTGAGAAGTTATGTTTCTTAAGCGTAGTAGTGAGCGTTTTATGAGCAGTAGGATATTCTCTCGCGCGCTTTGGGCAATATCAGTTCTAAAAAATTGCAGCTATTGACCATAGCGGTGTTCCCAGATAATCAAAACAGCAGCATCAAATATTATCTTTAAATGATCAGAAGAAATCATTTTCCCATGTGTAACAGGTGCTTCTGCAATGTGCATGCCATTTTGTTTTTTAACTGCTAGGGAGTTACACATAGTTTATCTTTTCATCATGGATGGATGGATCTTATTTTCAGTTTAAAATGAAATTATACAGTTCTCACATTTCTATAGTCCAGTGACAATTCTGAAATAATGTGACAAGAATCTTCTGTTACCAAGATATAAAATAAATTAGGAATTTTAATATCAACCCTTTTTTGGATATCGGCTAACAAATATGATCAGCTTATCATGTTGGCCAGACTATATTTTGCTCTATTTTCATATGCTGTTTTCACACATACTTTTTTTTTTTTTTTTTTCACGGGCTGATTTTGCTCAAGGCTTAAACTCTCTATTGAAGAATTCAGTTATATATGATTGAAAAATATATAGTTTTAATATAATATAATATAATAAAAATATAATATAATATAATAATTTGAAAACTGCAGTTATTGTGTCATTTTGTCAATGATGCTGTTGCTGCCTGTCAACCGTTAATAGCTTGCAGTATATAGGTAATAAAAGCTAATATAGGTGCTTGATGAAAGAAGTGTTTGTAACACCACTCAAGGGCATGTATAATGAAGTAATACACCACGAGCATGTGATGTTACAAACCCTTTTGGGTCTAGGGAATTGGTTTGCAACATTTGACACAATTAAATCACTGTACATTTACTGGAGGGTAATCAAGCAACAATAATTTAACTAAGATATTTTAATGAAACTCTGCTTTGTGTTATTTAATATGCAGATACAAGAGTTGATCAGTGTAGATGACAAACAATCTGTCCTTTTAAGATGATTGAAAGCAGGTTAGTCCATGAAGCCTGTAGGAGTTTTTAAAAAAATGATTTGTTATAATGAATTGTTTTTGACTGACATGAACGTTCAGCCACTTCAGTGTTCAGTGCTCAGTCTTTATCCACTGCTTCCTCTCTTAATTAAATTTCTGATGCTGTGTGTCTCAAATGGGGCTTAAAATAGGACATCTGTAAGGGCAGCCTTTGTGTCACCATAGAGATTGTGCTTAAAGGGCATTTTGCAGTTTAAGAGCCCAATGTATAGTGAGTCAATGTATAGAAAAATAACTTAGATTTTCTTTCAGACATACTAATAATATATACGCACCTAAAGCTTCCGGAGTCGTTTTTGTGAGACTTTTACTTCCGTGTCTAAAAATGCCAAAAACAAGTGACATGAAGTGATGTGACACAAGTGAGTGCAGTAAATTTCAACAATAGGAAAACAATGGATCGCAATGACAGTTCAGACGTACGCTGTGGAAATTGTAGATGTTTATTCATACTAATATCACGGACCACAGCCATGCAATTAGGGACAGTCCAGGATTAGACAGATCTAGATTAGAGGAGATATATTGAGTTGTTGTGTGAGGAGAACCAGTGGAGAACATGGCAGATGTCTCAGTGAGAGACCAGTGTTATCTTATAGATGTATACATAGCTAACGATATGAACACTCAGATGCTCAGATTACAATACTGTACAGATTATCATTAAATATCAGGCAATAGCAAAGCTGGCACTGGTAATCTAGGAGTATTGATACTTACCAATTATAGAAACTAATAAGATTTGATCAGGCGTATGTCACACTCCTAATATCCGTCCACACTAATATTGTGAGATAAGAACCTTACGTGATATAACGTTAGCCGTTTCTCATCACGAAGGATTTGGTAGTTAGCAAATGTGTTTTATAAAAAACAAGACTTACGGTGCACAGTTCATGTTTTCTTCTGACAGATCTGTGACCGCTACATCTCCCGCCGGTGGCCGAACCACAGACAGTATAGTGTATAGTTAGTATAGTAGTATACTGTTGTATGTGTTTCATGTTATACTTTATTCATTAATCCTGTGTTATGAGTTTATTTCGTGCCAATTCACAGATAGTGTGAGAATGTATATGTTGCCATGAGTATGAGTGAATTGAATGTACATAGTACAGTACATGGCATGTTGTTCGTGCCCTTTGCTCTTACAAAGCAATCAAAGAATCTTACAAAGAATCACCCTTTGTACTTCCCATTCTGCTGTTAATGTTTCTCTAAAGATTGAATGGGGATGTACTTCCACCTGTTTGCAGTATTTGTTGCTGACATTTATTCACAATCATGTCTTTCTAAACCTGTTTGACTTGCTTTCTTCTGTAGAATATATATATATATATATATATATATATATATATATATATATATATATATATATATATATATATATATATATATATATATATATATATATATATATATATATATATATTTTTTTTTTTTTTTTTTTTTTTTTTCATTTACAATTTTTACAATGGAAGTCAGTGGTCACCAAAATGGTTTGGTTACCAACATTCTTCAAAATCTCTTCACAGGAGAAAGAAAGTTGTGTTTAAAACAACATTTTTGGGTGAACTATGGCTTTAAACAAGCTTTTAACCATGCAGTATGTGTATAGGAATAAACTTAAACTGATTTAACTGATCGTTCCATTTTTACATTTCATCAGAATTATTGCACTTTCACATAAGCAGCAGATAAGCAGCACAAATCAAGAGATTGTCAACTTGCATGGTTTATTTTACTTTATCTGGTTTCCTGATGTATTCTATTTATCATACAAATTGCATACTCTTAAAATGGGTGCTAAACCAGTAAAATTCCTTTTTAGGACCATCCAGATTGTCAACATTTTTCTATTAAAAACTATATCTGTATTTTTTCAGCAACCATAATTGCAAACGATACAGTCAAGATTCAGGTTATTATAACTAATTATTGTTCTTTATTGAGGTTTGCTTGGAGATTTAGTGCAAACAGCTTGTGAAATAAATCTGACTTGGCTGTATTACACTTCCATTTGAGCAAAATATCACACTGGAGATCAATAAACTCCAACCTACATGTTTGCCAGTGTTTTCAGATTATCAGCGCTTTTTCCCCTAAGCAGGGAGAGTCTGTGCACACGGTTGCCAGGTTGGAAAGATAAAGTAACACTGGACAGAAAATGCATCCATTTAAGAGAAGAGATTTAAACTCTTGACATCTGTGGCACCCGCAAATACACATGCGGAGGATTGTTAACAGTACAAGATATCACAAATGTCAAATCAAAATGAAACGGGATAAATAACCAGCAGGCAAATAGCACAGACAATTATGTTTAATTGAAAGAAGCAGAAATCGTGATCACTATTAAAATACGATTTATCATGCAGCACTAGCTGTGTAGTATATTTGGGGGTTTAATTGGTACTGCAGTTTAAATAAACACAAATTAATTGATTATTCTTTGTTAATATAATATTTTTCTGATAAATGTGAAAATTTAGCTTGACATAGAGACCTGCACATAGTCCAGAGATCACTCTCACTAACACACGAGATATATTTATTGAGCAGAAAGGCCAGGTCACCGATTTTGTTTGTGCTGCACTCAAAGTCCTTTTACAACAAATTTAAGATTAAATATGTTATTTTTTAATGTCTTTTTAATATCTGTGTCTGCAGTGGGAGAAGCTTCAGATGACCGCCAGCGAGAGGAGGAAGATCATGTGCTCGGTCACTTTTCACGTCATCGCCATCACGTGTGTCGTCTGGTCGCTCTACGTCCTCATTGACCGCACGGCAGAGGAGATTAAACAAGGTTAGCCACACCCACCCTTCACTAGCCAGTTTAGCACTACATCCACCGATTCCTCATCCAGATCTGTCTGCCTGCTTCCATACAGCTCCATCCCCCCTCCAGCTGTCCTTACGTTCCCCCCGGATTGTTCTGTTTCTTATGGAACGATCGCATTCCTCTGACTGACAACTGTTTGTTGTTCTCAATGATGCATATCTTGATGTATTCATTACCTACATGCAGATGGTTTATCCTTTCTTTGAGATGCAGGTAACGCAAAACGGGCGTTTAATTTTAAAAATGTGTGCGAGTTGGTGCGCTCATACTTTCATTCTCAGATGGCACATTCACAGATGCAGCACAATTTGTTCACTAATACATATTAGGGGCTGTTTACACGACACCGTTTTCAACTAAAAATTGCGCTTTGGCCGTCCATTTACACGTCAACGGCGTCTTGAGGACCTGAAAAGGCAAACTTTTTAAAAGTGTTTTCAAAGTGGAAGTTTGTACTGGCCTGGCAGCAGAATACAGCTTTTTGTAATCAGTTTCCCGGCTCTGTGTGAACAGGGATCGTTTTGACAACGGTGTCGTTTTTTTAAAATGTTGTTGTGTAAATGTACCCTTAGACACACAACTGTAAAACTCTAAACTGATTGGCTGATTTTACAAAACTTCTGATGTATCTCTTCTTAAGTTTCATAATTGGTGTGAATGGTACCCTAGATTCTGAATCCCAAAAAAGTGCATCCATCCATCATAAGTCATTCATACGGCTCTATGAGTTAATAAATGCCTTCTGAAGCAAAAAAATATCCATATTTATGACTTACTGGCTTCCGCTTACTATCCACTTACTTACCATGACTTTATACCCAGGCTTCCTGTGGCTTCCGGCCATATGCCACAAGAGTGACCTCGGGCATCCTGTTGGATGTAGGAGTATCGTAAGCTTAGGTAAGGGTAGATGCCTCTCACGGTAACAGCAAATACGGCTAGGAAACAAATGTAAGCTCCTCTAACATTTCTCTTTAAAAATTCTCATTTTAGACTTCTAATTCATAACCAGTGTTTTGTTCTGCTCTATCCTCTGCGCTTCCTCGTTTGTAAATACATCATGCGTCTAGGAACTACACTTGCGTACAGCCATTACCGGAAGTCTGTGATTATGGTTTATGAAGTTATAAAAATTTGTTTTTCTTAGGAAAAGTATCACTTCTACTTCAGAAGGCCTTTATTAACCCCCTGAAGCCCTGTGGAGCACTTTTATGATGGATGGATGCATTTTTTGGGCTTTAAAATCTAGGGTACCATTTACTCTTATTATAAAGCATTGAAGAGCCAGGATATTTTTAACATAACTCTAATTGTGTTTGGCTGAAAGAAAAAAGACACGTATATCTTAGTGGCTTTACGGTGAGTAAATTATGGGATCATTTTCATTTTGGGGTGAACTAACACTTTTAACTACATGGGAACAAGTACTCTAATAGGAGAGTAGATTTACTCACAGATCATCTCTCAGACTCCACCAAATCAATACCATTAGGGAGCTGTGGAGTGCCGGGCCGGATGTGTGTTAGCTGAATATGACGGCAATGGATCTTTTTTCCATTTTGGATTTGATCTGGGGTGCAAGTGTTTGCTTGACTAAAACACACCAATCCTTTGACCGCACTCTGGGTGAGTTTTAGCACTGACCTCGACCCGTACGCTGATGGCTGTGTTGACAGCAGGCACTTTACTGATTTGCTCCTAACATTAAGAGCCCATTCACACGCGCCTCATTGTACAAGAACTGAAGCTTTGAGGAAGATCTTTGATCACTGTTACCATGGTTACACCATTGACTTTTCTTCATCTTGCATGGTAAGGCTAGAGCAGAGTCAAGAGGCAGTGCATGCACACATCTGAATGTTTCCACGTGTCCATTCCTCATCTCTTGCCATTCTTAACTGGCAGTTCTCTTAAGATATGATTCCCACCTGCACCCCTGACCATCCACTCCTATCAGTGGCTTCACCTTTTGCCAATAGTGAAATAGTAACACATTTTTTTTTAACCATGCAGCGGGGAGGATACCAGGTAAACGCTTTTACATTTACCATTCTTTCCTCCTAACTCTTTCCTCAAACTGTAATCATTTTTTTGAAGGTCCCTCCCTATCTTCCTCCCCCAGCTACATCAGCCATCTCTGGCATGAATGCTAGTTGCAGCCTGAATAAAGGCAATAATGCTTCACAGCGAGAACGCGCTCTGAACGCAGTGTGCACGGCTGCCCCATACTGCCAGTTGTGAATATGCTGGACAAAGGCAATTTCAGGCTTGATGGCCACTTATCACAGCCTGAGCACTTTTTTTCTTAAATCTATTTTCTGGATATATTCAGGCACAAAAAAATTAAAGAGAAAGCAATTGTTCATGACTGCAAAGGTAACGCGTGGAACAAAGAGGCGAGCGCTGCATTTTAAAGGACTGTGGCGTGTTTTTATCGAATTTGAAAATGACATAAATCTGTATCGATCTGCTCTCCTCTAATATTGCTCAGGCAGATGTGTAGATGTCAGTGCAATGAATGAAATGGACTAATCAAATGGTCCTTTGTATATAATAAGTATATTGTAATATACAAGCAAGCAGGTTTGCAAAAACGCAAAAGACTGTCCTGTAAGTTTGGCACTAACCTCATTCTTTGCCCTCTGCCTTCGATAATCATGTCAGGTGGACTAAAGCTGCACCCCATCCTGAGTTATGGAGCCTCCGAAAGCAGTACAGTATTCCTTGTCCAAGGCCTTGTGCTTGAACAGACTGTAGCATTTAGAGACGTGCTGTAGCACATGGCAATTCCCTCACACTTGATCTTTCCCGACATTTCGAAAAGCTTTATTCCACAGAGGAAAGCATCTGTAAACAACTCAAAGTTTGGCAGAATTTATTTCCAATGAAGGTGTGCTGAGACACACCTCAAATGTGTTTGCTGCTGGTCTCACATTTCTAATGATTTTGGTCAAATGGTCAAGGGTGAAAATGCTGTATTTGCATTCTGAAGCATAGCCCAGTTTCCATTGCTGGCTCTTTAGCAGCTTGGTGGGATATCAGGACTCCAGCCGCCTGTCTTTGCATCCCCGCTCCTGTGTTTGCCCCAGTGTTGTGCTTAATGTATATATTTTAGATCTTGTGTTTTTAATCCATAATCACTTCATATGCACATAGACTTTAGACAATATTGCTGTAGGGCAATGTATTACGGCAGTCTTGGTTTAGGTTTGCTGCATATGGGTCAATGACATAAGATTACATTTTCTTTTCTTATTTTTTCCCCAGGACAGGTCTTAAAATAACATAAATTAAAACGATATCATATAGAGGATCAAATATCATGTCAATGTCAGAAAGTCCCTTAAAATATAAGATGATAATAGAAATATGGAATGATGGATGGATGGATGGATGGATGGATGGATGGATGGATGGATGGATGGATGGATGGATGGATGGATGAATAGAAAGATAGGTGTATAGAAATATGGGTGTGGTGTGGCAAGCAGCTGGCACTCGTGAACGTTAATCACCGGCCCGCTCTCGCGGTCCCTCGCCCCGCTGCTTGCCACACCACAATGGGATGGATGGATGGATGGATGGATAGATAGAAAGATGGATGGATGGATGTATAGAAAGGTGGGTGTATAGAAATATGGGATGGATGGATGGATGGATGGATGGATGGGTGTATAGAAATATGGGATGGATGGATGAATAGAAAGATGTGTATACAAATATGGGATGGATGATAGAAAGATGGATGCATAAAAATATGGGATGGATGGATGGAGATTTATTTATGATAAATATATTTATTATATGCATGTTCATTGATTTTCTGGCTTTTCTTCCGTTGCCGTGGACGCTGTTATTTGTCATTGACCCTTATGTTTCATACTTTGAGTGTATTTATTTGTTTGTGTGTATGTGTATCACTTTAGTTTGGGGTCGAATTCTCTCTATTAACTATTGACTTTTGCCTCAAACTTCTAATTACTGTTCATGTATATAAAGACGTAGAATATGGTCACTCATAATAAGGCGTTATGTGCCTTAATAAACAGCTAATATAGTGATATACAAGCAAATAGTTATTAACTGTTTTGCGCTTGAGTTACTATTGCCATTGGCAGCTGACAAACAGCGACAAACTCCAAGAAAGAAAATACAGGCATCTGCCAGAAGTCCTCCACCACGCTAGCCCACGCTTGCATTCGCGCTTGCTCGCACCACCTGTATATTGCGATGTGTGAACACGTTCATGTGATTGGCTTATAAGTTAACAATCCCCCACGGGGGGTGCGTTCTTGTGATTGCCTAAAACAAGGGTGATATCTGATTGGTTGCTGATCATTCCCTGTTTAAAAACAAGGGGGTAATCTAGCGCTCGGAAAGGGTTCCACCCCTAGGGGCGGCCATTGCTTACCAAGCCATCACCTGCTGTTAGCATCCCATTGACTCCCATTCATTTTTGAGTCACTTTGACAGTGAATAACTTTACATCTGAGGCGTTTAAAGACTCCATTTGTCCATTGTTTATTTCTAAAGCCACACGAAAATGCATAAGAGGCTCCATTACCTTGTATCTTACACTATCGCCCCGTAGAAGCTGTTTTTGTAAAAATAGGCTAACGATTGCGTCATAACCAACACGACTCTGTCGCACAGTTGAGAAATTACCGTATAGACCTGAGGAGACGCTCGCAGGCAATCTTTTACTGTCTATGAGACAGTCCGGGGGACGTGGAGACATAAAGTCTGATAAAGTCAAGGGAGAAGAATGGGGAGAAGCCCATAGTGAGCCAAAAGCAACGGGAGAAAATATTTAAACGTGATTCAGATTTCACTTTCCACAACTACTAAAAGACCTACAGCTGTCAAACAGGTTGCTCACGTCACATCTACGTCATCAAGCTCAGTCTGAGCCTGCGCGGTTCGCTCAGCCATCAGGAAGTGAGTGCCTCTAATTGACCTCATTATCCGCCGTTGAAGTCTATGGGAACGCTCTGTCCATTTCTTTTACGCCTCATTCACACGGGGCGTAGGCGTTAACGCTTGACGGAGGGCGTGGCTGAAGCTAGTGCTGACGCAATCGTCATAGTGACAACAGCCAATCACATTAACTTGCCGCTTGGACCAAAACACAACACAAAAAAGTGCCTTTTTATGACAGCTAGTCTGTGAGGCGAAATGGATGCCGATTTGGTTGTATGTGTGAGTGCGATTGCCCGTGTAGTTGTTGTCAGTGCACTGCACAGGTGCACGAAGCTGTTAAGTACATTAAATCCTGAAAAAGCGCAGACAGCGGGAAGAATACCACGTAGTGGTCCGGGAGCTGCGTCTGGATGGTTCACGGAGCAGTAATGAACGCAATTGGCTAGCGTCTGCTGTAGGATATTTGCATACGGCGATCTGATTGGATGACGCCTGCGCTGGCGCTTGAAAAGTTGAGAAATCTTCAACTTCTGCCGCTTGCAATGCGAGTGAAGCGGCGCGACGGAACCCACAATTCAGTTCGGCAAAGGATGATGTCACCCATTCAAAGTAAATGGGAAGAGTTAACACCTACGCCCCGTGTGAATGCGGCGTTACTGTCTATGTTTAAAAAGGGCATTTGTGTGTCGAGCCAAGTCAGGGGAGTCTTAAAATTCAAACACAAATGCAGTGACGCTCACAGACCGCAAGCAGTTTGTAAATCAAGGTATATTGGTGTGTGCATCAGAAATACATTTCTGAATCTTGAGTGCATTTTTAAATTTTCTTTGCATTTCTGAATTTTGTGTGTATTTATGAATTTTGTATGTTTGTGAATCTTCTGTGCTTTTTAAATTGTGTGTGCATTTGTGATTTTTTTGTTTTTTGTTGTGTGTGTGCATTTGTGTATCCTGTGTGTGCATATGTTGATACTCAATTAGCTCCATAGTAAACAGATGTGAAATGTGACCTGCTGGCAGAGGTTTGCTTTGATCACCTTCTCCCTCTCGTTTGTCATGCAGGTATATTGGAATGGCCTTTTTGGACCAAGCTGGTGGTGGTGGCCATAGGCTTCACTGGCGGACTGGTGTTCATGTACGTGCAATGCAAAGTCTACATCCAGTTGTGGAAGAGACTCAAGGCTTACAACAGAGTAATATATGTGCAGAACCGCCCAGAGACCTGTAAAAAGAACGTTTTTGATAAGCCCTCTCTTCTGGAGCCCAACTTGGAGAATAAAGAGGCGCTCGGGCCGGCGCAGTCGGACACAAACTCTTCCCAGTACACAGAGACAGAGGATTACAGTATGGAGATCCTGCACGTGTGATCGCTCGGCCCGCGTATAACCCTCCCCTCTCCTCCACCCTCTAGCGGACCGGCGGGGGCGTCGCATGCTCCGGGACACGCGTGGATGCCGCACAGCACTGGGCACGAGGACTGAGACTCAACTTGTTTCGTCGTTTCGATGTTTTTTTTCTCTTCGTTCGTTTGTCCGATCTGTTCCTGTAAGTTGTTGGCTAACCATAATGAATCAGTGTGCGCTCGATCTCGGATCATTCCAACTACTGCCGTTGTACTGCTGTTGTACAAGAGTTGAAATCCACCGTTGGAGCCGTGTGTGTGTGGACGTGTCTGCGCTGGTTCTGATGGAGTCGATGCATATAAGCACTTTTTATTTCCCTGTCCTAAAGACCCCCGTTTTAATAATATATTCAATTCCTTTCTACGTGGACAAGACATTAAAACAAACTTGAAGTTTCGTGGGGGTGATGTGATCTCACATTTTGTAGGTGCATTTGTATCTCCACAAACCCCTCGAATGGAACAAAAAAAGGAATCTGAAGGAGCAATGAGGGAATTATGTATCATTCCACTTCTTTAGAAAACTATTTCCACATTCTGAATTTAGTCATTGTGAAATCGACTCAGCCTAGGCTTTATTTTATATCAGCTAATTACTAAATAATCTGGATCATCTAATTATAATATTTATCCTATCAAGGGCTAGATTTACTAAAGTGCGACGCTACGGTTCTTAGCATGTGCAAAAATGATACCATACGGTGACTAGTCACTGGCTATGCTGCTAATTTTTGCATTTGCTGAAGACTCGAGTGCGTTAGTGAAAGACTTTAGTAAATCAGGCCTTAACGTGTATGTTGCGAATGTAAAGAATTCCAATTTCTTCCTGAGGGAAATTAACTTCATTGTAGCATCATGAGATTTGTGTTTTTGTGTGAAAGAGATTTACCTTCATTAGGAATTTTACCTGCGGGAAACTTGCGAGTTAAATAAATCCAAGCTTTCCGATTTATTCATTTCTCTTTTCTTTCATAAAATGGATTGTCAAAGATCTGCCCACCTTTTAAACCATAGCTTGAATAACAGAAACGCTCTTTTAGCAATTATGATTTGAACTATTTAGCAGGACCATTACAACGTCCTGCTCGTTTTTTTTTTCTCGTTTTAAAAAACAATCATAGCAAATTTCCCATGGGTGTAATATCAGGTTCTATTTATTCTGAATATAGTGTATAGCGTTTCAATGGCTTTAAATGTTGGAAAATAGCCATGTTAGTTTTGGCCTTCATTCTAACATAATGCTTGTTTTTGTGACATGAACACACGACTTTGATTGACGTCCCCGGCAGTGATCACACACATGGGCTGTGCTTCTTCTAGACTCTATTGGGAACGAATCATTTTCATGATCTGATATGTTCACAAGGTACAGGATACTTCTGCCATCTAGAGCTACAGCACAGACAATGCACATCCCAACATTTTTAACCTCTTTTGACTGGCTTTGTGCCGTTTGACCAATAAAAAAATGTTCAGTTTGCTAATGGCATAGCTTTTGTATTCCTTATCAAGTCTATCTTGTTTCTTTTGTTTGCTCATCATCATAAGATGGGTCTGTGTGTGCAACCAAGCATATTTTTTTTTTGGATCACAATGTATGCACTACAACAATGAATTAATGCAACCCTGTCAGCTCTCGTTTTATTTGAGATATGTGAAAATACGTGATATTAAACTACTGTCGTTGGGCCCGGCACTATAAATTCTTCCCAGCTCGATTTAAATCCCCATAGCTGAAAGATATTTGACGTTTTACTCAAGATTCAGTTGCCCAAGTTTTGTTTCTTTGATCGTGGAGATTTGTAAAACATGGGAGCTGGCTCCTTTTACTAGCTAGTGGTGGAAACACCTTGATAGATACACATTTTCCACAATCTCTTTTTAGCACTGCACCGCATCATATTTTGATGGACGTGTTTTAAAGCGCAGTTTTTTTTGTTTCATGGTTCATCAAAGTGTTCAGTGCATCAAACTGCAGTGCATTACTACTGAATTGGCTTGAACATGAAAAACATGACTGTTTATTGCATCTCCTTGTCATTTTTCTCTAGTAGTAAATAGTTTCTCTAAGCATTTTTGAGGATATAAAAGAAAAAAAACAACCAAATAAAGAAAATGTAGAAGTTTTCACCAGCCTTGTGTTGTATAAGATGTTAATTTGTTTTTTTTAATGACTGTAATAACGATGATTAAAGGTCTGAAAACTGCTTGGATATGTTGAATATTATTTCCCATAGGAAAATTCTCTGAAATTCTCAGCTGGTCATTTATGTGTGTTGTCAAGGCCTTTTAATAAACACTGTGTCAAATAGATAACATCAGTGGATTTGATCAAGCATTTCACATTGTGGCTTTCTCAGTGGATAAATACTGGTTTTGTGAAACTGAAAAGGCTGTAATTTACATGTATAGTTTTGTATTTTATGTATGTTTCTCTTTTTTCTCCTCAGTATTACCAACTTTATCCGGATGATTTTAGTTCCTTCGCTGAGATATGAATGACTACATTTTGTGCTGTGTTTTTAAGGGAGAGTGAGTGGAGCAATAAAAGAAATCTTAAACTAGCCAATGTCGAACTGCGCGGTTTATTTGTTGCTGACTCGTGAGTTTCGATTTCTCTGATGTGAAAAGTTCTTTTGTGCTCGTTTAAGATATTTAGCATAACGATGCCAAATTTCCAAAGAAAAATGTACGTATAATCCTCATTCACTGTGCATAGAGAGAAAAGAAAGAAAAGCAAACTAATTGAGTGTATATAAGCCCATGCAGGGGTCATAAGGTCATAGGGGTCAAGCAGCTTCCAGATATAATCCTATTGGCTCTATCTCTTTGTCTTTAGCGCCCCCTTTGGTAGGACACAACACAGTACATTAAACAAGACGTTTTCAAGTAAAGTTTGGTGTGAAATATACCCATATAAAAGTAATGTGCCTCACTGTAAAACTTTCACATGGTCCTCGTTATTTTCAAAAGCACAAGAAGAGATTAAAATACAATTCATAAAACGGATCCTCTCCAGAATTGATCTAAAAGCATCTTTGATTTATTTATTATCCACTTAAAATTTTTAGGGCCTAAATCTGAATTGCATATACATTTTATTAAACATTTTAGACATAAACTTATAAACCATTTATGTTATCATAATGTCATGCATGAATGAAACGGATAAGATTTCAGCACTCAACAACAAAAAAAAGTTATGCTTTATTAACTATGTATATATTTTTGATTTTATTTAAATCATATTTTAAAAATGTGTTTATTCAAAGTGTTTAGAATCAGCGTAGATCTATTCATTGTGAAAAATATATTCAGTATTAACATGCTGTGGAACAAGCCATAATTATTAAAGCATATATGATATTGAAAGGAATAGGATTTATATATGCGTATTCCAAATCGATGGAGATTTTTTTATATGCATTAGAATTTTAAATTTAGCCCTTTTTTTGAGTGTACCTTTATTTTCTCAGGTTAGTCTCTAGATCTTAAAGTCGGCATGAAACGGAAGTTGTGATGGTCTTTTCTTTCCTGTTGTGACATGTCCGAGTGAAACAGCTCCGAGAAGGGGTCCAGCGAAAAATCGGCAGCTGGCAGCAGGAAGTTGCTGCCAATGGCAGCCGACAGTACCTGCCACTAAAACCGGACGTCGGCTGCCGTTTACTACCAGAAGTAGGCGGTACCTGTCACTTTTAGCCACCGGAAGCAAGGCAAATATAGAACGAGTGATTTAATGAATAACAGCCTTATCATAATTGTGATATTAAATGATTAAAACTTACTATAGTAGATAGGCTAGCTGACTTTTTATAAACAAAATATATGTATATCGTTCATTGCTATATGTTGAATTTGGTAGGTTGTTAGAAAAAAAACAAAGTGTGATGAGTTTCAAACATCCCACAAATTGATTCATGATGTAATTCAGAAACACTGAGCTAGTCACAAAATGTTAACTATGTTTTATTGAGAGTGAATTTAAGAGTGGAACTATAAAGACAGAATAAATAAAGAATCACTTCTCCAGCAACTGGCACACGTCACTTCAGAAACCTGGTTGTGTGTGTTTTTCAGATCTAATCACTTTTATTGTCACATTAGCAACAGCACATGCACTGTGGTAAGTGAAAGTCTGAGAGCAGTGCAGAATACAATTGGACATACTTAACAGGTAACAATACACATTATACACAATAAATAATGTACATATTATACACACAATGCATAAGATGAATGAATGAATGAGGCACAGTGGTTTCATATGAACTGATGTACACCCAAAGTGCTTTACAACCATGTCAGGGGTCTCTCCTACCACCACTAGTGTTCAGCATCCAATTATACACATTGTACAGTTACAGAGGTACAGCAGGTTGATAAGTAGGTGATGGCAGAATTGATGGTGTTAAAAGTGCAGTGCATAATACATTAGGTTCACGTTTGGTTGAAATTGTGTAAAGTGTGGAGTCTAAAGTGCAGTGTATGGCATAGCATAGAGTGGGGTTGTAAGGCACATCAGTTCGGGTTGTTTAGCAGCCTGATAGCCTAAAAGAAAAAAGCCATTCCTCAGTCGGCTTGTGTGGGACTGGTGCTGCAGAGAGAGCAGTCCGTGGCTCGGGTGGCAGGAGTCACTGATGATCCTCTGGGCTTTATACACCGTCTGGACGGAGGGAAGCTCAACTCCTACAATGTGGTTTGTAGGTCACCTGCAGTGCAGTTTATCTACCAAGTGTTCTTGATGCTCTCCACAGTGCAGATGCAGAATGGTCTAAGGATGCTGGGGTTCATTCCAAACTTCCTCAGGCACATGAGGTATAAGAGAGGTGCTGACGTGCTTATGTGTGCGGCTGTGCGCAAACCATGTGAGATCTTTAGTTATGTGAACTTAAAGCTGTTGACCTGCTCCCTACAGGCGTCAAAGGTGACAGGGTGTGTTCTCTGTCCTTTCCCCTGAAATCCACCACCAGCTGATTATGTTGTTGATGTTGAGTTAGAGATGGTTCTCCTGGCACCAGTGTGTTTCTTGAAGCATCTCTCTCCATTTTCCTCTTCCAGTGTAGCCTAGAGGATTCATAAGAAAACTGTGTCACAAGATTTACATGACCTTATTAACAGTAGTATACATACATGCACATCCATGTGAATACTATTCTTATTGCATTTTGCAATCAAATACCTATTAAACCGTTATCGCTAGATAAGCCGTGTTTAAAGGCTGCATCCTCCGGCAGTCGCATCTGAAGCCTGCATACGTCAAAAGGCCGTCTCATTTAAAATAAAAGTGAGTAGGACACTCCAAATGCGACCTTCGAATGAGTCCTTCTTTCACAGGAATTTGGAGTGTGCATGAACTCTATCCTTCACAGCTGGAATAACCCACAATTCTTTGCGTCGCCGTTAACAACCGTCTTTTTTTTTTATTTTATGAAAAGACGGCACCTCGCCAGATATACATGCAAGTGTTGATGTGGTGTTTAAATGCAATTAGTTCAAGCTTGTTTTCGTTTTTTAAGCTCGATTACCTCAAACAGATAGTTGTGGTAAACAGGATTACAACTGTTTAGTGCTTGTTTAAACGTTTAAAACAGTACATTGCTGACAAGATAGGAAACATTTCATAGTCATTTTAAAGTTATAAATAATTTTTAATTCATATAACTGGCATGAGAGCGCAAAGAGGCTGAACGTGTTGGCATAGCAGCGTGATACTTCCTGCCTGTGTGTCCTACGAAGGACATCTCAATTCTGATTGAGGACACTCCGTATACTGCATCCTACACAGGACGGAGCCTTCGAAATTAAACGAAATGAGACACAGCTACTGTCTACAGGTCTCTGATTCTTTTTGGTCGACAAATGTAGCCTCGGAAATGAGACAGCTCCTGATCAAAACTCACCTGCCTGTACTTACTAACCCTGAAGACGCTGATCAGCTGGTTCAGGTGTAGTTAATCAGGGTTGGAGCTGAACTCTGCAGGACTGTGAACGAAACTGCACATCTCTGCTCCAAGGCCTGAAATGGAGAGGTCATATAAGGGAGACATTCAAAATGTTTACCTGTTGGTTTGCCTCCAGGAACAGAGTTGGGAAACACTGGTCTAACCAGCAAATGTGTGCTTTCACAAGAATGAGTTCCCACCAGAATTTGTAATGCAAACATACAAGACCCAAGTTTACAAAAGCAGGATCACAGCACCTCAATGAGCACATTAAGTAGCATTTCTCTGGCAACAATGAGGCATACAAAACTAACAAAAATGAATGACATTGTCATTAAACACTATTATTTTCTAAACATCACTACTTACAGTAACTTTCCTTAATAGAGAATGCACATCCTATGGGTGCAGTTAGTACTTAAGAAAAACATTTATTCTGTATTTTATTCAGAAAGATACTGTATACGGGGGAAACACTTGAAATTAGCCTGTCACACTGAATGTGCTGTTACCTTGTCTGTTGTTTCGTCTGCATCAAATATGCCCTGTGTCTTCCTAGAAAATATTATTTGGTTATTACTAATATTCCAAAATTTAAGTCAAAAATATCTTGAACTCACATAATCTATTCCTTCACTTCTTTATTACTGACACCAGCAGATTCACTGGTAGGAGTCATGCTGAAGCACAGTAGATACATTCAAAATGACATTTAAAACGTCCCAAAATACTTTTGATAAATAATTACAAAATGTATTATGGCTAGTAAAGTCAAACCCCCAGTCCAGCGCAATATTCAGTGTAGTAGTGTTTTTTCCCCCACATTTTTATAACAATTATGAATATAAATCAAACTAAAGATTTGAAAACACCTAAATAAGGAATATCCCAGTGTTTTACAAATGATTAAACATGTCTATCATTAATGTTGTGTTAGAAAAGCCTGCTCTTTTACTTACATTTCTTACCATAAACATACATATTCCACAGTCTCCAGTGTTGACTCTTCTGTTTTGACAAGTTAATGTTTGAAAGACAATACTGCGGCCGGTGATGCTAATTAAATGTAAAATACAAGACGCAGCTCTTTAAACAATTAACTCAGGTATGTCGTTCTCTGATTTTAAAGTTAACTAACCTAACGATTTTTCGCGAATGCCAGGTGTTATTTATTTATGATGCCTATCAATTTACTCATTCGAGCTCTGCCGACATCATCGCTGTTTACTTTACACGCTGCAGTCACCGGTCATCATCTGATTGGTTGGTGTCACTCTTTGGGGGCTAGTGATTGGAGATCGAGAAGTGGCAGGTGCCGCCTACTTTGGCAGGTTGCCTGGCTGCCAACGACTGACTTCCGGCTGCCAATAAGTGTCTTCCGGCTGCCATCGGCAGGTACTTCCTGCTGCCAGCTGTCGATTTTTTTTCTGAACCCCTGCTGACAGCTCCTCACAGGAAAACGGTAGGGCGGGGCTTGTCTGTGTCCATTAGGAATTGATTGGATGTTTGTGGTTTGTCTTGTGAGTGACAGGTTGTCTCGCCTTCACGTTGAGACGCACGTCATCAGAGAAGAAGTGTCGCTCCAAGAAGCAGGGGAAGTTATTTAATTTAAAGACTACCGGTACGGGGGCACATGAATTAAACAAAATAATGATATGCATACATATATAATTTAGAATAAATAATGCAATCTTCCATTAAGTTTTGAAGGCAATAAACTGATAAGAGCCTGATGAAGGTGTACCATTAATATTTTGTTTGGCTACCCTCATGTAGATAAAAAAAAAAAAAAATCACAAAAATGTGGAGGATACACGCATCTGCGTCAGAAGCACACGCTGTCATGCGATTGATGCGTCTGACCACAGCTCAAGGTCATAGCAGGGGTGTGTCCTTTCTGCTGTCCTCAGTGTCTTCACAGAATCATCTGCAATTCAGAATGAGCCTGCCATCATCAAACATTTGGAAACAGTGCTGGATCAGCACTTAAGGCAAATGACTGGAATGACCAGGCTACTCAGTGCTTTTATGAGTCACATTTTTGTCCAATCTGCTACTTGTACATTAGCATAACTCATGCAAAGCTGCATATAATAATAAATTACAGGTCATTTACATGTTGAGCCTCAAGAACAACCTTCAGTGATAAAATGTGTGTGTGTGTGTGGGGGGGGGGGGTACAATTGTATGGGTTTTTTACAGCACATTTTACAGTCCATATTAAATCAGAATCATATGGTTCAGCTGGTGTCAAAAGGGACAACCGAATTCCAAATGAAATCCCTCCCTCTATGTGGAAACTCAAACTCATTTCATCCTTAATGAAACTCATGGAAACTCAAATCATTACAAACAAATGACAAATGTCTTCACTTTCCTTTTTACAGACAGTGCATATATCACTTACATCACAGTATTTGGAATAAAGTGCTTTTTATGCAGACTTTTAAAATGCACTTCTATAATTTATTTTAGTATGCAATATTTGTATGGTAACAACTTCAGTTTATCAGTTGGCCAAATTGAAATTCTGTGAATTGATGAAATTTAATTCACAGAAATTAAATTTGGCCAACTGAAAAATTTAGATGTGATCAGTCACTTGAAAATGTTCAATTGGAGACCTGATTTTTTTTACAGTGTAACTGAGAGAGCAGGACTCTAGGGGGAAGGGTCTCAACAAAAAAATAAAAATAAAAAAATGCCGGAAGAGAATTTATCACAGCATTAAATTCTTTAAACAGCCGGATATTAGTAAAACTTTCATTTGACAAAAAAAATCACCATTTGAATAGATTAGCAACAAAAGTTATGTTTTTATTAAAACCATTTATACACATATATGATCTGTTTCTAATTTTGATATCTGAATTATTTCATAAGATGGAGGAGGGAGAGTTGAATGTGTAGGCTAACGTGCTTGTTTATGAAATCGGCATTGGAGTAATTGCATTTAATCACAAAAGATTAAATGTAATTACTAAATGTAATTATTACCCAATTAAATGTTATTATTATCCAGGCAATTATCTTTTCATCCAATTAATTTTACATGTGTTGTTAGTATCTTCAAAATTCAAAACCGCAAGACGTATTACATATTAGCCATAACATTTTTCTTTGATTTATGGTGTTTATTATTCCAAATAAAGTGTGATAATTTAATGCTAAAGAGAGGGAAGTGTACACCAATCTGTATATTCCATCTGTCTTGGCAAAAGAAAAAGAAAAAAAGAACTCAACCTAAAATTGACAAATCTCTGATGCAAATTAAGTTTATTTTTTGCTTTGGATAATCGGGCTGAAAAATGCAGGTACTGTCTAATTTGTTTTATTTTATTTTTTTATTATAAGAATCCCGAAATACTTTAATTAATTTTCAATTGCAATATTCTAAGGTCTTGTTTATTTTATTTAGGCTATTATAAATCAGAGAAGCTTAATCAAACTATTAATAAAAAAAAAGAAAACTGTATATTCATTAAAATATGACAAGTCTTCCTTGCTTTTTTATTGACAATGTTATATCAGTCTTGTTTATTTGTATTGATTATTATTATTATTATTATTAATTTTAAAAAGTTACAAAGGAGACAGTCAAGGGAATAACCCATTTGACAGCTTTCTAATATTTTAAGCATAACATGGTGAACTTCTGATTGAAAACAAATGCTTATTTACTCTACATTTACATATGAATACTAAATTTAGCTAAAAAAAAACAAGAAAAAAAGAAAGAAGAAGACGTAAGTTAGCAGATTAATGAAGTAGTTAATGTTCTTTATGGTAAGATTTGTCATAGGAAAAATCCCCCAATATTTTTTTTTAAAAGCACATTTGAAAGCTGGGCAAAAAAAAAACAACAAAAAAAACTCCAAAATATCGGTCTTTTCGTCACTTCCGCTCTCCAGACATTACGTCATTACAACACTTTTCAAAAGAGTCACAACACAATTCTTGCATGAACACAAAAGCATTTCAGCACTTTCAGGTCTTGGCTCTCTTAAACTACATGTAGCAAACTCGTGTAAAATATCAGAATATAAAAAACAAACTAGCTGAAAGTGAACCCATGCTGCTTTTTTTCCACGAACAATCTTAGAGATGCTTTAGCAGCCCCAAGAGGCTAGTGAATGCATTGCTCATGCTCGTGAGTCAACTGAAATGAAAGGCACATAAACTCTCTTGGGCACACGAAGAATAAAATGAAAGCGAATATTTCTGAAACAAATCTAATTAAAACCCCATTAATTACGATAATAATAATAATAGCATGTCACTTGGGACCTTCTATGTCAATTCTGAGGGGTCGCATCTTATCCCAAGGGTCTAATTATTTATTTTTATTCAAAATAATAACTTTGCAAATCTAAAAAAACAAACAAACACTGATTTGTCCACACATTCCTCATTAATAAATAGGCACAAAAAACTCACATTCAACACCATACGATGCAATGATCTGTATTTTACAGAGACACAATTAGAGAAATTAACCTCAAAACTGTTTTGGCTGACTAAATGTCACAAACACTGATATTCAGATGAAAATGGTAGCCATTCATTGAAACTTCTCAGATGGGGTAATTTTGCCAAGCTGGAATAAATATAAGTTGAAGAATTAGAATGACTAACATTTTAAATAAATCCAATTAAAAATAATAATAAAACGGTTTCCTTTATATGTGATCAAAAGGTGATGCTACATTTTCATTGATTTTATTCTACTGTAGTAGTAATGATAATAATAATAATAATAATAATAATAATAATAATAATAATAATAATAATAATAATAATAATAATAATACATTTTGAATTCTCCTTTTTTTAAATGTCAAACAAGCAAGGTGCAGTAAATAAATCATCTGGCCATCTGTTCTTGGCTGTTGACATTTCCCGTCAGGCACAGATGGGGCAGCCTGAGGTCCTTGAGCAGGAGGCTGTCGGCACGGGTGTGTTACATTACAGTCTCCTTCATTTCGCCCTCCAACTGGCCAGACCCTCCACATTTGCTCTGCGTTGAGAATAACTTCACCAGGCGTTTTTGAATAACCTCACTCCACTCCTTTTGACAGGTTAGTCAATGAAAGATGCCGGAATCATATATTACGGACATTTCAGCTTCGGAGTTGTTAATTCGCATGCTTTCTACTTAGTGCTAGCGCATTAGCTGGCGTTAGCTGAATCACTCGGAGCTCGGACTCTCGGCCTGGCGTAATGTCACAGCAGCCCAGAGCCTGACATCAGCCATAGCGTGACATGAGCTCGAGTCAGCAGCTTTACAGCCTTATCTATAGCGTAGCTTTAACTGACAGTCCGCGGGATCAGCGGTGAGCTTCCGCAGACTGCAGCCTCGCAGTACTAACGTTACAGACTTGACTTGTGTCAAACAGATCTATGTTCTCATTTTTCTGCTTTAAGATTTGACCATAGTTCGTGCTGCACATTTGTCTGGTTTCGTTTTAAGTGTAGCGAATGATCATCAGCACCATGGGGGTTTCCTGCGGCTAGTAAAAATGGGGAAGGAGATCCGCAATTAGCCTTGCCCTTACTTTGCCCTTTATAATAAAGCAGCTCACAAACCCCAGCTCAATATATATTATTAATCGATACGATTCCTGCACTTACATTTTTCTTCTATGCTTTCTGTTTTCACGTTAGAAGGACCAGTGTGGAATTGTTCTATGGTGGAAGAATATTTCATCAGCATCTGTAATTTACTACTTCCTGAACAGAAAGACATAGAAACGCCTGTCATGTGTACAGGACCAGACATTCCTACTACATTACCTGTATGGAAAAGGTCACAGTGATGAATTATGAGTACATTATATGCTCCTTTTTGGAAATATAATTTAATTCTATTTTTCTAATACTTTTGTCAGCGTTACAGTGCTTGTGAGGCATAATGCTATTCCTCCAACATTCTGGTTATATGCTTTTCCCATGCTGATAAGTTTAAACCAGCCTGTTCATTGGCTAGTGTTAAAACCTGGGAGACTGGATAAGACCAGATTGGTCTGGTGTGGACACCATGAGATCAAAATGAACAATTCTTATGTTGTATTTATTATAAATTATTTATCCTTTGCACATCTTTATATTTTTTTAATTCATGTGACGCCATAATCTTTCAAAACGTATCCCTCTTACAGTGACATCTTTTCTCTTTTCTGATGACGTGTTGACTGGCATAAGGGCGGGACATCCTGTCACTCGCATGACATCACAGCTATAGCAAACCATTTCCTTTTTATTCTTTATTTTTTTGGTGGAGAAGTTTCACTCAGCTATAAGTTACAATAGGGAAGGGAAAAAAAAGTTTCATTCTGACTTTAATATTAAAATGTTAAAATCTACACTACACTTTTTGCTCCATTCATACGCATGTAATTTTGGAGACCAGAGACACAAGAGTTCCAAAGTTCAAGTTTGGTTTACTCTGACACATGAATTTGTATCATGTTAAGGCTTCTGGCCAATAACAATTGATGCGCTACTACTCTGGCCAATAACAATTGATGCGCTAACTATGAGTTTTTGATGAATAATAAAAAAATTTAAAACTTTAAACCTGCAGTTTTGATGCGTTTCTGGAAAGTAGAGTAGATTTTTACATTTTAGGTTCATTTTGATTTATGTACTGAATTTATCTTTTAAAAAACATGTCATGTCATTTGTAGGGATGCACCGAAATTGGCCTTAAATGAGAGAAATGGTTGAAAATATATGCGTCCCCGCCCCTCAATGTTCCGACGCTCCTCCCAAGATTCCACTACACGTATTTGTGCTTCGCTCAGTTGCTCGCAGCCCATGTGAACGCTCCACTCGTTTACTGCTTATGCTCATTGGAAAAGCAAAGTCCTCTAAAATAATGATCCGACATTAAATTTCGATGTAGTTGTTTCTGTTTCCAATATCCCTATGGTGCTGTAACATGGTGAGGTATAGCTGGGCAACACTGGTAAAATGACGCTACAATCTTAATCTCATTCACTGATCCGCTCCCCGCTATCTGCTTACATGCTCTGATAAATATGGCTTTGGAGGACTATACTTTTTTTTGTTGGAATAATTGGACAAAAAATAAATCTCTTAATCTGATTCTGTTGCATAGAACTAAATAAATAACACATTGATATTAAATATTAACTTATTTTCTGTCCAGTTTTAGTGTAACTTAAGTGTGCTTATTTTATTATTATAATGTTTGAAATAAAAGTATTATTAAAGTGTTTGAATTTCATTAAAATGTCTAATATTATTACAATTATACAAAAAAATAAAATAGGAAGTAATTAAAATAAAAATAAAAAACATTTTTTGGTTTTGGTTTTCTGCCAAGTGCATCCAGAATTTTCGGTTTCAGCCCAGAATTCTTATTTTGATCCATCCCTAGTACATATTTCTAATGTGACCTCAGCTTTATAGGTGTAGAAAGCTCAATCTAATTGAACGTGTCATTTTGCATTCTGAGTTCTGATCTATCTGACTGGTGTCTTAATTGGAATTCCATGATGATCTATTTAGGGATTTAAAACTGCTCCTGAAGGGCCTCTGTAGAGTGCTGGTTTTCAAACCCCCATCCTGCACATTTTGAATGTCTCCCTTATCAGACACACCCAGTTTATTTCTTGCAATCTCTACTAACGAGCTGATGAGTTGAATCAGGAGTAATAAATGAGGGAGACAAAATGTGCAGGGCTGGGGTGCCTCCAGGACAGATTTGAAAACCACTGCTGCAGAGTTTAGCTCCAACTTGCCTCAACACAACTGGCTGGAAGTTTCTAGTATGCCTAGTAAGACCTTGATTAACTAGTTCACATGTGTTTAATTGGGGTTGGAGCTGAATTCTGCAGTACAGTGACATCCCCCCCCCAGTAGCAAGACTGGAAAGTGGACACCCCTGATTTACACCTAGCCTTTACACTGTACAGTTACTGTATGTTGTTCCTTCTACACAACTATCAGAAATCAAGCATTTAAAGCATTTGTTTTATGCAGTGCTTAGTCCAAAGATTAAAGCCTAGGCTGTTTTTTAAGGTGTAACCACCCCTTGCCTCCTTTCTTATAATTGCTTCTCATGCTGACTTGCACACACGTTCCACATGTGTAGGTTAGTGTGGAGACTCAGTGACTCAGTTAGGTGTGGCGTGGCCTGGCCTGCTGTCAGTTCAGATTAGCTTGAGCAGAGCAGCTGCATTCAGGCTTGGTCATTTATCAAACTGATATGACACTGTCTCACTACGATTAACCATGGAAAGCTAGAGATACTGTAGGCCACCCATAACCTCCTAAAACGTAATGGCCTGGTTTCACAGACAGGGCTTAGATTAAGCCATGATTAGGCCTTTGTTCAACTAGGCAACTTTTATTAACATGCCTGAGAATAATTTTTTTTTACTGGTGTGCATCTTGAGACCAAAATTTGTTGGTTGCATTCCGTTAAAATGGCTCAAACATGTATTTTAATCTGGGATAGGGCTGCACGATTAATTGAAATCGAACCGCAATCACGATTTGGGTAATGTGCGCTTATGAAAGCTTAAAGGCTGCGATTTAATGAAATAAATAAATGCCCAGTAAAAACGCTACTCCATCTGAAAGACTGCAAATTTATAACGTGTGTTTTGAAAAAGCAACAGGAGTCAAACATTTTCACAAACTAGGAAGTGTTCATAAACCTGTTCAACAAAAGACAACGTTTAATAACATGTTTTACCTCACTTTATATCGTCAGTCGAGTGTTTGTGATGTGGCTTCTCATCACAGAATGAGGCAGACGATGCATTATTTTATAGTATTCTATACAGTGATGAAGTCTATGTCAATCAGCACTACATTATAATATACTTATTATTATGAAAATACCCTAGACTGCTTGAAGAACTCAAATACACCATATTTTGCTGCAGTCGTGTTTATTGTCGTCATGTTTAATCAAAGCGTTTCTATCTTCTGTTTATTTATCTTACAGCGTTAGCTTCACATTAGGGATTTCCTGAAAACGAACGTCATTACTTCTCTGAGGCAAATGTGGCTTTTCCGCTCAAGGGCGCCCTCTGGCCTGCAGAATGAATGAATAATTTGGGTAATAAATAAGAAGAAAAATAATACTTAATAAATTGAAAAACTTAATAAACTTAAAAAATAATATATTTATAGGACAATCTATGCCCTTCAATGTAGAGGAGTTTTTTCCCCACAGTGGATGCACAAGAGATTCATATTTCATATCAAAGACATAGACTTTAAGAAATTGATATCACCGATAAACACAGATTTTTATATATATATATATATATATATATATATATATATATATATATATATATATATATATATATATATATATATATATATATATATATATATGGTAACCCAGCTGTTTTTTTTAATAAAATAAGTTTTCTGTAAAATATTACAATAATAATAATAAGTATTAGTGTTATTATATTGTTATATTTATTTTGACATACTCTATTTTTTATTTGTAATTATGAAAATGTTATTGTAATATTTCTTATTTTTAAAAATGATTTTTATCAGTAATAAATAATAATAATTATAATTATTATTAGTCATATTAATATATTAACACAAAATGTTATATACACACTTTTCATTTGTAAAAAAAAGAAGAAAAAAAAGAAGAGGAAATAAATAAATAAATAAATAATCACATTTTAAATCGCAATTATATATTTTTCCCAAATCGTGCAGCCCTAGTCTGTGACGAACACATTTAAAGCTTGTCTGTGGAACTGGGGGTTAATTGTATGGCTCAGATCAATTGTAATCTTTTAAATGTGTTGGTCTGCTTCTGCTGTCTTATCCACAGCTGTGTTAGTGTGATGTTCTTCTAATTGACCCACCAGTCATTCATGTGTTTTTTTTTTAAATAGATAAAATGGCTGTTCCCCCAGCATATGCTGATCTTGGCAAGTCTGCCAAAGACATCTTCAACAAAGGATATGGTAAAGTGTTCAATAATCCACTACTATGTCAAAAATTACCATTAGTAGTTTTCTTTTCCTGTTATAATCGTTTCCTTTGGTTTATTTTCTAAAAGGATTCGGTATGGTGAAACTCGACGTCAAGACAAAATCAGCCAGTGGAGTGGTGAGTTTTTTTTATTTTATTTTCATTAAATATGTAACTACTGCTTATGTCACATCAATACAAAACACATTTATTAATTCCATGTAGCCTATTCCTTATGTGGGCACTTTAATGGGATAGTTCACCCAAAAATGAAAATTGTCAACTCACCCGTAAGTTGTTCCAAATGAAATGAATGTTTTCTTCTGCTGCACTCAAAGAAAGATATTTGGAAAAAAGATTATTTGTAATTTAGCAGATTGATTATTGGTAAAAGAGATCCGAGATCTGCTTGGTTACAAATATTCTTTCAAATATCTTCCTCTGTGTTCGGCAGAAGAATGAAACTTATACAGGTTTGGAACAACTTGAGAGTGAGTAAATGACAGAATTTTTATTTTTGGGTGAACTACCCCTTTGATGCATTTTAAAAAACCACTATGAATTTTTTATAAAACAAAACACCTGCTACCTTAATGTGATCTGAAATATTTCTCTTTCCTGTCTCTATAGGAATTTAAAACCGCTGGTTCCTCCAACACTGACACTAGCAAAGTGGTGGGCAGCTTGGAAACCAAATACAAGAGGTCTGAGTATGGTCTGACCTTCACAGAGAAGTGGAATACTGACAACACCCTGGGGACGGAGATCACCATTGAAGACCAGGTCTGAATGCAGTGTCAATCATTGAATGGTCACCAGTCATGGTGCAGTTCTTTCAGACTGAATAATAATTTTGTTTGTCACTTTTTCCAGATTGCAAAGGGACTGAAGCTGACCTTTGACACAACCTTCTCACCAAACACTGGGTAAATTATTCCTTTTCTCCACTGGCTCCAAAGCTTCAGATTTGGATTGAAACACAGATTTCTCTGTGCACGCGTGTTGTTAAGTTATGGGAGACGCTACATTGTCTCTCACAGTAGACTGTAACTCAATAGTGTATCGAGCAATTCAAGTGCCCCCATGTGACAAAGTTAGTTGTTTTGTTGTGCATTGATGCATATCTCAAGGTTACTTTCACACAAGCTGGACAGCGCAGGCCTCATGTTCTGAGAACTGTAAATTGGTCAGGAGAGTGGCACCTGTCTGGTGTCGTTAGGGTCTGAGCTCTCAGATGACAGTCGCACTGACGGGGCCTTCACTGGTGTATGGGCTCATGTAGCTCACGGCAGGGGTTTTGGATCGTTTAGCAGAGGAATGAAGAGCAGTGTGTTTCTATCAGCAAGATTAGTTGATTTGTTCGCCGTCATAGATTGTTCAAAAGTTTTGAGGTGGTTATATACGTTTTGTGAAATGTTATTACAGTTAATAAATAATTGTTTTCTGTTTTAATGTAAGTCCTTTATTTGTGTGATGTGAATTACTCCAGTTTTCAGTGTCACATGAGCCTTCAAAAATCATTCTAATATGCTGACTTTGCTGTCTTGATATCAATTTTGAAGACAGTTGTGCTGCTTAAAGGTGCAGTAATCGATTTCTGAGAAACGCTGTTGAAAGTTGATAGCTCAGAGCACAACACACTAGCCTATCAACAGTAGGGGGCGTGTCTACTCATGAATTGGGAGGAGAGTGGAAAGCGAGAAAAAATTAAATGTCACTGGAAAAAGAAGGCTTATGGGGTTAGTTACTCTGAAAAAGGAATGAATTACTAATTACATATTCAGTAGTGTAATTATATTACTGTACAAATTAGTCTCTCCAAAAAGTATTTAATTTCTTATTACTAATTACTTTCTAAATCCTATATCAACCTCGACTAGTTAAGTGATTCTAGGATAGACATGAAATGGCTCTTTTAATTCATTCAAATAAATATTAAACTACTTAAATTATTCAAAATATTACAAATGTCAGAAGGATACATAAAAACGTGCATTTTAAAGTTAGACTTTAAATGTTGATGTTAATTCCACTATTGTATTATATATTTGTGGTACAGAATTGAGTTCAGTTGCATCAGAAATAACTAAATTAGATATGAGTAATCCCTTATTTTTACTTTTTAAGGGAAAAGTAATACATTTGCAGTAAATAATGACTTGGTAACTAGTTATACCCAACATTGGTTATGATCAGGCAAGAGGACCCATGTTAATATTAGAAAAGCTTTCCAGCAGGAAGGCCTGAAAACACACACAGAGGTTGTGTTTAAGTGTCTTTACTGTCACTTTTGATCAATTGAATGCATCCTTGATGAATAAAAGTATTTATTTCTTAAAAGAAAACGCTCTTAACTTTTGAATGGTAGTGTATTTCACCAGCACTGCTGTATGCTGTTTTATTGTGCAGACGATGCAAAATGGGCTGTTTTTTTTGCCAGCCTCAGTATAAACTGTGACATGAGCTTGAAATTGTTTTTTAAATGGTGCAGTTAATGAAATATGACCAAGGCATGACTTTTTCCTTCACTGTGGTATCTGCATCTGTTCTTTTGGATTGTCTTGAATTCAGATATTTTTTTGGATCATAATGGAAGAAAATTTTGTTTTACATTTGTAGGCCTAAATAGATTATTATTATTTACTATTATTACTCTATTATTACTATAATAATTATTTCTATTTTAACTATGAATGAATAATAGTATGGCTTTTTTTTAAAGAAAGAGTACCATTTTAAGCTAAATATTAACAATACAGGTTTAAAAAATAATATGCAAAATTAAGACCGAGTTTTGTAACGCTTTTTGGTTAAATGTGATGAACTGCACTCGTTTCTTACATCCACTAAAATCAACTGCATGTCAGCTGATTAAAAAAAATGCTAAATGGGTTAAATTCTTAGCAAATTCAGAATATATTAAAATGTATGTAATAGTAAATAAATAATAATAAAAGGAATTTAGTAATTTGCAGCTTGATTTGGTATGTTATCTATAACAATGAAATTGATATATTTTAAGTGTGGTTTTATTATCCAAATGCTTTCCAAGAGAACTGCATGATTATTTCATAGTTATTTGTTACACAAATGTATCACTTGTTGATAGGAAAGAATATACAATCTAAACAGTTTATATTTCTGCAGGTCGGAGTTTTGGTTTATGGCTAGTCAAAAGGCAAATAATCCATATGTTTAAAAACGTCTTATAAACAAATGTAATTCCACTAAGGAGAATACTAAATTTATTTCCCCTCGTGAACAGAAAAAAGAGTGGAAAAGTCAAGACTGCATACAAGCGTGAGTACGTCAACTTGGGCTGTGATGTTGACTTCGACTTTGCCGGCCCAACCATTCACGGCGCTGCAGTGGTGGGCTATGAGGGATGGCTCGCTGGTTACCAGATGTCCTTCGATACGGCCAAGTCCAAGATGGCCCAGAACAACTTTGCTGTAGGCTACAAAACGGGAGACTTCCAACTGCACACTAATGTGTAAGTCCTGAAGCGTCACTACATCATTCTAAGTGCATGTGACTTGGGGCTGGTTTGTTTTAGTGGTTGGGATGTGTTGATATAATGAGAAATGATGTACACAGAACTGGCTTAGACGTCAGGAATTGTTACTATACGTTTTCGCTGGAATGATGCATTGATACACTTACTTTTGGCCATCTGGTGGTAAAAACAAAACAACCGCATTGAATTTTGCTGAAGGACATTGGCTTAATATGGTGGTTCTTTCTCATAACAAAACAAAAAAGATATTATCCTACTGTTCATAAAACATCCACTACAAGGCTTAAGAGTTCAGATCTCAAGCTGACTAGCTGAAGATGTTACTGTAGCTTTACCCATTAATAGACACTGTACCTCCTTGCAACCATAATGAAATGATACATCACAATAGATCCTGCTTTACAATGAACTCTGTTAGAGGCAATTTTATGGCAATTTATCTCTTCGATAAAATACCTTACCTGTTAAGTAATAACGGCATCTTTTTTATACAACTTTTATCCATCTCCGAAAAGCCAAACTAATGTTAATTCATGTTTTATTAAAGGGTTGGTTCACCCAAAAATGAAAATTTCATTAATTACTCACCCTCATGTTGTTGGACACCTGTAAGACCTTCGTTCATCTTCGGAACACAAATGAAGATATTTTTGTTGAAAGCTGATGGCTGAGAAAGGCTTCAGATAAGCCTCCATTGGCATTCAGTACATTCCCACTCACAAGACCCATAAACGGCACTAAAAACATCGACATACAAAGTCAATCTCACAACAGTGGCTGTACAATAATTTTACAATGTTTTACATAATTTTACATAGTTATTGTGCGCAAAAAAAAATCTAAATAATGACTTTATCCGCCAAGTTCTTGTCTTCTGTGTAGGTCTCTGACGTAAACTCACACGATAGCGACGCTCTTCCTCTTCCAGGTCATGTATCTGAATAGCGGAGCTGTGTCATATTCTCACGCATGCGTTGAGTTCACGTCAATAACTTGGTGGATAAAGTTGTTATTTTGATTTTTGTGCGCACAATAACTATTTTCATTTGTAACATTATTGTACAGCCACTGTAGTGAGATGGACTTTGTATCGATGTGTTTTTAGTGCCGTTTATGGGTCTTGTGAGTGGGAATGTACTGAATGCCAATGGAGGCCTTTCTGAAGCCTTTCTCAGCCATCAGCTTTCAACAAAAATATCTTCATTTGTATTCCGAAGATGAACGAAGGTCTTACGGGTGTCCAACGACATGAGGGTGAGTAATTAATGAAATAATTTTCATTTTTGGGTGAACTAACCCTTTAAGAGATCTGTCACATTCTTTTTGCCAGCAGACTCTCCTCTGTTCATTGTTGGGTTTTTTTTTTAATCGGGTAATTCCACAGAGGTTTGAAATTTAGCTGCACCATATCAACATTTCTCACTAGCTGTAAAAACTAACCTATGCCGTGTGTCAAACTAGCTGGAGCAACTTTTCTCTATTTACGCACGCACGGGCGAGTGAAGTATTTATGCAATTTCCCATGAAAAACATCCCACCCAGTTTAAAATATAAACAATTATAAACAATCAGGGTAAGGCAAACACAATTGGGAAGGATGGATGATGTATCCAATATTAAAATAATTTAGAAAAAAAACCAATAGTTTTTATAATGGTCTAGTCTTATTGATTCATTTAATTTCCTGCATCTATCCCTCCAGTAATGATGGCGCAGAGTTTGGTGGCTCCATCTATCAGAAAGTCAGTGATAAACTGGAGACGGCGGTGAATCTGGCCTGGACAGCCGGAAACAACAGCACACGCTTCGGCATTGCTGCCAAGTATCAGCTGGACAAAGACGCCTCCATCTGTGTGAGTAAACTTCTGTTGCTTTGAGAGTAATCACAAGATGGGGCACCTGTTTGATTCTGCATCTGAACCAATGAAACAACATTTCTAAGGGGCCGTTAACATGACATCATTCAACTAAAAACGGAAAACCTTTATGCGTTTTGGGTGCCTGAAAACACAAACTTTTGAAAACGGGTTTGAAAGTGCTCCGGTGCTGTCTGCAGTTATTGTCTCTGAGTTTGTGAAAACGGGTATGTGTATTGTGTTCAGTCTATAGGTCCATAGTGTTTCTTTACAAAGTGACTTCGCCAACTACTGGCCTGACAGCAGAAATACAGTGCTTTTAATCATTTTCACGGATCTATCCTTTATATCATGAAAATTTGCATTTGCACTCCAAATAAATGCATACAGGAACCTTTGCATAAATTTAACAGCCAAGGCCAAAAAGGCTGAGTAAGCTTATTCTCCCCTCCCCCCCCCCCCCTGTAGCATCTTGCAAAACATCCAAGCATTGTTTTGCATTATGACTTCTATATTCAAAGGAAATAGTTGTACTTACAAAGAAATTCCAATATGAGGACACAATGTGTCCCAATCTCAAGTATTGATCAATAGTTCTCATTCACACCCAAAGATGTGTGGTGATTGACCATGACAAAGTTTAATCCTGCTGTGATGCAAAAGAGAAAGCCCCAGAGCCTCCTCTGATTTCCATTGGCCAGCAGAGCAGGCATATTTTAGTACTGCTTTTATATTGATTTTATACACAGAATTTGACATCGACCCACTGCTAAAGATTTTGTTCCTGTGTGCTGTTGAGGATCAGATGATGACTGTGAATCGAAATCTAATTCATGAGGCTACTAAAAGTATAGTTTTTGTTTAAGAGGCTGGAACTCAGTCTCCTCATGAATGTGTTTGTGATTTTGAATGCTACATTTGGTTTTGCATGTGTACACTGTCTTTATAAATGAGTAAACATTTTCTCTTTTCAACAGGCTAAAGTAAATAACACCAGCCTTGTCGGTGTTGGTTATACTCAAACTCTTAGACCAGGTACAGTCTTACATTTCCTCTTATTATTCACACATGAGTTCCTCATATCTGGCCCTGGATGGCTACTGTCCTGCAGAGTTTAGCTCCAACCCTGATCAAACTCACTCGATGCTATTGTCTGAAATCACCCCCTGTACCCTTAAATAAGGCACTATTTAGTGAGCAGCCATTTCTAGTGATGTCTGAAACCAGAATGGGCCCTAAACCTTCAAGGCCTTCTTCTGAGTCCGCACTTTCATGATGTAATGCCACTTTGACTGCCAGGTAGAAGTCCTCTGCGTAGCTCACGAACTTCCGGGCTCGAATGAAGTGCACAGCAGCCGCAAAGATCACAAACACCCTTCTTTAAGCTTAAATGACGAATGGGACACCCTACGGTCTTGTGGATTTAACGGACATGCGCACACAGCGGATGTTGTAAGTCCACAAGACCCGAAAGTGCACATGAAGTGAGCCATTTGGGACGGCCATGGAAGTTATCAAGTGCACTTCAATTCCATAATGCATTGCAAAAATTAGTGTATGAACGATGTACACTTAATGGCTAGAGAATACCCATAATGCAGTGTGATTGTCGTGTCTAATTAATTCCTGCATCTTACAAGAAGCATGTGATTCATCCATCCGTTTCCCAAACCGCTGGTTCAAAGTGGCTACAGCATAATAGTACAAGTATTAATTCTGTTTGAATTGATTCTTCAATTGGTTAATGAAGGTTTATACGTAGCTTCCATGACAGTTTGCTAAGTTTCAAATGATTATTAATTGGCAAAGTCAAACTATGCACAAACAAGCATAAACCATACAGGGCGTATCCTCCTGATCCTCCTCTCAGTGTCTGAATTCACTCTTGTTTTCATTCACTCCCTCAAGTGAACTATGTATTGTCGGGAATAGTGAATGAGGGTGTAGTGTGCGATTTTGGACAAAGCCTTAATAGCTCTGAAAACTGTTTGCTTGTCCAGGTGTGTTTGATTAGGGCTGGATCAATCTCTGCAGATCTGTAACCCTGCTGTAAAAGGTTCAGTCATTTAAATCTGTAATGGTTTTTCAGGTATCAAGTTGACCCTGTCTGCCCTGGTTGATGGAAAGAGCATCAATTCCGGCGGCCACAAGCTGGGCTTGGGCCTGGAGCTGGAGGCCTAAACCTGCTCCTGCTTAACATCAGGGACAAGGGAATATCAGAGAGATCTGGCCTTAAATCTAACTCCAACAGCAACCAGCAGGGGGATTCGGGATGGGATGGGATGTGTGCAAAGGCTCATCAAAAGCGATCATGTCATGGTGTTTCTTTCTGTCCCCTTCTGGCCCAAATGCCCTTCTTTGTATTTGTTTGTAGTTGTTCTCTTATAGACATTCAGCTACAAATTATGTTCTTCATCTGTCTCCAGCACTGCCGCAGTAATTCAATACTCTCTGGGACGGAGGGCATCTGTGGCTTCCTGTTGTTCTTTTCTCAGTTAGACGGTGGTGGGTTTGTGACAGAACTGTCCCTGATTTCATCATTTGTGTTGTATCTGATATTCCTTAGTCGTCTGAATGCGATTCATGCAACTACTTAACTCTATATTAAAGGTTATACCTGCTATTATTTAAATACTGTTATACCGTTTTCTTCTTTCTATGCACGCAAGGACGAGCTTAAGCAGTTTACTTTTCCTTCGGCAGCCATCCAGAGAAATCTTACATGTGGTCTGCCCTTGAACTGAGCAGTTCTTGGGTAGCCTAATGTGGGGATGAAAGCTGGTGCTCCTGAGCTGGCATGGCTGGCCTTCTGTTTTCATTTGCAGCACAGACGACTCTCCGTATCTCGCCGTAAAGGCGGAGAACAGGTGGTTTGAGTTCAGTACCTTTGCTCCCGGTGTTGCATTATGAACCTGGTTCCCTGAGGCCATGCTTTCACAATACCTCAGAGGTCCTTATGTGTATGTTTGAACTTTTCAATAAACTATTTAAACACATTTATGATACAGTTCTTGTGGCTTACAAAGCAAATGGGTTTTCATACATAAACTTCATACACATGTAGGTCTGTGGACGTGCAGCAGAGGGAAAATGGTGCTAAGATCCACAATCATATTGGAAGCAAAAGTAACGACTTGTTCACTTTTGAATGTTAGAATAAAAGCTTCATATAATTTGCAGCTCATGTAAATTATTATTACAGAAATTAATTTCACTTGGTAAAATAAATAAAAAAACAGTAACGCTTTACAATAAGGTTCATTGGTTACCGTTAGTTAACTTCATTAGATAACACGAACTAATGATGAACTGCACTTACAAAGCAAAGATTAACTAATGTTGAACAGAGCGATTGTGTTAACTAATACAACCTTATTGTAAAGTGTTACCAAAAAAAACATGGTACACTTCTTGTTCTATTTAAAATGATTGTTTCAAGTTTTTGCATCTGATATTCATCCATTTGTTTTATTAAAAAAGTGTTTTATCAACTGTAAAGTGGTACAGTGGTTTAAAAAAAACAACCTCAGTCTTCATTTAAATTGTTTTTACTGTTAGTGGGAAAATGCTACTACGCATTTGCAAAATTTCAAATAGCAAATTTTTCTTTGCATTTTATGTAATCTACATAAGTTTCAAGTCTATGCAATTCATGGTAATAATAATAATTGTATTATTTTTTGTAGATTTTTTTTCTTTTAAAGGTTAATTCACCCAAAAAATGAAAATTGTCATTTAATCACTCAAGTTGTTCCAAACCTGTATGATTTTCTTTCTTCTGCTGAACACAAAGGAAGATATTTGGAAGAATGTTTGTAACCTAACAGAGCTCGAAAAAGATTTTTTTCCTGTGATGGTAAGTGAATTTTCAGCATCATCACTCCAGTTTTCAGTGTCATGATCCTTCAGAAATCATTGTAATATGCTGATTTGTTGCCTAAGATTGCAACATTTCTTATCAATGTTAATAGATTTTGATCAGGATTCTTAAATGAATAGTAAATTCAAAAGAACAGCTTCTATTTGAAACGGGTATCTTTTGTAACATTGCAAATGTCTTGACTGTCACTTTAGATCATTTTAATACATCCTTACTGAATAAAAGCATTGATTTCTTCCAACAAAAAAAAGAAAGAAATTCTTACTGACCCTAAACTTTTGAACGGTAGTGAATATGTCTGGAACCTGAAGTTAAACCTCTAGAGCCACTACTCTAAAGACTTAATGTTAAGAGGCAGGCTTTGGTAATCTTGATGTGATTTATTTTACCTTCAGATTAAGTAACCTTGCCTCAACCAAGTAGAGACCTCTTAAAATAAGAGCTCAATTTTTTTTTTTTTTTTGGTTAAGTCTTAAGTGAGTTCTTAGGAAACACACGCCTTATGATGCTTTCTAGATGAATAGCAGTTATGTTGACTAAAGAGAATATGTTAGTGCTGGTTGGTAAGTGTTGGAACCCAGGATGAGAAGTGGAGCATCAGACACCAGTTCACAAAACTATTCCTACTGTAGAAGGAAAAGCGATTGAATGAACATGACAAAAACTGATATGCTGGAATATTTATTAAGATAATATATAGCACTATTTGAAACATACATTTGGCTGATCAGATGTAGCAAAATAAAATCTTATACATTCCTCATGATTCACTCATTCATTATGTACACACAGATCACAGTGTACGCATGCATCTGCATCAGAACTTCCAGAAAGCAATTTCTAAAATTCATGCTCAACTGAGATTACTTGCATGGTTGTAATTTTTATATTACATTCATCAAGGTTACTTTTTTAAACATTTTTCTCATTCTCTTTTCTCAAGGCATTTTGATCAGTAATTTCTGCTGTTATTCTACACTACATTAGTGGGTTTAGTTGTTTCTTCTGGACCTTTGGTGTCCACGCTGTCCTTCTCGCTGTTTTCTTTGATCTGCTCTGGAGTTTTCTCCAGAACTTTAGCTTCTGTTTTGGTGGATGTCTCAGATTTTGCAGCCTTCATTTCATGTTCACTGCTCTCTAATTCTTTGACTTTTGGGACAGTTTCTTTACTTTTAGCATCTTTGCTGGTTCCACTGCCTTTGGTCGTCATACTATCCTCCTCTTCGGCTTTTTCATGCGTCTCCACTTTGCTTTCTTTAGTATCCTTTTGCTCGGGCTTTGCATCAGATTTTGTTTCCTTGGCTTTGGGGGGTTGATTACTTGGTGTTTCATCAACCTGTTTCTCCTTGACTTCAACTTCCCCTCCACTTGTTGTCACACTTTCTACACTGCTTTTGCTGTCGTCCTGTTTCTTTGCCTTTTCTTCTGTAACTTTAGAAATGCCATCTTGTGTCTTTTCCGTTTCTTTAGGCTCAGCAAGCTCAACCTTTTCTGTTTTGACACTGTCTACAATGTCACTTTTGTGGTCCTCCTGTATCTGTGACTTTTCAGGCTGTGATTTTTCTTCTTTAACTTTAGAAATGTCATGCTTAGCTAGTTCAACCTTTTCTGTTTTGATGCTCTCTACACTGCCATCACTTTTGATGTCGTCCTGTTCCTTTGACTTTTCAGGTTGTGACTGTTCTTCAAACTTTGAAAGCTCTTTTTGTGTCTTTTCTGTTTCTTTAGGCTCAGCAAGCTCAACCTTTTCTGTTTTGACACTGTCTACAATGTCACTTTTGTGGTCCTCGTGTATCTTTGACTTTTCAGGTTGTGATTTTTCTTCTGTAACTTTTGAAATGTCAGGCTTAGCAAGTTCAACCTTTTCTGTTTTGATGCTCTCTACGCTGCCATCACTTTTGATGTCCTCCGGTTCCTTTGACTTTTCAGGCTGTGATTTTTCTTCTGTAACTTTTAAAAAGTCCTCTTGTGTTTTTTCTGTTTCTTTAGGCTCAGCAAGCTCAACCTTTTCTGTTTTGACACTGTCTACACTGTCACTTTTGCTGTCCTCCTGTATCTGTGACTTTTCAGGTTGTGATTTTTCTTCTGTAATTTTTGAAAGGTCCTCTTGTGTCTTTTCTGTTTCTTTAGGCTTAGCAAGTTCAACCTTTTCTGTTTCGATGCTCTCTACGCTGCCATCACTTTTGCTGTCCACCTGTATCTGTGACTTTTCAGGTTGTGATTTTTCTTCTGGTACTTTTGAAATGTCCTTTTGTGTCTTTTCTGTTTCCTTAGGCTCAGCAAGTTCAACCTTTTCTGTTTTGATGCTCTCTACGCTGCCATCACTTTTGATGTCTTCCTGTTCCTTTGACTTTTCAGGTTGTGATTTTTCTTCTGTAACTTTTAAAAAGTCCTCTTGTGTTTTTTCTGTTTCTTTAGGCTCAGCAAGCTCAACCTTTTCTGTTTTGACACTGTCTACACTGTCACTTTTGCTGTCCACCTGTATCTGTGACTTTTCAGGCTGTGATTTTTCTTCTGTAACTTTTGAAAGGTCCTCTTGTGTCTTTTCTGTTTCTTTAGGCTTAGCAAGCTCAACCTTTTCTGTTTTGATGCTCTCTACACTGCCATCACTTTTGATGTCCTCCGGTTCCTTTGACTTTTCAGGCTGTGATTGTTCTTCTTCAAACTTTGAAAGCTCTTTTTGTGTCTTTTCTGTTTCTTTAGGCTTGATACTTTCACCTTTTTCTGTTTTCACATTGTCTACCAGTTCAGCAACTTTGCTATCTTTAACAGACTCCTGAGATTTTTGTTCCTTTTCCTCTTCCTTTGATTGAGCCTCTTGCTTCTTCTCAACAGGTTTCTCTGTTAGTTTATTGCTTTCACCTTGGTCTTTTTCCATAGGCTCCGATTTTGTTGTTTCTTCCTTTACAGTATCAGACTTGTCTTTTTTTGCAGAGGTCTCCTCCTTTGTGTCCTCTCCAGTAGTCTGTTTTCCACTCTCAGCATGTTCTTGCTTATCTGGTTTCGGAGTATCTTCATCTACAGGTTGAACTGGAGTTTCTTTCTCTGCTGATTTTTTAGTTGTGGATTCTTGAGATGAGATTTTAGCATCTTTCTGTTTCTCATCTTCAGTTTTTGGTGAAGTTACCTGCACAGTTTGTCCACTGGGCTTAGTGTTTACTTCAGTCGTTGCTCCAGGACTTTGTAGCTCCTGAGATGGTTTGTCTTTTGATCCAGTTTCTGATTTGTCTGGCATTTCTAACATATCTGGTTTGGGGACATCTTTCTCTGTCTCTTCAGCTGGTTTATCAGTCACATGTTCCTCTTCAGGCTCTTCAACTTTTCCATTTGTGTTATCCTTCAGGTCTTTCTGCTCTGTGTCTTTTGTGTCTATTTCCTCACATTTATCTTGTTCATCAGTGGCATTTTCTATAGAGCCTTGAGTTGGTTCAGAGTCAGCATCTTTTCGTACCTCAAAATAATCTGGAGTATTTTCAACTGGCTCGTCCTCTTTTACATCAGTTGGTTTGACTTCATTTTTCTCTTTCTCTAACTCAGGACTGTGTTCATTGCCGTTCTCTACAGATGGTTCTTCAATATCTTCGGCCTCTTGAGGAGTTTCACTGCTCTCCTCATCTGGTTTGTCACCCTCTCTCCCCTCCCCGCTCTTATCAGAGCCATTGTCCGATATCTCCACATCTTCTCTGGTTGTCTCTGTAATAATCTCTTCAACAAATTTGTACTGAGGCTCTGCTTTTCGAATTGCTCCCCCCTGCCTTTTGACACAAGGGAGAGTATAGATGGGTGACTGTCTGTAAATGTATGGTACTGAAATATGTGCATCTGAGATTGTAGAGTACCTTGACTCTTCACCCTCCAAAAGTTTCCTGTAAAAAAAAGGAAACAAAATAAAACAATTCAGAATAATATTTAGATTCACTGTGCTCAACTAGTGACAACCAGTATATTTTACATTTAAGCCTCAACTGCAGTAGGAGTCTGACTAATTTTGACAACATTGATTACAACCAGGGTTAGATGCTTCTACATCAGTGTCATTCCTTGAGTTGGTTCAGAGTCAGCATCTTTCTTACCACAGAATCATCCTCTTTTTCATCACTTGGTTTGACATCATTTTCCTCTGTCTCTAACTCAGAACTGACTCACTGCCATGGTCCACATCTGGTTTTTCAAAATCTTATTATTCAATATTAATATCTTAATTTTAGGGATACGTTATGAGTAGGGTACGTTTTAGGAATAGGGATATGATAATTTTCGGACTGGATTTTGAATGCATTAGAAACGATAATATTTCAATTTGCATGAATATTTGCAACCCCTTCCATGATAACTGTAACTGTGATAACATGAGTTCTGTATTTCTCACAAGGGGTCATTAAGTAAAACCTCAGGTCATCTCTCAGTATCTCTGTCATGGGATTAATGACATGGATGTGAGACACTTGACATGAGTACCCATTAGACATTTCTAGTAATACTACAGTAATATTATAATTTTTTCAACAACGTAATGAATATTGTCAAAAATGTGTCCTTTTTTGTGTGTTTTTTTTAGGCTTATCCTAGTAAGCAGAGGCTAACTTTGATTGGCCTAGACAGACATGGAAGCTACCAACAAAATCATGAAATGAATTCTGTTGAAATTTTAAATTCGCTATAATCAATCAACAAAATAACTAATTAAAATTGGAATAAAAAGCATGCACATAGCAGTGATTATTTTAAATTCAAATTAGCCTAACATTCCTGTTTAATAAATATTGCTTTGTTCCCTCTCTAATTGTATATCACGTGATAAGTGATTGTGCTGCTGAAGGTATCTGCAATGGCATAACAAGACTACTCAAGACTACACCTTCCAGGTACGAATAAACAACAACAAAAAAAACCCCGTTGGGTTGCCGATAAAGCTGAAAATCTGTTAATTTGCACTGTTAAATTCTAACTGGATGAATATTTAACACTATGGACATATTCAGGGATGTAAAGGTAAAAATACACAAGCAAATAATTATCAATTAGATCAATCCATTTTTATTATTAATCTCTCAAATGTAAAATCAAAGTACTCAAAAAAATCAAATACTAATGTAAATCAAAGCAGTACCTGTAGGAATAAATTTCAGCATCCAGTGCCACTTTGACATTGAGAAGGTCCTGGTACTCCCTCAGATGGCTGCTCATGTCATATTTAGCATTTTTCAGCTCAAATTCCAACTCTCTGATTGTGTCCTGCAACATGGACAAAAGAAGTAAACACAATGGAAATGCATTGGAGAACAACAATCTGGTACTGGTACTGAATTTTAGATTACCGTATGAATAATTGGTGTATAGTGCTCCGTGTTGGGGGTAACGCATTACAGTAACTAGTAAATAAACACTCCTTTTAAATTTAAGATTAAATATCTGAGTTACTTTAAAAAAAAAAAAGTAATGCAAGTTATGTGCGCTGCGCAAACATGATGGTTATTGTAAATCTAGACTAAATGTGAGCATTTACTAATTTCACTTGCTCAAAAAATTCCTCAAAATGTATAAAAACTGTGAAATGCAAACTTTATTACATATTACACAAATATAAATATTACACAAACCTCTAATAATTAAATGTGAAATTTTACAAATATAATTGCATGCATTTAATCTCACTTTCCAATGTCTTTGCTGCTGACCTGTAATGATCCCGGTAAACCACAACAAAAAGCTTATCATAAAAAGAAACTAAGTAATGCAATTACTTTTAACAGAATATAGTAATGTATATTTTATATATTTATATATTAACATAATATTTTGTTCCTTTTAAAAGTAATTTTCCCCGACACGGATAGTGTTCATCTTACTGTTTCTTGAGTGAAAGTGAATTGCTCTTATTTCAGTATCCCACACACTGAATGATTGAACATATTCTAGGCTGAACAGTGCATCTCATGGTATCCTACCTGGTAGTGATGGATCTCAGCATTGTGCCGCTGCTCGAGGTCATACAGCTGCCTCTCCAGTGCTTCCCTCACACCTTTCACAGAGTCGCGCTCAATGTTCTTGGACTGCAGCTGTCTCCGGTGTTCATTAATCTCTGCTTTAGTGGCCATGAGAGCTTCTCTGTTGACCTCAGCAGCTTTGGTCAGTTTGGCGAGCTGTGCCCGAAAGCGTTCCTCAGCATATCGGATGTCAGAGTCGGTGTGACCTTCAAGTTGCATCCTGATGTCCCTCAGGGCTGCAGTGACATCACTTCTACTAAAATCACTTATTTCTGCGGTCACATGACCCTCTTGGACTTGGGCCATCATTTCTGCTACCTCGCTTTCGTGGTTTTTCTTCAAGAATCCAATCTCCTCTTCGAGAGCTTTGGCTTTTCTGTCCATCTCTTGCTTAGTTAGGTATGCATCATTAATGCATTTCTTCAGTACTGAAATGCTGTCCTCAGCATCAACTCGACCACGAGCCTCTATTTCATACTTTTCTCTCAAAGTGTCAAACTCGTCCTCCAGATTCTGACGGTTTATCTCAATCTGATTCTTTTGAAGGCCAATCTCGTGAACTTGCTGCCTCAGACCGTTAAGTTCTGATTCATACTCTTTGGATAGAGAGGAAGATGATTTTGCTCGGAGTCTAATGGCCTCAATTTCACTCTCTAGCGCTCTGTTTTGATTTTCCAGGTGATGAACCTTCTCGATGAATCCCGCGAAGCGGTCATTGAGTCCCTGCAGTAATTCTTTCTCACTCATTTTCCTCATGCCACTTGCATATTTGTTTGAAAAATCTAAGCTGTCTGCCGGTTTGGCGGCGAATTCGGTAAGGGTTTCATTACCTCTCAGTGGTGCTGTGGACCCAAGGCTAAAGGCGGACCTTGAGATGAGCTGCGATGAAGGACGCGTCGTTTGGTACCGGTGCTCTTCCCGTGTCCGGCCAGGTGAATGAAGAAAACGTTCCATTGTGAGGCTGGTGCGTTTTCCTCCGTAGCGTTTAGTGAAATTGCTCCCCTTTTTATACTGCAGTAGATGCTAGGTTAGCTGAATGGAGCTGTCCATTTTGGTTAAATGCACAGAATCAGCTGTTCAGTTCAGCATCCTGCGCATTCACTCACTCACTCACTCCTCCACCGATCTCCAGGGAACCGATGTGACGTCACAGTCACACCAACTCCACTCGTCCGCAGATTCCCAACTCACATTATAGCCTACCTAAATATTTTGTTTAGTAAGATGCTAGAATATGTAAAAGGCTTTTTTTCTGTAGTCTACATTTTTACAGCGTGTGTATATATATATATATATATATATATATATATATATATATATATATATATATATATATATATATATATATAAAACCCACCGAACACGAGGAACTGATTATAGAAAATGCTTATAGAATACACAGGAAAAACACATTTTAACAGTGTTTTCAAAGATTTCATCAGTTTTCATCATACAATTAGCCTACATAAAATGTCATAATGGCATCATCCTTTCAACTGTCTCTTTTCTTTCTTTCTTTCTTTCTTTCTTTCTTTCTTTCTTTCTTTCTTTCTTTCTTTCTTTCTTTCTTTTTTTCTTTTAAAAAGTATGTAATCGTAGTAGCTATTTTTATGCAAATGCCTACACAGCAGAATGTTACACGTTCTGTGATTTTCAACAGAACTGTGATGACCTATGTTATTTAACATGCCCTCTTATGTCATATTTGCATATATTTTACTGCAGTGTCAGTAATAACATTACTCAAGCTATAAAGTACATGTTTGTGCTGCAGAAAGCACAAGTCAGCTCTACACTTTCAGTCATGCTGAGCGGTCACTGTGAGCTGGATTCAATCCAACAGCAGCCAATAATAAATACACCCGTCTGCCTTCTCCTGCTAGTAGGCCTACATGTAGTTTAGAAAGATGGACTTTTATTATTAACATTTTATTTTTATTGTTTGATATCACTAGTTCTTGTTTCTATTTAGCATGTCTCATTTTTTGGTATGTTCTCCTTCTTTCTTTAATGACAGCAGCTTAAACAGAAACAGAAAGGAGGCTCTGCTCAATAATGTGTGAAAACAGGGAAAATGAAAATGAAGAAAAATAAAAAATTATTGTGTTTTTGAATTTCAGATGAAGCAAAATCCCTCCCAGCCTATTGAACAAAATATGAGCAATTCAACAACAATATGGTGTAAATGTCTGCTTTAGACTTAACTTTGAATATTTTAAATAAAGACTAGTATATAAGGTAAAGTTCCAATGAAATCAAGCTACTGTGTCATATTTATCCAAGTAATTCATAGTAGCCTATAGCTAAATGCATTTCCTTTCGTGTCTTAATAGTTAACATTTTAAAATTCCTAAAAATATATATCATAAAACATGTTTCAGGTTTAAAAAAACCTTTATATTTATTGTTCTTCGGGTGTGATTAAAAAAAAGTAAATATAAAAAGAAGGATTTTTTGAGGGGGATAAAAGGCAGGACACACACAGACTAGATTAATTTACACAAATGTCCACTTATCACTCATAAAAAGCGAGGATTATTGTTCAGCTAATGGCATGAATGAAGCATATGCACGAGTGGAACGTATTCTCTCTCAATCTTTGTTCTCTGTTCTAAAGGAAGCAAAGAATGTCTGGATCTCGTATGTGTCCCGTCTGTCACGCTGAAGGACTTTTCTCAGTCTGTTTCTGCAGCTGATCCATTCTGTGGACACTCTTCCGAGCATCATGCCTTGTTTGTAATGCTCAACCGCAGCTCTCTCTGAGCCCAGCCTGTATAGTTTGAAATCCCCATACATGCGATGCCAGGCTTGACAGTCAGCTGGCTTTAGGTCAGGAAGGGCAAACAGCTCAGTGAACTTCTGCTCTGCTTTAGCCATCTGCTTTAGTTCGGAATACCTCAGCGCTAACTCCAGCTGTGGGTATATGTAACCTGGGTTTAAACTGGCACCCTTCTCTAAATGGTGAACACAAAGGCCCAGCAACTCTGGATTGTGTAAGTCTTCAATCTGCATGGCTTTCCAGCGGTAATTGTTGGCAATCTCGTGATGTAAGCGTGACGAGTCCGGTGCTTTCTTCAGCATTTTCAGCAACACCTCCAGGGCCGTGTCATAACGCTGCTCTTTCTTCATGAACTTTGCAACATGTAAAACCACACTGAGGTTATCTGGAGCCATTGTGATCGCCTGTGTCATGTACTGCCATGCCTCGGCGTTCTTGTCATTCTTGTAGCACTTGAGCCCCAGATACACATGAATCATTGCATTGTTCGGGTCCAGTTTCAGAGCTTTCTTCAACTGGAGCACAGCAGGAGACTCTTCAAAACGTACACGCTTGTCCTGACCAATCCTCAGTCCCTCCAGACGGAACAGAGAAAAGGCAAAGCCTGTGTTCCATTCCTTGTCTTCCGGCTCTTTCTGTAGAGCTTCAAGGAAACTCTCCTTGGCCCTGACGTAGGACTTTCTAGAAAACTTGAGAAGCGACCAGGCTTTTTCACTGTGAACTTCTCTGTGAAGCTCTGTTGGTGATGACGCAGGGAAAGCCTTAAGGATTTCGTTTACTTTCTCAATGTATTTCTCAGCCTCAGTCGCATTGCCCATGAGACTGTGCACCCAGGCCAGGTTTCCATACATCACAATCACATTCCTGTCATCGTCCGAGTGTTCCTCCTTTGCTAGTTGTAGGTTCTTAAGAGCCTCATCGTTAAAACCTTGCAAATGTTTAATGAAGGCCAACAAATTCAATTCTCTTTGTTTCAGGTTTCCTCCATACTCGCATTTTACAGCAAGTTTTTCACAAACTTTCACTTCGAGAAAGTTGAGGTCAGCATCCTCCTTTAGCAAGCCCCAAGTAAAGTGGCACGACAACAGTTTAAGACTGTCCTCAGACATTTTCTTATTGTGTAAAACACAAAATAAATGTTTTTTTATTACAAAATAAATGTCTTTTTTTCTCAGTCAAACTTTGTATACAGTAGCCTATATCTGACTGGCCTTATTTTCAATTGGATCTAGAGAAACAAAATTAAATGGTCAGTCAAATATAATTTGCATAAATTGCTATCTTAAATTTTATTTGTAAAATATTTGTTGAATCTTAATTAAAAGGAATTCTAGATCAAACGCATTCACTGATATAATATTTTTTTTTCAAAAGCTTTAGCAACAGTTTATTATATTGATAAGTAGCTTATTATCTGTATAATACTTATTAATTAAATATATTAACACATTATGAGAGCAGATGCAAAGTCTTACCTTCTACAAATCTGAAAACTCCTCTGGTGTTCATCGAAACAACGTTTGCCGTTTTTATACAGTATGGTAGGTTACCTAACATTGCAATAACCAGTTAAGTTTCACTTTCCATGTAGGCTATTGCCCTAATTTCGGATAAACGAAACTTTAAGGGTAGGCTACAACTTCAACATCCGATTAAAATGTAACACTACTTCCTTTATTCATGCTAAATTAACAACTATTGAGTAGGAAAAGGAAATGTAAAATTGCTATCAGCGATAGAAATAAATGTTTAGAATGTAATAGATCATCAAGATTCTGACTGCCTAAACATTGATTCAATGTGGATTACACAATCAGTTGTCACTTTAAATATCAATTAAAGATAGTACATTACAAAAAAATTATTACGTTGCACACAACTGAATAAGTAGGCTAGTAGGCAGTAGGCACTAATGTTTTTCCTCAGTCTAAATAACTTGAAAGAAAAGAGAAATGCCGCCATCTTGTGGCCAAGCCTTACGACGCTGCAAGGGTTCAGCACGTGGCTTAGCAAACATTTTTTTACAACAATGATATTTAGAGCTCTTGCAGCACTGTTTTAGCTTTATAAAATATATTAATGGGACAATTTTCAAGAACACCAGACAATTCTGTTGAAACTGTCGTTATTTATTCAGAGATACGTATTCTAATCTAAGTGTAAACAGTCTTACTATAGACTATTTATTTATTTATTGTTAAACAATCTGGGTTATCTTTTGATAGCCAGTGTCAGCCCATCTCCAATAGTGAGCATACTGAGATCAATCCGCTCATCTTTGTGTAACTTCTTGTTCAGTTTGTCAATGGTCTGTGAGGAATGGTCATCTTCAGCTGGGTTGATGACCTTTCCGCTCCAGAGGACCTGAAGAGCAGAAAGACACCAGCTTACTCATAACCAAAGAGGAAAGGTAGGAATGTGCTTTATTCATCTCAAAATGATTTAAATTAATCTATAAAATGTACTGTGCACCCATACAGCATGTATGGGCTTGTTTCAAAAATAGTGTGTGCTGCATACTTACATTATCGATAGCTACAATGCCACCCTTTCGAACAAGCTGGAGTGACTTTTCATAGTATGTGTCATAATTCACCTTGTCAGCGTCAATGAACACAAAGTCATAAGTTCCAGCTTCACCAGCACTTATGAGTTCATCTGTAAAAACGACACAAGGATGTTTTTTTCCAGCCTATTTCCACTTGAAAAAAACACCCAAATAAAATAATGTTGTATTACATCTTTACCCAAGGTTTCAGCTGCAGGTTTAAGGCGAATGTCTATTTTATCATCCACTCCAGCCTAAAACAAAGATAGTTTGCAGTTATTTGTTGTAAATTTACTTTGTAAATCCTAGTGAATAACAAAACATCCCCGTTGTTATCATTGGTTTTCCCAGACATGTAAGTTCGCTTTATTGATTGGGTGTTATTTTTATGCCATTCTTATAAAACTATAGGATAAAAAAAGAAAAGGGAATTGTAGATAAAGGAATTTGATATTTGGCTTTGTGCAGATATCAGCACCCAATGTACAGTCACATCGTTCTCAATCAGCATTCAGTGTAAAGTCTGATGGACATTTCTGCATCTCTGCCTTCAATGGCTGCTGGTCAGCTGGGCTTTATACTGATGACTGTGTTCTTTCAGTGGCAGGCAGTAATCACTATTGAAATTGATATGTGTAGGTGTAGACCTATGTGGAAAGGCAACTTCACATATGGTTGTCTAAAGCAGTGATGTGTCCTAACAAATTACTTCAGCTGCATACCCTTGCTATTGTGCTATAATAATATTTCTTTTAAACTAAAAAATAAGAAATGATAGCTACTTTCAGTCAATTATTTTATGTAGTTCTCAGTAATGTATGTACTTCTCAGAAATATACTTAAAATTAAACTTAAGTATACTTGACTTAGACAGAAAAGTTTAACGCTGCGTCCGAAATCAAATATTTCCCCAGTACTCTAGAACTAGTAGTAGTTAGTACTCTAAAAACAATCAATCTTTTGATCAAGATATATGTATAATTAAGTATACTTGGCTTGTAGTTGTGTTTACTCTTTTTATTAAGTAGCCTTAAATATTTTTCCCACATTGTTTTACTTATAGCCTACTGTCTTATAAACGTACACTGTTTGAAAATATTGATTTATAGGAGAAAACCGATATGTTCCTAATTCTGAGTAGGCCTATCCTATAGGATTTTTTGTGTAGCCTTGTCCAATGATAGTGTACATAGGAATTTATTTCAAATCTACTTCACTCTATCTTTTCCCGCCACTGAATACTCCAATTGTCCGACTATCTATTGTTTTCATTGTTATATGATAGGGGGCGCTATTATGTATTTTCTGAAAGCGTACATAATCTCCACGATCAAAACACAAGCGAAAGAAGCAGAAACACGTGATGCAAGATTGCTATCGCAAATGTAAAATAATGAACATTAAACATTGAACAGCATATAGATCTAAACGGCCTAATGTTAGCAAAATAAATGTCGAACCCATGAAAAGGAAACAACTGCGAAGCTTTGGGGGTGTTGATGGACTCGATCTACGGATGTAGTCTTTGACAAAAAGGTGATTTTTTTCAGATGTTTGTTCAAATTTTGGCTTTCTTATGGAATTTTCCCACATTCAGTGTGGGAAGTGAGTTAAAGTGCAGTGAAACCCTAGTGAAAAAAACTATACCAAAATGTATTTCATTTTTTTTTCATACCAAGTGTACTACAAACCCTTAACATATTTCGCTTGAGACTTACTGGTATAAGTTTTAAACTTTTTTTATGAAGTATTTTTTTTTAAATATTAAGTTCACTATTCGTAAGGATGGTATGATCTCTGTATAACATCATTCTTTAAATGCAAAATATTTAAAGTGTACCTAAAGTATTCTTGCAATAGTTCGACTTTAGTACAATCAAATATACTTAAAGGAAATATATGTAAGAAATGTATTTCAATTAATCATAAAATGGCCCTGATATGTCACTTGACATTAAGACATCATGTTAATTTCAAATACTTATATCACTGACAACAGTAATCTGGCCAGGAGATTGTCATTTAAAAGTTGTTGCAGCCCTTATCTGATGTTGATGTTGACATGTTGTGTTTTGGCCTGAAGCTCCACCCTCCACCTATCGACCAATCACGAAGTCAGTAGTGTTTCGGCATCCGGGTTGCCAAATCTGCTCTAGTTACCACAGCTGTATCTACAAACGTTCCTGCTGATCCTGCAGCATATCTGGCAACCTCGAGTCTGGGGGATACACCGCTCTACAATTATTTGAAAGGGATTGCAGTACCAAGATATAATATATCTTTACTTGGACCTTTACTTTTTTTCCGGATAACTAAGTACATTTAGCACAAAATAAGTTGCTCCAAATGAGCAGACTAAGCAGATTTAGCACCAATTTTGTATACTAAATGTACAATTTTAGGGTATTTATGTTACGTACATAAAAATGAAAATGTATTTGCAGTATACGTAACATAAAATAAACATATTTTTTTATTATTTCAAATTTATTTTAGTATATTTATTTCTCACCAGGGAAGGTATATTTCAAGAAGCTAGCCTATAAAATATATAAATATATAATACCTAAATAGAAACATAGTTGTATACTTAAAGGGTTAGTTCAACCAAAAAATAAAAATTCTGTCATTAATTACTTACCCTATTGTCGTTCGACACCCGTAAGTCCTCCGTTCATCTTCAGAACACAAAGGAAGATATTTTTGTTGAAATCCGATGGCTCAGACAGACATTCATTGACACCAATATCATTCCTCTCTCAAGACCCATAAATGCACTAAAGACGTCGTTACAAAGCCCATCTCACTACAGTGGCTCTAAAATAATTTTATGAAGCGACGAGAATAGTTTTTGTGCGCAACCATAAAAAACAAAACAAAACAAAAACAAACAAACAAACAAACTTATAAAGTGATGGGCTGATTTCAAAATAAAGTTTCAAATGTAATGAATCAGTGTATCGATTCATGATTTGGATCGCCAATGTCACGTGATTTCAGCAGTTTGGCCCGCGATCCGATTTATGAATCAATACGCTAATTCATAACCGTTTAAAACTTTATTTTGAAATCGGCACATCATTATATAATTTTTTTTTTTTTGTGCACAAAAACTATTCTTGTCGCTTCATAAAATTATTGTACAATCACTGTACTGAGATGGACTTTGTAACGACGTCTTTAGTGCCTTTATGGGTCTTGAGAGAGGAAATGACATTGGTGTCAATGAAGGCCTGTCTGAGGCATCGGATTGCAACAAAAATATCTTCATTTGTGTTCTGAAGATGAACGGAGGTCTTACAGGTGTCGAATGACATTAGGGTAAGTAGCTTAATTAATGAGAGAATTTAAATTTTTGGGTGCGGTACAAATGAGAAACATAGTTGTGAACTAGTTGTGCACCTAAAGTTTACTACTTTTACACATATAGTACACTTAAATGTTAACTTTATATAATAAAAAGTGGGACAATTTATTATCAAGCAGTATTGAAATAGTACACTTACACTTAGTACACTTAGATATAAAGTAATATAAAGTATACTTATTTTTCGTAAGGGTAGCCTGCATTAAAATGCACTATTCAGGGATGCGTTTCCCAAAAGCATTGTGATCTAAGTTGATCGTAGAGAACATTGATGCCTGTGGGTTTGCAAACATGGGGGACTTTTGCTTTGGTTTACCTCTATAAAAAATGGCTTGCCAGTTTTCACATATTCCTCATTAATTTCACAGGCTACCACACGTCCATTCTCGGGAATTACCAGAGCCATATTTAAGGTGTTGTATCCTGTGTACATACCTAGGACAGATGCAAAATGTGTTTTAAAGGTAAGCAGTAAAATGCAGGCACATCATTTTCATGAATTATATTGCTTGCACTTACCAATTTCAATAGTCTTATTGCATTCTATTAATTTTGCAAGATTAGCCATAAATTGAGCCTGCTCAGATGCCACCATCATCAGGTTCAAGGAGTCTTCCATAGTTTTCTTGAATCAGAAATATACAGATGAAAAAAGATGAACTTTGACTACTGACCTCTAGTGTTAGTGTGTGATACTACACAAGAAGACTCATACTAAAATATACAGTGAAATTGAAATGTACATGTACATTGGTAATACACTGAATTTTGTGTATTTTTTGACATTTATGATATATAGATATCTAAGTATTTAAGATTCAAATATAAAGGATTTGTCACTGCATTTGTCCAACCCGGTACTAGAAAGGTATAACTAATAAAGTAGAGTGTATATATTAAAAAGGCATTCAATTAAAGACTTTTGCACAACAGATGCAAATTCACAACTGTTTTTTAAGACTTGAATCCTACACAATTAAAAAACAAAAAAACAATATATATATATATATATATATATATATATATATATATATATATATATATATATATATATATATATGTTACTTTTTTATTTAACATTATGAATTTAGTTATTTTATATTGTAGATATACAGATGTCCTAAAGGTGCACTGCTTTTCTACCCACCAGTCGTAGTTTGGTCAGCACTGGGTGCTCCCTCAGAGAGTTATTGACCACATACTGCAGCAGAGGATTGTCTCCTTTGTGACTCTTGCTGATCAGAGCAGACTGGTATAGTCCTACACATAAATTGAACACATAATCATTAGTTAAATAGAATTTACCATGCTGGGGAAGTTCATGCACATAATAGTACAATAGGAGAGCCAACAGCATTATTAAACAGCATTTGTAGATTTGGTTTATTAGGCTGGCATTTACCTGCTGCAAAATTCAGCTTATTAAAATGCTCATTACCGTAACATTACACACACTAGGTGGCCTATAAAAAGATGTCTTTATACAACTTCTAGGCTCCCAAATTAACTTTAATCAGTGAGAAGTAGTGTTACCTTCAGGCCAAAGCACTTCAACATGTCAAGTAACAGCATTTATCAAGCAATATATTACAATGCATTGTATTTATTTTTATTTTAGAAGTCTAATTACCTGTGTGAATGTAAATGTCATACTGAAAGCAGGTATAAACCTACCTGTTAATGCCAAGAGGATGCTAATAGTACAAAGCATCTTAATTTTAGGTGCCTGACTTAATCAACAGAAACAAAAGAGAAAAATGAAATTGTGACTTGTGCATCTGCAATATAAAGCACAATTGTAGACAAGCTGAGGTGGAAAGTCCATGTCTTGTTTGTTTGGCCTCCTTAGATAAATAATATACTGCTATTTGCATGGTATTGATTTGATCAAAGTTTAGCCTAAAATTAATTTTTTTAGTTGCTGTTGGGTATAGAATGATAATAACCCCAAATAGAAAGCTTTATACAATCTAGATAGGAAACTGGGGGGAATAACATAGACCTATAATTAGCAAGAGCTGTGATTTTAAGACAGTTCAAGAGGGTTTCAGGCTGGTTTGTATTTCCAATGGCATCACTTATTGAATGGTGAAATGACACAATAAATCTCTATATTTGCTGAGTTTTTGTTCTCAAGTCAAGTTCTCAATATTTTATCAGAGTGGACATTCCAGCATTAGGCCATTGGACATGTTGTAAAACCAGTAATCAATTCATGAGTAATAGCTTATGTTGACAGTTTTCTACCAAAGAGCATAACCGACTTTCATTGGATTTGCAAATTGGCAGTGGTGGGCTGTCAGGGCCATCAGGGCCTTCTCTGCTGGCCCTGTCAAAATCATATATATATGATTTTGACAGGGCCAGCAGAGAATATATATATATATATATATATATATATATATATATATATATATATATATATATATATATATATATATATATATATATATATATATATATATATATATATATATATATATATATATGTTACGATTATATTTCCAGAAAGAATGTATTTATTAGGAGGCTGAGCTGTATTTTCCATATGTCAGCATCTAAACCATGATCTAAACGCATAGCAGCTCCGAGGACCAGCACTCGAAGAATAGCTTGCCTTCTATTGAAGCTGCTATTTTCCATTGGACCATAGCTTTGACTGATGTGGGTCATCAGCCAATCAAATTTTGATGTGCAGTGATAGAACGGCCCAGAGGCCCAGCGATGTGTCGGCGCGCTACCACCCGCTGATGTCATCAGCCGTTTGAACTTTTCGCGGCTTGTGAGTATTCTATGTGAAATGAGCTATGGACACCGCGGATGACAGGCTGCGTTTGAATGATCGATCCTGATGTCAAGCCGGTGTCATGACAAATCCTGTCCCCCTGTGAAATCGTGTCCGCTGGTAGCGGTTTTAAATGCCTGATCAAAAGTTGTTATACATGGTTCTGGACAATCAATTGTTTAAAAATAACTAAATAATAAACTAATAAACTATGAATTCATTGCCACACTAAGTACACACGCAAAACATTAATTTGAAATATTCAATTGATTGCTATAATGGGAGCAAAAACATGTTCTGAATTATATACTTATATAAGCACTTATAGCTTCAGTTATATACTACTAATATATAAAACATATGCTTTGTAAGACATTAAAGACTATTTTAACACAATTTAAACAGTAAAAATCAAAACGCGATTGTGTAAGAATTGTAATCAGGCTCTGAACAGATTACCTATTAAAATTTCTTTCAGCCAATAGAATCGCTCTGGGGGTCCTTGCGGACACGATTTCACAGGGGGACAGGATTTTTCATGACACTGGTAATATTAGCTAACAGGCAGTGTTTTTTTCTGTTTCTTTTTTGATGTTCTTGTTGGTACGTGTTTTTGTTTTTTTTATGAGTATTTGTGCCAGTGAGCTGATTTTGATTCATTTCACCATTTGCCTAAACGGTGAAACGTAAGTGCAGTGGTATCATCAATAAATAGTCATATTGCCTTTTTGTCTGGCGTATACCTTTTGCTTGGCCCCTTCCCAACGAACACGTTGAAAGCGAGGTTCATGACAGTATTGCGTATAGTGTATTGTATTTGTAGTGTGTGTGTGTGTGTGTGTGTGTGTGTGTGTGTGTGTGTGTGTGGTAATAGGGGTTGTTATGGTGACGGCGTGGGGTATGTTGATCGTTAGTGAAGGCCCTGACTGAAACCCCACAGTACGCTACTGCAAATTGGTATCTAAAGGTCATAAAGGGCAGAATTCCTTTTATGGACATCCATCAAAGCGAGAGCAGTAGCACATCCATCAACAAGCTTCCGTTAGCAGCGCTGTCATTTTGTTTTTATACCACAAAATCATTGTCACTAAAGAAGTGTTTTTTTGGTTGTGAGGGAATGATAACCTTGTTCAGCTTCCCAAATAAGCCAGTGTTAAGGAAACAGTGGATGCAGTTTGTTTTTCTGGAGCAGCAACAGAGTTCTGTAAGTGTGCTTGCTTGTTCCCGATCATTAGTCGACAAACGTATAGTGAATCGAAAGTTATATCCAGGGATAATACCATGATGTTTTGCGTGTGTGTGTGTGTGTGTGTGTTTGTGTGCTTGTGACTCTTTACCTCCATCCACTGCACTCCTCCACAACTTTGGCTATTTTCGGAAAGAATCGGTACAGCGTATCTGTCTTTTATTAATATTATAAAACTAAAGACTCTTTGGAGATATGAAGAATACAATACTACTCTATAGGTACTCAAGATTGACATGAGATTGACAGAAACTGTGCGTTATCTCTGACAAGCAGATGTGATGAGATTTCCTTGTAGGAGTTTTGTACATATTTTGAAATCAATAAAAAAGAGGGAAAAAACAGACCTCTGTTCATGTGACTTTTGGTATATTTTTAGTTTAGCAAGTTTGAGTAATTTTGTTGTGTTTTTGTCATTTTTTAATTTAGTTTTGTTCTTAATATGTGTATATAGTTTGTGTTCATTAAAAAAAAAAAAAATTAAGTTATTTTAGTAAAACAAGTTATTGTAAAACACATCATCATGTGATGGACCTGGGCACATAATCAGTGATGATTCCTGGGGTCATTGAGTGTTTCGGGTCTATCTGACAGGCAACCCAGCCGGGGTTGATCAAGCCCAGACTTGTGTCCAGGTACAGCTACCTCAAAGAAACTTCCACTGCCTCTGTGGCCAATTTAATAACCCTTACTGGGCCCTTTGGTGCCCTGCAGAGAGACTGGGCTATGAACCCTCTGCATCCCATCTCAGTGTGTTTCCACCTTGCTTGTCAGCTGTTACTTCGGCACTCTTGTACCAGCGCTCTTGGGTCTGTTCCTCTTATTGGCTTCATTGATACAATCCTCCCAGGGTCCAGAATTGCAAGTTCTAAGAGGATAATGTTACCTGTTAATGCCAAGAGGGGGCTAATAGTACAAAGCATCTTAAAGTCAGGTGCCTGATTTAATCAACAGAAACAAAAGAGAAAAATGAAATTGTGACTTGTGCATGTGCATATGAAGCACAACTGTAGACAAACTGAGGTGGAAAGTCCATGCTTTGTTTGTTTGGCCTCCTCAGATAAATAAGATACTGTTGTTTGCATGGTATTGATTTGATCAAAGTTTAGCCTTAAATAATTTTTTTAGTTGCTGTTGGGTATAGAATGATAATAACCCCAAATAGAAAGCTTTATACAATCTAGATAGGAAACTGGGGAGAATAACATAGGCCTATAATTAGCAAGAGCTGTGATTTTAAGACAGTTCAAGAGGGTTTCAGGCTGGTTTAAAATAATTTCCAATGGCATCACTTATTGAATGGTGAAATGACAGAAACAATCTCTATATTTCTATCTATCTCTATCAATTTAGGGGTGTAACCCCGGCATCCTGGCCAAATTTGCCCATTGGCCCCTGTCCATCATGGCCTCCTAATAATCCCTATATCCTGATTGGCTTCATCACTCGGTCTCCTCTCCACCAATCAGCTGGTGTGTGGTGAGCGTTCTGGCGCAATATGGCTTCCGTCGCATCATCCAGGTGGATGCTGCACATTGGTGGTGGTTGAGGAGATTCCCCCCTTCAATGTAAAGCGCTTTGAGTGCCTTGAAAAGCGCTATATAAATTGAACGCATTATTATTATTATTATTATTATTATTATTATTATTATTATTATTATTATTATTATTATTATTATTATTATTATTATTATTATTATTATTATTATTATTATTATATTTGCCAAGTTTTTGTTCTCAATATATTTAATCAGAGAGGACATTCCAGCATGAGGACATTGAAACTTGAGGACTTGTTGTAAAATCAGTAATCAATTCATGAGTAATAGCTTATGTTGACAGTTTTCTACCAAAGATGAGCATAACAAACTTTCATCGCATTTGTAAATTGATATCTAAAATGGTAACAGTAAAAAAACAACTAGTGTCTGTGCCAAATACACTCCTTCAAGATTCAAAAAAGTTTCGGAAAGTTTTTTCGAGTATGGCCCTGTATGAGGTCATAAAGGGCAGAATTCCTTGTATGGGCACTTCTCCCAGACTTCTCTAATCTGCCTTGAGTCTTCTGAGATCAACACCATATCTGTCCTTTGCAATGTGATAATGACAAAAAAATTCAGTTACTACCCCAGTTCTTGTCCAGTCTTGTGCTTTTGTATAGCAGGCCAGTTAAGGTGGTCCTGGCAGCAGGTGTTACCTTATCCCTAGGGCTGTCAATGAATATTCTAAATTGGAATATTCGAATAGTTTTTAAAAAACAAATTTCGAAGGTGAAAATTAATATTTGAATTTAAAAAAGTGGGAAAAACGTGGGGAAAAAAACGCCCGCGGTAGTAGAGGCGTGGCTGTTTGCTTTGCGAGTGGGCGCGCGCATGGGCGAGCTAGCCTGCCTGAGGGTTCAGGGACAGGTCACAGGTCACAGGAGTCACTGCTGAAAGTTGACGCGTCTTGCATGGAAGATGGCAGAAAGTGCAGAGCCCAACTCAACCGCAGCAGAGACAGTGATTTTAACCTCCAAAATCTATAAAGCCATGTCTGGAAGTACTTTGGATTTTGGTCAGTAGGAGGTAAAATTGTTGAGCCGCGGGGTAAGGACAGAGAGGCAAGAGAAACGGAGCCGGGAGCATGAGGAGCGACAGAACGAGAGAGGGGAGAGAGGAAGAAGAAAGAAATCTGGTCCGGTTCCCCCGACACGCTCGGTCCTCACCAGCAGAGAGGCTCTTCCTCGCGGTGCCATGCGATGGTGCTGGACGGCCCCTGGTTGCCGGCGGTGGCTCCTCCGATTGAGGGCAGTCGGCAGCGTGCCCCGTCCCCCGTGCTCCCTGCTCCTCCCCATCATGGCGGACGGCAGCAGGCTCCGGCCCACTGCGAACACCGGCGACTCGTCCGCTCCCTCCTGGACGGCCGCCACCCCACCTCGACCCAGGGGCATGGCAGCGAGCTCTCTGGCTCTCTGGTCTTCAATCGTTCCAGCACCACTGCCTCGGGCAGCCACCCGCGGTCCTGCTCCATCCGCGCTGCAAGAACTCCTCAGCACCGTGATCCCCCTCAGCAGCGAGGGCTCATCGACAGCGTGTCCCTCCTTCCTCCCGGGTTTCGGCACCAATGTAATAACGTTCATAAATATGGGAAGGAACAAGGCGGGAACTGGCGAACGTTCAACAACTGTTAATCAAATAAAATAGACAACACGAAAGTAACGCGGGCAGCCTCTCACGGATGACTGCCCGCACACATATAACAAAACGTAAACAAAACTCAATGTAAAGTGAGTCTGTCTCTGTCTTCACTCGGATTTGCAGAGCTTAGCCCAAATTACTTTATTCTCTACTACCTTGATGCTACCTCATCCCAACCATCCTGTTGGCTCACACTTCCTCAAGTGATACTCGTACCTCATCCTGGAGCTGAGAACTCCTGCCTATCCTCTTTGCTTTCCCATAGCGACTTAGGCCTGCTCTTCCTAAAACTAAATGAGAATGAGAAATGTTTCCTTGGCTGAAATAGAATGCAATATAGTGTCACGAATATGTTTTTTGGCTTTAGTTTGAGTTAACTCTAATAACCCTGATTAAAAGTAAATGAAAGTGTTTTAGTAAACATAGTGGATGACAGAATGTCTATGTAAATCCTCAACAAAGTGAGAGCATGAGAAGGCGTCTCTGGCTTGTTTTTGCCTGTGTAGTTCAGAGCGTGTTCATTTCAATATTGCCCAACTTAATGAAATGCGTTTTAATTGTCAGACTTTGTAGTAATGTGGATGCACGTTGCCTGTGGAACATTGCCTCCCACACACAGTAATGAACTGAAAGTGTAAGTGTGTCATATGGTAAAATTGTTTACTTCATCTCATTACTGGCATTTCAAACGGTACATTTGTCTGTGTGTGTCTTTCACAATGAGAGAACCAGAGCACAGTGCTAAGAAGAACGCATTCCCAGTATCAGAGACTGGGTGGTGGGGCGTTCTCAAAGGAGAGGCCTACTTCCTCTGTCGATTCGTTAATTAGGTATGCACGGATGCAAACAAATCTCCCTGCCCACACATAAGTCATCATCAGTGAAATATGGGGCATGACTACCGCTGTCTTTGAATCTTGCTCTCGCTGTGCTTAATGACAAGAAGAGACGCCTGTAAATAACAGTTCAAGTCCGCTCTCTGAAAATAAGATGCCGTGTTCTCGTATCCTCTCTCTACCATTGCTCCGGGAATCCTGCGTGACGCTAATTGTTCCTGCTACTTGTGCCAAGTACCCACTGTTCTTCGACACAATCTACAGACAGGGCCCGGTCCCTCGGCTGCTCTCGGTGTCTGTTTAAGGACTGAAAGGATGCGTCTTGCCATCTGTGGATAGCGCTTCTCTTCCTGTTCCCTGCCCTGATTGTATTTGCTCTTCCTTTGGCTGTCAGTGCATTACCTTGATATATGCTCACGAGCCCTCTCAGAGGCTTTGAGTAAGGAATACAAGAAAAAAAGCCCTCCGCTACTGAAAGAAGAAAGGAAAATACATACAAAACTGTTAATATGAAACAAAATAATTCAAGAGGTTGCTCCTTTGTTTTCTTCAAATGTAATAAATAAATAGAGTTGTATTTTTTAAAAATGCATTGCTATTACACAGGAGCTGTTGCGACTCTTTTATTATTTGGAGTTAGAGCTGGCCGTTTTAGTATATTATTTCTGGAAGCAGAGATTGTGGTACTTGCTGTCTTGCAGCAAGTGGCAGTGTTGTCTACGTAATATCACAGAAGGAAACAGCATAAAATAACTTTAATATAGTGATCACAAAGACCGATAACTCTAACAGAGAGTTTATGAAAGTACAATCATTACGTTTTCCTGAAATATAATTATGATATATAATTATTATTATTATTATTGTTATTATTATTATTATTATTATTATTATTTCCTTAATACAAATTACCTATATAAACATGGAAATGTTTTTATTTCATTTTAACAACAACAGCAATGATAATAATGACAATAATAAAATGATAATACAAATTTATAATAGTTTAATAATAGATCTAAACATTTTTTTAAAATATTTGCTTTAAACTCCAAAGCCACAGCAACACAAGGTCATGATTTTACTTTTGTATTTCATTTAAATAATAATAATAATAATAATAATAATAATAATAATAATAATAATAATAATAATAATAATAATAATAATAATACATTTTATTTGTATTGCGCCTTTCTTACACTCAAGGCGCTACAACAATACATAAAACACTACTCCATAATGAACAGTCACAGTGATACCAAATATAATACAGCACAGTAATACAGTAATACAGCAAATATGGTAAAATTATTACTTTAAAGCTTCACTAAAAAGATACGTTTTGAGTAAATTTTTAAAACAATCAAGAGATGGAGCATTCCTGATAGGAAAAGGCAGAGAATTCCACAACCTGGGGCCAATACAAGAAAAAGACCTCCCACCCATAGTTTTAAATAGTTTTAGTATATTTTTTGTATTGTATATTTAAATTTTAGTATATAAATACTGTATACCTATACTCTTAAATTTATAAAATAAATGCAATAGTGTTTTTGTTTAAAAAAAGAAGTAACTAGAATAGAAGTAATGCTATTAAACAAGTAAGCAAATAATATACCAGTGTCAGATGCTTTATGAGAGCTTGTATATATCAGAGATAAGCTGGTACAATTATTTTATTCTACCTTTGTATCTCGTCTGCATTGTAACAAAGTGCTAAGCCTGGTCTGCATAACATTACGTTTGAGTGGCAGGTGCAGTTGTTTGACTTTCAAATCACTTAGGCATCTTTTTTTATTAACCTTGCATGTAAATAAATACAGATTTCAATTTCTATGGAGTTGCACGTGGAAATGACAGTCCTCAAAACATCAAACAAACTGCTTCAGGGCAATCGCACCATCGCAAGCCCTCTAATGTGAAAGGCACTGACACCTGAAGCAAGGTGCAAAAAAGACAAATGTCATTTTTTCAGAAACAATTAGTGAGAGAGCCTTCGGATTTGAGGACGGCTCGTCTTTCCAGGCTGTCGGCTCCTCTGTATGGCAGTGCAAGGCTGCTGTGGAGCTCAGTCTTATATCACTCGCTGCTGACATCTCCCTGTCTGAGCAAGTCAGGCCTCTATAGTGCTACATGTACACACACACACACACACACACACTCTTTCACATACCGCGAGAAAACCTTCCTCACCTGAATATTAAACAGTGCTGAGATCGCTGTAGCTTTTAAAATGGTGTTGTTTCTGTTTTCTGCTTGTATAGGCAGCGGCAGTCTGGACTATGCAGGAGACGTTGCATCTCTTATTATATTACTGACCTTTTCAGAACCACATCATGGATCCATTCAGATGATTCAAACCTATATTTGGATATCCATTAAAATGTTAAATTCATGCATCCATGTACAGAAAATGACCAGTTACAACTATTTGGTTATTGCAAAATGCTCTGATGTCTCTTTGTGGATAACATTCAGTTATGTAGGTTGTATAATTTGCATACAGCTAAATGCATACAGACATTCAGATTATTTTATATGTGTGTGTCTGCTCTGGGTGTTTTCATTTAAAAAATGGTGCAGATTTGTTTTTATTTCTTACTGTTATAAACTAGGGCTGCCAATGAGAATAAATAATAACAACTAATTTTCTAGTTTTTGACACTTCTTTACAAAGTACAGTAAAACTGTACATTTCAAAATTGTTTTAAAAAAGTATTGTTTTACATTTACAAGTATAACATTTTATTTACACTACTATTCGAAAGTTTGGGCTACAAATTTTTTTTTAACGCTTTTGATATACATATACATATGTATCACATAAATAAATTCTATAAGTTTGTATTTTATATATATATATATATATATATATATATATATATATATATATATATATATATATATATTTATATATGTGTATATATATATATATATATATATATATATATATATATATATATATATATATATATATATATATATATATATATATATATATATATATATATATGTGTGTGTGTGTGTGTGTGCGTGTATGTGTGTGTGTGTGTGTGTGATGCCATTCTCAGAAGTCATTACTTTAGTCTTTAAAAATCACTCTAATATTCTGATTTTGTACTTAAACATTTCTTATTATCATCAATATTTTTGTGAAAACCTTAAAACATTTGTCATGATTTTTTGATGAATAGATAGTTCCAAAGAACAGGTATTTCTTAGAAATAAAATTCTTTAAAAAAAGTCTTCACTATCACTTTTAAATTCAGCCTTGCTGACTAAAAGCATTAATTTAATACGACTGATCCCAAACCTTTGAATGGTAATACATATTATATATAACTGTAACAGCCATAGAAAGCAGGAAAAAAACCTGAAAATCCCATGTGAAAACCCCAGATGTAAAGTATATATTTAATATAAAATGTCCCACTTGTCTGTTACAGAAGGGCTTCCTTGCAAAAAGCTGCTAACATATGTGATAGGAAGCTTAAATTCCTTTATCTCCATACTGCTGACACCAGGGCTATTTACACCACCCAGTGCGTCTGAAATGGGTGTCCTTTTGTACAAAGTCACTTCATTTTCCTTCCCCATTATTCTTGGTTCTGCCTGTGAATGTCCTATAATTGCCATAGTTGAAGTGCTAATGATAATGTTATAACTTGGATCAATTTGCTGTGGCAATTGGACCTTTTTAATTGAGTCGATTATCAAGCCTGTGTGTGTTGAAGCTTACAGAGCCAGTGCCAGAGCGAGCGCTCCCTAGGCCGAGCGTATGTGTGTGTAATGTGGGGTTAGTGCCCCGGGCCGCAGATAAGGGTTTGGGGCAGAGATGGAGAAGACGAGGGCAGATCATAGGGCCTCCGCTGTAATATTCACAGACACTCACCACATATGAAGTTAATCCAATCATGAAGAGATGCCTTACTTTCATCAGCCTCAGACACACTAGCATGAGGTCAAGAGCAGCTTGTATTAGCACAATGATGTCAGAGAGAAATGGTGTAGATAATTGACTTTCAGTTCCTTTCAGAAGAAACCCTGACAGGCAGTCGGCCTTATGCAAAACAAAAACGATTGCCAACCGTGTGCTTAACGGCGTCCAAACTCATGGCATGTCGGCTCCTATTCCTCAGTCGTTCTCCGTCTGGAGCAATGGACAGCCTTGTTGAATTATCTCAAACGGAACGGGAATGCCAACATGTCTCTATGGTGAAGTATGTCTGAAGTCTCGCAGAAGACTCAGAGGAAGCATGACTGCAGGTCTTTGTCATGTCATGGTTGCACTTGTGTGACGAGTTCCTGCTTCAGAGCGATCGACTGATGATTTGATCAGCTTGATTACCAGCTAGAGATGGCTGCAGGAAGTTTTCCAGTTTTTTGTGAATTATCCGTGATCATATCCATCATGTTAGCTTTGTGTGCTTTTGTTGTACGTGCATGATTTTAAAAAAAAGGATAGTTCACCCAAAAATAAAAATAATGTCACCATTTACTCGCCTCATGACGTTTCAAACCTGTAAGACTTTCGTTCATCTTTGGAACACAAATTAATTTTAAATGAAATCTGAGAACTGTTTGTCCCTCCATTGACAGCCTATAGAACTACCACTTTCAAACCCCGGAATTGTAGTAAAGACATCATTAAAGGTGCTGTATGTATGTTTTTGACTGTACTAAAGCTTTAAAAAAATATATATTTGCAAATATTTAGGTAACAGCCTAAGTTCACATACTCGGTTCGCTGAATGCTACAGTCCAGATATTTTACTTTGAAATTTGCGGTCCGTATCGGAATGTCTTTTTTTGTTTTGGTCTGTGTGATAATGCACTTTGCCAATTTACTCAATAGTATTTCGCCACCACAGGTTGCCAGTTAGCGGAAAACATAGCTTATTGCCGCCATGGAAGCCAGCAAACAAACTAGGTCAGAGATGAAAGATTCGCAAAGTAATGATGTTTTTATTAAACAAGGTTCGGGAGGAGCTCGTTCAGATAATTGACACAGGTGGAGAGTACTCAGCTAATCAACAAAAGAGGTGTGTATATACGCAGCTGTCTTGCCTCCATTTTGTTGACAGTTTATCAGCATCCCTCCACCACCCCTTCTCCACATTTTAGTATTTTTATTTCCAAATCAGTAATTACACACTACTTATTGTGTGAACTCATGTTGCTTCATAGAACTGAGGTTAAACCTCTGGAGTCACATGGATTACTTTAATGATGTCTTTACCTTTCTGGGATTTAAAAGTGGTAGTTGCGTAGACTGTCAATGAAGGGAGAGGAAGTTCTCAGATTTCATTAAAAATATACTCATTCATGTTCCGAAGATGAATGAAAGTGTCAAGGGTTTGGATTTAATGTATGAATCAGTACTTAATGACAGAACTTAAATTTTTGGTTGAACTATGCCTTTAAGATTCTCTCCAGCTTAGTGTGCAGAATATGGAGTCCTGCACATGACATGCAGGGGGGAAAACAAGATGTCCATGAATTTGTTCCTTCATTTTGTTAATTCATTACTTAATTCGTAGACAGGATAGAACTAATTTAAAATGAGGGAAGAAATTAATACAACATAGCCAAGATTTAAATAAAACAAAGGATTAAATTAATTTAATGTCAAGTTAATAAAGGTGTGGTCATATTAGCAAATTTTTTCACAGACAAAAATGGTCCTCTGTTGTCAGTAGTATAATAATATATGAAGCACAGCTCACACAGAAGAAGACATTTTTAAACAAAGCAGCTTTCTGTTTCAAGATCTCAAGAAGAATTTCAAGATCTCACAGATGAAATTTCACTAAACAACATAAATGTGACTTAGTGTGCTTAGTGTGTGTGAAATTCTGACCAGGAATTAAGAATTTGTTCCAACAACTTGTAAGTGTTCAGTCATGGAAACACATTCTTTATTCTTGGACACAATATCTAGTATGTGAGAATTAATTATAAATATACAATTTTTAGATTAACTTTCCAAAAAAGTACTGTGACTATGTAGTAGGTCTGTAGCTGGAGAAAGCGTTATTTTAGCATACATGCTAATCATTCATGTAAACCAGTAAAACCTTTGAAAAAACAAACAGCCCATCTGTGTAAATGGTGTAAATTTAAGATGATTCGCTCTGTCTCTCTTTGTTCTATCAATTACAGATAGAGAAGGTGTTTAGGTAATCTTTTTGGGAAAAGCCATTATATTTACAGTTCTGTTTAGTGATGCTAATGCTAGTATCATTTCTTCCCTATTTAAATATTATATATATATATACTAGAAGGTTTACACTAGGAAAACATGGGAAAATGCGTTCAATGACTCGTGGCACAAATGTTGTGATTTACAAGCAGATTAATATGTGACATTTGTTCACACATACAGTGACGCAGGACTTGTTAAAGGCTGTGCTCTGAAATAAATGTTTTATGGCCTATTTAGAGCACATGAGTGAAAATATTCTTCAAAGGGACACTTTCAGGATTTTTTTTCTCTATTTCGCCATTCACATCCGCAGCGAAGAGGCCTTTGTAAGGATCCTGGATTCCGCCTAATGTTCCATGAAGACCATGGTGAATTTATATTGATGGGACTGTTGACTCTGAACTCCATCGGCATGATTTTTTCATAAGCCATGGGGAACAAGAAGTCAGTCAGCTGACAGGTGTTAACACAGAGAATAGCGCTGTGAATAAGAAATGGGACACGCATAAGAACGCGGCTGGATTTTCTCTCTCTGAACGCCCTCAGAACTTGTGTTTTTCTGCACGCACTGTTAAGAGTATAGCTAGAGGTTTTACTGGGACTTTGTAAACACCACAATGTATGTCAAATGGGATGAGTCTTGATAGCTGTAAAACACAGGACCGTTCCTGGCTTATTATCTTTTAGTCGAGCTCTGGAGCGACGCGCTTATTCCTGCACGTCAGCACAGCCGAGCTCGCTTGGGAGAGCATTGATTATTTTGCCATGAGCCGAGGAGAGAGAAAGAGAGAGGTGTGATTTTTCTTTTGTACTCCTTGAAAGAATCAAGAAAAATAAATATTTGCACGCGCATGTCAGAGGGGGGCAAATACAGTGTGTGTTTATGAGGGTTAGTGTCACAGCAGCGCTCCTCTGAGGAACAGTCTGCCAACCCCAGGCTGAGCTGCATTCTCACTAGTCAACTTTACTGCCTTCATTTGGGCTGACGAATGGCTGGCTGACTTATCAGCTCCTCGGCCTGCCGGCTGTAGTGAGTCCCAGGAGCTCCGAAGGACCCGCCGCCTCTGGCCTGATACATCCGCCTCGCGCTTCGTTTTCTCTGGCTCCAGCGACAGGAAAGGGGGAGGCCTGCGCTTGTGAGGACGACTTCAAGAGTCGGGCTTCCTGCAGCTGTATTGTCGTTCAGCGCCTACCCATGGGCTCTTGCTTTGCTCAGCAAACATACATCAGACAGATATTAGAGTAATCCAAAGGTAATACATTACCCGTCGTGCCAGGGGGACGCTCTGCCGGTAATGGATGCCTGTGCCGCACATCCCCTCTGTCAGCCGCTCCACGACTCCACGACTCCACGAAATTCCACTGCTAAACCTTTTTGCTTATGTCATTACCTGAATTTATTTGGAAGTAATGCAGCCGGTATTTTATTCTTAATCACACTGCCCAAAGGATTGAGACATATTTTCGAAAGGAAAATACAGCTTGCATGCTCTTATGAAAGCAATATAGAATTTGAAGAATTGAATTGAAGAATTGAAGCTTTATTGTCATTGCAATGCAACGAAATTATAATGCCCATCTGATCACGGAATACACACACACAAATAGCAAAAAAAACAAGGAAGACCATAAACATTTTAAGTTAAATAAATAACATTAAATAAAAAATCATCTATAAAAATAATCATATAACATGTTAAAAAAATATATTAAAAAAATATATATCGGTGTTATACACCTTAAAATGTATCGCATGTTAAGAATAAAACAGTCAACATTATGTCTTGTTCCCGTTTAGAATCCTTATGGCCCATGGATAGAAACTGTTTTTTAGTCTATTTGTCCTACTTTTAAGACTCCTGTATCTCCTTCCAGATGGCAGGAGGCTAAACAGTCCATGTCCAGGGTGGGTGTCATCTTTTATTATGTTGCAGGCTCCGCGGAGACACCTGCTGTTTGCAATTTCCTCCAAAGAAGGCAACGGGCAACCAATGATTTTTTCTGCAGTCCTAATTACTCTTTGCATTGCCTTCCTATTTGCTGCTGAACATCCAGAGTACCACACTGTGAGGCAGTATACAAGGACACTCTCAATGGTGGAGCGATAAAAAGTAACTAGGAGATTTCTCCGGAGATTGGTTTTTTGGAGTAGCCTGAGAAAGTGCAACCTCTGCTGGGACTTCTTCACAATGGCCGTTGTATTGTCGTTCCAGGAGAGGTCGTCAGAGATGGTTGTCCCAAGGAACTTAAAAGTCGAGACCTGCTCCACCTCGTCTCCGTTAATTTGTAGTGGGACAAGAACATTCCTTTTTCTCCTAAAATCAATGACCATTTCTTTAGTTTTCTTAGTATTAAGCACTAGGTTGTTGTTGCTACACCACGTATACAGTGCCTGGACCTCCTCCCTGTACTTGGACTCATCTCCTCCTGTTATTAAACCGACCACCGTTGTGTCGTCTGCAAATTTAATGATGGTGTTGGAGGGATGGATGGGAATACAGTCGTGAGTGTACAGGGAATAAAGGAGTGGACTCAGCACACATCCCTGTGGGGAGCCGATGCTAGTAGTGATGGTAGAGGAGGTGTGGGAACCAATTTTCACAGTCTGTGGCCGGTTAGTGAGGAAGTCCAAAATCCAGGTGCAGATGGAACGGGAAAATCCTAGGTGCAGCAGTTTTTCCACAAGAGTGGCTGGTATGATGCTATTAAATGCAGAACTATAGTCGATAAACAGCATTCTAACATAAGTTCCTGGCTGCTCTAGGTGACTCAGTGCGATATGAAGGGTTGTGTTGATTGCATCTGCTGTTGACCGGTTTCCTCTATATGCAAACTGATGGGGATCAAAGCTGTGAGGGAGGCTGGCATTGATGTTCTCAGCGATAAGTTTTTCAAAACATTTCATGACCACTGAGGTGAGGGCTACAGGCCTATAGTCATTTAAACTACTGACTGTAGGTTTTTTGGGAACAGGGACAATTATGGCAGATTTTAGGCACATGGGGATGGATGCTTGTGTAAGGGAGGTGTTAAAAATCCTTGTAAAGACCCCTGATAGTTGGTCTGCACAAGCCTTTAGTACTTTACCGAGTACTCCGTCTGGTCCAGCAGCCTTGTTTGGGTTCACTGCCCTCAGCACACGTCTCACTTGGTGTTCTTGTAGTGCAAAAGTATGCAATGTGGTCGAGGGTGGAGGCAGGGTGACTGGAGGTGATGTTGTTGTTTCAAAACGGGCAAAGAAACGGTTCAGCTCCTCTGCCAGTTCAGCGTCGCCACCAACAGCCACCGATGATCTGCCTTTATTATTGGTGAGATGTTGTAGTCCCTGCCATACCTGCCGCGGGTTGTTCTGTTGCAGATGGTCCTCTATTTTCCTCCTGTAAACCTCTTTTGCTGCCTTAATGCCTCTCCTCAGATTCGCTCTCGCCGCGCTATACTGGGCCTTGACCCCGGACCTGAAAGCAGAGTTACGTGCTTTAAGCAGAGACCGTACTTCTCTGTTCATCCATGGTTTGTTATTGGGGTAAACCCGAATGCGTCTGTAAACAGTTACATTTTCTGTGCAGGTCCTAATGTAACACAACACGGTCTCTGTATATTGTTCCAGATCCTGGGACTCAAAAATACTCCACTCCGTGTGTGCAAAACAGTCCTGTAGCTGAATAAGTGCATCCGCTGGCCAGATTCTTATTTTCTTCTTTTCTGGCTTAGTTTGTCTTATCAGTTGAGTATACGCTGGGATTAAGAGCAGTGAAAGATGGTCAGACAAACCCAGATGTGGCATATTACCTGAGCACTTAACAACCCAGTGAGAGGAAATAAAACTAGCCGCACGATTCTTGTAGTATGTTTATAAGACTATATTACTATCCCGCCGCAGCCCCCTGCGGGCCCGAGGCTGTGCGTTATGGCAAGTACTCCATCTGCACTTGCATATTTTACCCTCAGGTTATTACAATTCAGATTTGTTTGCACCAATTTACCGTTTATTGTGTTTTATGGTTCACTCTCTATAAAACGTTCTTAAACATGCTCTGAGGACTAGTTCGTCTCTCGCTCAGAGTGGTATCATCAGATGAAAGTTGCAAATTGGGTTGCGTGTGTGCGAGAGGCTAGTGTTGTTTTTTGCACGGCAGGCAAATAAGGGGACGGCAAACTTTGAGTCGGGACTCGTAGTCGGCTGCAGACTGCAAAAGGAAGATGATTGCTCTGAAAGGCCCCCATGACATCTACACATATGGGGGGCCATATGTTTCCTTGATAGACAAGCAAGGGCGAGCGCAGCTCAGCAAAGCACAAACAAGATCTTGGCACTTGGAGCACTCCGCCTCTGAACAAAAGGAAACGCAACAACAACAGATTCGCAAGTATGCTTAGCATAGAGCTCAAGGGTGGGTTCGTATCCGCAGCCAAAGTCTACTAGATCAAAATAGACAGCACAGAATATGATATGCGTATTAAAGAGACAAGCACACTGTGCATAGCTCATTAGTAATAGGTACTTGTATGTAAAATATGCTTCTGAACAAATGTAAATAAATTATGATAGCTGAAATAAGAAACGATAAGGTTTAGGGTAGGAGTGGGTTAGGGGCTACATAATTATAAAATATAAATGCATTTAAAATATAAAATACACTACCATTCAAAAGTTGAGTTTTGAAAAAAAATGTTTTTTTTAAAATTCAACAAGGATGCATTAAATTCATGAAATGTTTTATTTATCAATGAATCCTGAAAAATCACAGTATCACAGTTTCCATAAAAATACCAACTGTAACACTTAAGAATAATGGTCATTAGTTAACATTAGTTAACTACATTAGTTAACATTAACTAATAATGACCTGCACTTTTTATCTTTGTTAATGTTCATTTTAACATTTACTAATACTTTATTAAAATCGTGTTAACATTGGTTAATGCACTGTGAACTAACATGAACAAACCATGAACAGCTGGATTTTTATTAACTAACATTAACAAAGATGAACAAATACAGTAAGAAATGAAGTGCCCATGGTTAGTTCATGTTAGTTAACTAATGGTAACTAATGATCATTATTAAGTGTTTTCAACATCGATAATAAAACATGTTTCTTCAGCACTAAATGATTTCTGAAGGATCCTGTGACACGGAAAACTTGACTCATGATGCTAAAAATTCAGCTTTAAATGACATTTTAAGATATATTAAAATAGAAAAGTGTTGTTTTAAAATGTAATAATATTTCACAACATTACTATTTTATCACATTTATGATTAAATAAATGTTGCCTTGGTGTGCATTAAAACATATTACCGACTCAAAACTTTTGAATGGTAGTGTAAATTATTAATACATATTTTTACATTTTAGATGCTGACTTTAGGTACATAAACATTTCAGTGTAAATGTTAAAACAGCAAAAGAACAACAAAACTGGATTAAAATACAAAATTACCATGTTTATTTCAAACTCGATAACGGTGTCCCACTTCCTGAATTATACTTGCAAACAAATTGTAACATATATGGAAAAAAACTATTATTCAAAGTTATCAATTAGCTTCATTGATTTTATTAAAGTAAAAATGGTATTCAACATCACTGAATCCAACTTAATACATTAGGTTACAAAAGCTTTAGGCAACCGATAAAAATAAATGCCGTTGTTATCAGGTAAAATAGCTCCTTAAGGGATACAGTGGCCGGTTACCACTTTTTACATTGCAACTTATGAGTATGCGTAGATGTCCTTGTGTGACGTTTATCGTGGTCCTGTTGTCCAAAAACTGGGTCGAAAATAAACAGTGTAAATAGACAGCTGGATCACTTACATCTATCCAAAACCTCGGCACTTGTACGGGCTGTGGAGAGCCAGTCTGTTGTTTCCTGCTCCTTATGGGGGGGATGCGTTGGTTTCCTCTCTTTCCCATGTTAGTTCTCCTCAGAGCTGAGTAGAGTCTGCGAGACTGACAGCCCTGCTGATGAGACGATGGCATCAGAAAGCATCGTCTGACAGCTTCTGCTTGACAGGCTTCCTGTCTGAATTTGCGGCGGCTCCCAGTTCTCCTTCTCTCAGCCCTGCAGAAGGAAGAGACATCCCTGGACGAGGGGCAAGGTGAAGCTGTCACTACCTGACAAGTGTTTGGTCATGATGAGCAGGAAATCGTAATTGTTCACAGCATTATTGATGGCGCATATGCATTTAAAGGTATTGTGTGCTGTATTTTAAGTTAGGTCAACTTGAAGCACTTTGTCGATAATCTAAATAAATGATGTCCAGTTTTCTAGAAGTGTAGAATATGATGAAAGAGACAACCTAAATCATTTCCTGGTGATTTTACACAAGCATGGGTGTGCCATGTGTACTGAGACAGGATGTTTGTTTTGAATTCGTTTTGAGTGAGAACTGTCAATTGGCATCTCAGTGCCATATGTTAAAATGACAGGCCCGGAGAGAACAAATACATCAATCATAACGCTGTCAGGACAGAAACACACTCCAAAGCAAATACTTTCTATTATTCAGCAGCACATACAATACACGATCTGCAGAAAAGCTTTAACATGTCCATATTTCCATGGTCCAGATGCAGGTTAGTTAATGCCAGAGCGTAGTGCTTGAGTTATGCCTTTAAACCTCAAAGCATCAGTCCTGTTGCTATCTTGGAACACAAAAGCCATGTCTGAAAATTTCTGCGTCTTACCTCCTTTTACTTTTACACATTTTTTAATGGGAAATAAGAATTTATACCTATTACCCAAAAAAATGGGTGGCCCAATGGGTAGCACTGTTGCAAGAAAGGTACGAGTCCTCTCTGTTTGGAGTTTCCATGTTCTCCCTGTGTATGTGTGTGAGAGAGAGAGAGAGAGAGAGAGAGAGAGAGAGAGAGAGAGAGAGAGAGAGAGAGAGAGAGAGAGAGAGAGAGAGAGAGAGAGAGAGAGAGAGAGATTTTTGATTTTTAAAAACACATTTATTACAATAAATCATTCAATTAACATTTAGATCAAGCATCAATCACAAAGAAAAAACCCAAACTTATCTTAAAAAAGAAAACATAAATCATTGTTAACAACTTCACACAATATACCTCTAATACACCAAATTAATCCAAATTTTAAAAGGTTATCCATTGCTTTATAATAATTAAAATCTATTAACATTCTAGATTTCATGGAATTCCAAAACACAGCTTCTAAACTATTACATACACTTTGATCAACTTTCTCCTTTCTCGTAATGTAAATCGCCATTTTTGCCTGACCTAAAACAAAGTTAGACAACTGACATTGATACTTGCGGGTCTGGGAATACTTAAAACCACAAATAAAAGTCTTCATTGTAAAACACTCATTGAAACCTTTAAAAATGTTGAGAGAGAGAGAGAGACAGAGACAGAGAGAGAGAGACATGTGATGAGAGGACTGGGGATAGACCTGGTTGCCCTGGAACAATCATTGCCAAAATAGGGATGTACGATATGAACATTTTGGCCGATACCAATAAATCGCTGATAATAACCGATACATGGGTCAGTCAATCTAAATATAAATTTTGATCAACTTTGAGAGCCTTATTACAAAAACAAAACCCATATCCAAAACACTTCAACATAAATCAAGCATATATAATATAGTAGCCTAGTTTGAACCAGTGTAAGATTCTTTAACTTTTAAAATCAATTTTACAGTCCTATGGCCACCTTACATTTTTTGCTATATAAAAACATGGTAACACGTCACAATAAGGTTTCATTTTTGTTAGCATTAGTTTACAGGAGCCAACAATGAATGAACAATACTTCAACCGGATTTATTCATCTTAGTTTAAGGTACTCCACATTCCACACTTTGTTTTCTTCAGATCAAATTAGTATCATCTGGTTATTTTAACTATTTCTTCTTTTTAGAATTTCCAGAGTGAACACCATACATTATACAGTTGCATTGAATAGTGCATAAATATGTGAACTGGGACATATTATTTTGCGATTAATATTGGCTAAAAATAATGTAATTAATTAATTCAGCATCTGTTTTTCACTTTTTGAGGCTACAATATGTTTTTCTTTACTTCCTGGTTATGGTTATCCTTATATGCTCATGCTATTTGCATGCTGTAGACTGTACATTGCTGAGACATTCAATATGGCGTCTCTAGCAAAGTTTGTTCCACCTTCTTAAAGGTGCACTATGCAGCTTTCGTCCACTGGAGGGCGCCTATGCAAAACAAATGCGTAGTTTGATGACGCAAAGTGTGAGCGCAGCATCTTGGGAGATGTGGTCTTCTCATCACAGCCGGTGGAAAAGAGGACTCGGGCAGAAATCACGTTCATGCATGCGGTTATTAACTTTACTGTAGTCTAAAGCAGAGCAGGACCGAGTGTTATGGACCTGAGCACAGCTGCTGGAGCGATTGTTAAACAAATACCCGCCTCGCGAATACCGGGACTTTTATTATGACAGGACGGGACTCATTTGCCGGGCGCCTGCACAGATCTGCTCTTCCGGTCATGATTTTGAGGTAATGTAGCTCTGTTTATCATATTAGATACATTTAAGTGTGTTTAAAACGATATTATGACGTTACTCCGTGCGTTCAGTTGTTCACACTGCTAAGAGTAAAGCGCTCCTGCCAAATAAAAGCCGAAACCGAGGGTAACGCAGATATGACGCGATTGACAGGCGACTCCCTCAAATTCAATGCTGAAACGTCCCTGTCCTTAGTTAAAATAGCAATTTTCTCACAATTTACCAATAGTTGGAAACTTCTGGGATATTGTAGGTACTCAACTGAACAAAATATATAACACTGGCCTAGTGGTTTTTGGATATTTTACTGCAAAAATACTACATAGTTCACCTTTAATTAAAGAGGCAATTACCAGTCTGCAATGTCTGTATATGAAACTTCTAAGCTACTGCATGTGCATTATTTGGATCAACCTGAACTATACAATATGTAGTGTGCCCGTCAAGTGGAGTCGGAAATATTATTATTTTGAGTTATCAGCACACGACCAAGAAAAGTCATAGTAACAGGTGGGAAACCCTGACTGATGATTTGTAATATTATAAGGGTGTGAGGATTTGAAAATGGCAGAAGCACTGTTCCATAATATATCTGTAACATGTCTATCTGTCTGTTGCCACCGCCATCCTTCACTTGTTTAGTTTAGCCCTGTTATGTTAATTAGTCATTATCTGTATCACCTGTCCCCCTCGTTATGGTAAATGGACTGCATTTATATAGCGCTTTTAACAGACCCTATGGCCATCCAAAGTGCTTTACATTTTTGCCTCACATTCACCCATTCATACACCGACGGCGATGTCAGCCATGTAAGGCGCCATCCAGCTCGCCAGGAGCAGCTGGGGTTAGGTGTCTTGCTCAAGGACACCTCGACACTTGGTCAGGTGGAACCGGGGATTGAACCACCAACCTTTCGGTTTGTAGACAATCTACATGAACCACTGAGCCACTGCCGCCATCTTCCTCATCAGTGTCCCTGCATCCCAATTCGCATTCTATCCATACCAAATAGTATTCGAAAATAGAATTAGTATGTCCCAAATCATAGTATGTTGAAAAGAGTATTCCAAAGATACCCGGATGGTTTACTATTTCCGGTCCGAATTCGAAGTATGAATCGATGGGCACTCAAACGGATGATACTGCCCACAACCCACTGCGAGGTGTATGGGGATTCGATTAGAACTACAAACGCGGGTAAAAAGCGTTAAAAAACTACAAACATGGCGGATGTGCAAGTCCGGCGGTTAAGTAGAGAAATTTAGATAAAGGGGTTTGAGTGACCAACTATCAATATTTAACCTGACAAAAATATATTAATTCAGTGGTGTCCACATTATATTTCACCTGCAGCAGCATTGTGAACTTTTGTAATGACACGTTTGGCCATTAACTTTTAAATGCATCATTATTATTTAAATTGCAAACACAGGAGGAGAGTCTCTGCATTAAAGACCCACAAATGGCAGATCAACGTGCAGCTACATTTCTCTCCGATACGGTAGGAGATTAATCTGAATGTGGAGGATTTGAACTGTGACGAATTGGATGATGATTGACAGGGCAGTTTAAACGCTGACGGGATGCATGTAACTAAGCGACTTTAACAGAGTCCGTTAAAGATGGCGAAGTAGTATGTCCCGAAGCTTGCATACTTTTCTGCTACACACTCAAAAGTATATACCTTTTCTTCACAAAAAGAGTACATACTTTTAGGACGTAGTATAAGTAGGCGAATTGGGACGCAGCATCTGTCTTTGTCCGTCGTCGTCAGTAAACCCGTCTCTGTACCTGTCCTGACTGAAGGCTATGTTACCAGTGGTGAAGTTCCATTAAAGTATTGTTCACTAAGTCATCTTCCTCGTCCTTCTTCATCTTCTTCTTCGTGCATTATCATCACCACTGAAGCCTGACAATATCTACCATAAACCATTAAACAAAAAAATTAAATAGGCTACACTTAATGTTCTTGCATTCATTTGTGGATTCAATACATATTTCAGTAAATTTGACTGCAAATGGTAGTTATGTGAGGTAACCATTTTTTTCAATCCTGCTCTGAATGAATCTTCAGAAATGAACACAGTTCATGAAAGACAAAATCTACAACGGATAGCATGTTTAATGCACTCTAAAAATGCTGGGTTAAAAACAACCCAAGTTGGTTTGAAAATGGAAAACCCCAGGAATTGGGTTGTTTGAACCCAGTGAATGGACCCAATTTCTGGGTTTGTCCATTTTCAACCCAACTTTTTAGAGTGTGGTTTGTAGCTGCTTCATTTCAGGGGGAATTAAGTTTTTAATAAAAACTTTTATATGCCTCTAAATGAACATTGTTGATGGGGAATATAAACATTTCATTAAAAATTTAGCTAAATTTACTCACATGTGAGAATGGTAGGTGCTGGCATTTGCAGACAGCAAAAGCCCTGCTTTGTTCACTCTGTTGATCTTAGACTCGCTAATCTTCAAGGCAATTTATAGCAGAGATTGCAGCTATGCATCATTTTACAGTTGTGCATTATACATAGAATTATTCAAATACATGAGAGCATGTCATTATTCACCATCTTTGGGGAGTTCTGCCACGGGGAGGAGGCTCAGAATTGAAAACATGTAACCTGGCCCAGACCTGCTTATATATTCTAATACAGAGCTCTGAATTTCTCTGATTGTTGTGAGGTTTCATCATCTACGTTCTGGAAAACCTTCTCAGCACCCCACCTCCTGGATGCCAGCCCCCTGTCACATCACTTAGCACAGTTCTCACATTTAATATCAAATCTTAAGAAACGTTAAATGGGGTCTTTCCATTTTTGCCCTTTCTCAGCACATTAATTAAAGCTAAAAAGACAAGTGTTGTGTGTATAACCCTAGGCCTGTTTGCCGAGAAAAAAAAGGACCATGTCAGCTCAGATATAGCGTTTGAGTTCACTCAGGTTGGACTTATGAAATATTGTGTCTTTCACTTCCAAAAGAGAAAAATCACTTTCATTACTCATCACCACATCCGCCAAGTTGACAACCTTCCCAAAACGCCAACATTCTCAAGAGAATTATGCCAAGGATAAATTTGTTTATAATTTGGGCTCTCATATAAAGACTTTATGCTTTAAGATACATAGTGTTATTAATGTCTTTCATCGAGCTGCCAAAGCTGGATTTAAACCATCAAACAGTTAATACCAATTTTTCAAATCACTCATTGAGTCAATGTATCGATTTACGCGGAGTGTGTTAGTCATCTGAGAGCCACATGCAGCTATCATCTAAGAGTTATTGCAGGCAGCTGAAGCCTCAGATATAGCACCTTCCCGTCCGCCTTTTTCAGTGAAACTCTCACTGTTCGTAGGCCTTTGAAGACCGCATCAGTCCCCCAACTCTGCTCAAGTGCTCTATATTTCATCCAGAATGACAATTCTCACTGTACAAAGTCCAACGCAGAGTGACGACAGGATGCTGGAAAGTGGTGAAGACACAAGGGAAATATCACATTTCTCTTTAGCCTCCGGAGCGATGGTCTCTTAATATAGCTAATGAGAAAGGGGTGCTACGAGTCCGCATGAAGCAGTTATTGTCAGGCCTTTTCTTTAGAAGAACAGCTGTGTGTGTGTGTGTGTTTGGGATATTAAAGTGCCGTAACCTTCTGCCTTCCTGCCCTCTGGGTTGACACTTTTACTTGATTACCGAGGAATCATTAGGCCTGTCTGGTTTTAATTGCAGCAAAATGGCGTGAAAACTATCCCAGGTTTGTAAGTTGTTGGAAATAGCAGTTGTCTCGAAAGCCACAAAAGAATGATGTAAGGATTTCTTTCACTTGTCTCCTAAAGATAACTTAATGGATTCAGGAATATGCAGTTTTAAAAAGCACTGTGCGTTTTTTCATCTAGGGTTTCATCATAACATGTTGACATATGGTCCATTAGTTTAGGGAGTGATGATGAGTAATAATTATGACCTATTGAGGAAATACAATATCCAGGAAATTGCTATTAATGATCCAACTTCTTCACAAGAAATCAAATATTACTTGATCTTTTGAGATAAAAGAGTTCATTGTACTGTGAAAACATACTGTAAATTTTCTGGAACTCAAAACTTCCTCCCCAGTGAAGAAAAAGAATCATTCATTGAAATGAATGCCTATTTTACGCCACATGCACAAGCCCCATGTCAGTGAAGTAGCAATGACATCATTTATAACATGACTAGCTGGAATGCACCATTGATAATTATTACAAATGTCATTGTCTGTTTACACGAGCAACAAAACCACATTTATATTCCAAACTGCAAAAGATGGTGGAGAAAAAGGATTTTACTGCAAAAAAATTATTTAATTGACAGTAGATCTCAAAAAGTAAAAAAAAAAAAAAAAAGTATGACCCTTCAGCAGTGTATGTAAATAATGGATTGATAGGGTTCTTCAGTGGAAGTGTGTATGGTCTTCTGCCTCATTGCTTGTGTTAGATGTGAGAGACTATGGAACCCTGTAAGGGGACATGGTGGTGGGGTAAAATATGACATGAGAGGAAAATGATTTGTCAATGCTCTTGCATTCTCTCGCAGATGTTTTGTGTTCATCTTAGAAACTTTTTGCATTCCCTCGCAAAAACATTTGCATTTGTTTAAAAATTGGCGAGAGAACGCAAAAAATAATTTTATTCACAAATAATTTTCCCTCCTGGCTCATTTTTCTTTTTTCTTCACCATGTCCCTTTTGGGGCTCATAAATTGACATTGATAATAGGAAGGGCAAAACATCAGAAATATGAGCTGTCTTTCCTTTTAGACTGATTTGATGGCCATGCTTAAAAGTTTGATGAGGAAAATGGAATAAAAATAACAGTGTCTATTTACATTGTGCAAATATCCGTCCGTCCAAATATAATTCCGTCCACTGACGTCTGGTTGGTTGAGGCAAAATTATGGAAGATGCTGAGTTGTCAACAATAGCAATAGTGTAGGGGTAAGGCATATGGCAGAAAGTTTTGATACAAATCCATGCTGGTTTGAATTTGCCTTTTGCTGACCTTTCTTTCTCATCACATATCACATGGGAAAGGCATTTATTCTCAATGAAAATGGAAGTATTCAAAAAGTGGAAATAAATAGGTTTTATCAGTTAAGGTTAGGTGTAGGTGTATAGGGAGGGCTTTGTTATCCCAATAAGGTGGAATAAATGTAATAATAATTTACATACTGTTATTATTTTATACAATTTATAATGTACAACAACACTGAGGTCAGAATAGTATCAATAAGTATAAATATCATCTAACTTTCTTTTTTACTCTTATTGCAAAGACAAAACTTTTTTTTTTTAGTGTAAATAGAATCTGTCACTATTTTTGCTTATCGCTAAGAATATGCTGCTATTTTCATATAGTGTAAATAGAATCTAATGCTATTTAAACTTTGTAAATAACATCTATCACTATTTGTATTTAGTGTAAATAGCATCTATTGCTAAGACAATATGCTTTTTTCCGTTAGTGTAAATAGCTGCTGCCTAAAAATAAAGTTGCTTAATTATTGCACTCATGGAAGACTGAAAAGTCTAGGTAGTAAATACAACAGAGTAAAATTTTAGTAGGTAATTATTCATTGTTATTTTGCATTTATAGCGTGTTTGCACACATTTGTAATCATCTGTAATCCATACAGCAGATCATATTTAGATTTTCTCTATCTTTTCTGAAGATAATTTAGAGCTTCACGGGTGCATCTTTTGGAGAAATCGGTTTTATTGCCCAGAGTCATTAAAGAAAAAAAAAAGCTCCCAAAGCTTAATTTACTAATTATTAAAACACGATTACATTTGTTTTATCACCATTAGCAATGTAGCTCAAAATCAGTTTGTGTTAGGTCAGTAACTCCTCCCAAATTGTACTCTGCAGAATTGAGAAAACATTCATTTTAATCATTATGATGTGCCCAGATTCTATTTTCCAATTTAGCTAATAAAGTGCATAAATGATACATGGCAGACACATACATAATTCATAATTAGATTACCACTTGATGAAGTGGAAGTTATTAATTGTGAAGATACATGTGCGGCCACTAATTCTTGAATTCATTTGTGTAGTTTTCTTTATTGGCACAATGCTCTGTGAGCTGTGCTGCACTGCTGCGTCTGATTACCAGGCAGCATTAACACATTGTTACAGCAAATTATCTCTTTCCTGGGACAGGCCAGACATTAGTGATGGCTGCAATATGCATTTGCCTTTAAAACTTAAGGGGGTGATTTAATTTATTGAAAGTGTCAGATGGCCCCAGTAAGTAATTATTTCAAACACCCTGAAGATGGCAGCTAATATATTCCAGCACTGTAGGGAACGCATTGTGACTAAGCTGTCCTCTTCTCTGTCCATCCGAATAAACTGTCCTCATACAATCTGAGCTCTGCAAACCATATGGAGCTGTATGCCAGAGAGATTATTCAAAAAGCATTTAGTATGTGCTAATGTAAAAAAATGTGCTATTCTTTAACTAATTATGGGTATAACAGGTGGGTTTTTCCACCAAGTATTTTTGGATATGCAATTTCACATATGGACTAGTTTGACATTTGCAACCTATACTTCTGCCTACGTCTAGCGTGACCTTTCCAACGTGATTACGTAACCATTGGCACAAGATGAGCAAATTAAGTTCAAACATATATAAATGAAAACATTGTTTTAAATGATAGATAGTTTCAAACCATTCAAAGCACTTTGAAACTGCATTGATTTGGACATTCATCCACTGTAAAAATATTTTGTTGGTTTTTGTTGGTTTAACTTAAAAAAAGTAAGTAACCTGGTTGCCTTAACATTTTGAGTTTATTGAAATTAAAAATTTGAGTTAATACAATGAAGGAAATTTGTTTAATAAATAGAAACTCAAAATATTATTGTATCTGAACCTCATAAAAAAATTGATAAATCATGAAAATAGCACTATTTGGCATGTCTCACTACGTCATCAGAAATAAAACACACACAATTACCCAATATGCTTACAAAATCTTTTCATATTTTAATAAAGGTTGTCGAATCTCAAAAAATGTTCATTGTATTAACTCAAAATTTTAATTTCAATGAACTAAAAATTTTAAGGCAACCAGGTAACTTTTTTTCTAAATAATCTTTACAGTGTCCCATTGGCCATCGAAGTCTATTATGTGCAGAAAAATCCTGGAATGTTTTCCTCAAAAATTAGAAATTTCTTTTAAACTGAAGAAAGAAAGACATGAATATCTTGGATGAGATGGGGGTGAGTAAATTATTAATTTTAAAGTGAACTCATCTTTTGTGTTCTACTGAAAAAAGAACAGCAAATGGGTGGGGAATGACATTAGCAACATTTTCATTTTGGCGTGAACTATTTTCAGCTGCTTTTATGAGGATTTTGCTGAAATGCGTTTTTATGAATTTGCGTGTCGGTTTATCCCCGCTGCCAGTCAGGCATTTTCATTGCACGCTGTCACTTTTATTTCTGCACTTATGACACAATAATATTCTGTCGGTCTTGTGCATAGTCTGGCTGCAGGCCGAACTTCCTCTGGACAGCTGGAGACCATAACTCATACGTCATCTCCATCTAACACCCACAAATCTTTAATTAATCCAAGCTGTCTGACAGTTAAGTCACCCTGCTTTGGTTCACACGTGACATGAAATAGGCCTTCCTCACCTGTCAATAACATTAAAGTGTCTATTTCCGCCCAGCAAGCCTTGCTTGGAGAAGATAAACAGGGTTGGCTCTTTTAATGGGCCCAATAATAATGGCCCCTTTAACATTCATGAGAATCTCCTATTATCTATTGATTCAGTCGCACCCAGCATCTTGCTGACTTACGCCTCTCCCTAATTCCCATTACCGGGAACACTGTACCCTTATCAAGCCAAACAATACGGCAGTTGTCAGTGAGAGCAGAAAATATGAGGAAGCATCTGCTTGGTCCAGGAACTCATGACACTCCAGAAGAAAAAAAAGACAACAACACACACACACACAAGAGAGAGAGCCGCTTCAGCCTCCTCCTGTGGAAGTCCTCTCATTGACCTCCGGCTCCATGTGTGTGTGAACGCTAAGGTAAATATGATGGTCGTGCAGATAAATCTGAAGTCTGAATCCACCTCATCTCATGTGAGATGGGATAAGGTAAGGTTTCAAAGGTTGAGGGGACAAGGGAGGCCCAAAATAGAGGCTCCTTGCCTATAAACCTGTCTATGAGATATGTCTCTCGCCATGATGGCATCCGATTCTTTTTCCCCTACTTCAATACCGACTGCTATCTCCTTCCTCCTGCTATGTCTTTGTGCTCTTTAAGACAAAGGGTAATAAAGCTATAAATTGTGTGTCCTGCAGAAGGTATAGACATTCTGTCTCAGTACTGCTGTTAGAACTGCCATAAAGCACCCTCAAAGTCATAGATAAAGATTTAGAGTTATTTAACATCCTCCTCCAGCACTAAATCAGAGTGATAAGAGAATTAAGTGATGGCCATAGGTTCTTTGTCCTTAGTCTATTGATTTTTTTACCTCCAGAAGGATCCAGTATGTTATAATTATTGAGCTTTGGATTTGATTCAGGTGTACAGAGCGGAGAGGGCGACTTCTTCGATTTTTAACGGCTAAATGAAAAAGCACCTAATTTTTCCATTTGCAAATGTGCTTTAAGTGACCCTTTGGGTTTAGATGTGTAATATTATTATTTTTACTATAACAACTGGTCTGCTCTGAGATTGGCTTCATCCTATCTCAAACTAGTCTGAAGACGCAGTTGTCCATGAGATATAGAGGTCATGTTACCTAAAAGATTTCAATTGTGCTAGACACAGGTAAAATGGGCAAAAATAAGGATTTGAGCGAGTTAACAAATTGTGATGGCTAGACAACTGGGTTAGAGCATCTGTAAAACGGCAGCTCTTGTGGGGTATTCCCGGTCTGCAGTGGTCAGTATCTATCAAAAGTGGTCCAAGGAAGGAACAGTGGTGAACCGGTGACAGGGTCTGGGTCATGATGAATCACATTTTTTTTACATCATGTGGATGGCCGACTTACCATAGTATGCGTCGCTTACCTGGGGAACACATGGCACCAGGATGCCCTATGGGAAGAAGACAGGCCGGCAGAGGCAGTGTGATGCTTTGTGCAATGTTTTGTTGGGAAACCTTTGGTCCTGCCATCTATGTCTAAGTTGCTGACATGTACCACCTACCTAAGCATTGTTGCAGACCATGTACACCCTTTCATGGAAACGGTATTCCCTGGTGGCTGTGGCTTCTTTCAAAAGGATAATGCGCAATGCCACAAAGCAAACATTTTTCAGAAATGGTTAGAGGAGCACAACAACGAGTGTGGTTGAGGTGTTGACTTGGCCTCCTAATTCCCCAGATCTCAATCCAATCGAGCATCTCTGGGCTGTGCTGAACAAACAAGTCTTGTCCACCTTGCAATAGGGGGACCAACACAGTATTAGGAAGGCGGTCATAATGTCATGCAATGTTATTTTATGTAAATATTATTTTTTAGTTCCAGTCCATCCCTGCCATCTAAACTGTACTATAAATTATTCGGAAAATGCAGAGAAAAACTTTGAAAACAACGTATATAAATTGTCATGTGCATTAATGTCATATACAGAAGAAAAATTATTTTGGAGATTTAAAAAAAACTTAAATAAGGAAGAGAGAGCAAAAATAATGCATGGACATTCAAAGATTCGACATGTTGGGCATGTCTCAATAAGCACATACAGTAGGAGTGATTAAGTATACCGGAGGCCCTGCATTTCACATGCCTTTAATCTCCATAAACAAGCCCATTATATGTGATGGCTCATCAATACCAGTAGCACTGAAATAAATAGACACTGAAGAGTGATGTCATAAACGGAAGCCCATGCAGGCGCTCATTGACGGATTGAGGATAGCAGTCACGACGCTGACCTCAATCAGAATTAGTGAGCTGACAAACGGAGTGATCAGCAGCGGTCATAAACGCGCGACAGTAAATCACGTGTCACTTCAACTCCACGTCTCACACACAGCTAGTTTATTGCGTCTACTGTCAAGTGGAACTCATTGTCTTCAGGCAACAGGGTGCCCGTGTGTTTTCCTGGCTGCAGAATAAAGAGAAAGAGAGCTCTGTTGTCTGGCATTTGGAACTGTCAGTGATGTGCCACTCACAAGAGTGTGTTCACCAGGGAGAGACTGCTATCCAACTGTCTTCATGTACCTGCTAATTCCTGTTTCTCTTGCTCGGCTGAGCAGGACTCCCATCACCGGCGGCCCCAGGCAGCTCCGATACTCAACCCCCACTTAATGCTTGACAGTTGGCTTCTTAACAAAGATGCCAGGAATATAATTAAATCATATTTACCTTTGATTCTGAGCCAGCTTTGTAATTAATTAATTCACCCAGGGTGTGTTTGAATTACATCGCTATGACAAGCCCGGCATACTTTGGGGGGGTGGGGTGGGGGTGGCAAAATTCGACGACTTTTCTCGTTCCTGTGCAGAGGATGAATCGGTGGAGCAATAATGACCTCGGTGTGCGGCCCGACTCTCATCAGGTTGAGTGGCTCTAGCTTAGAGGCTAATGTCTATAGACAGGGGGTTTCTTACACATTCATGTAGCCTTTAATTTTCTTTGACCTTTTGCTGTGAAGTGGGAAGAGTATTCCAGTTGACGCTGTCATCGCGGTGGTCCAAAAATAGCAGCAGAGATCCACAACATCTGCATGATGAGTGCAGACGCAGGCCGAGGAGCTGGCCAGACCACCCGCTCCAAGGCTGATTTCAGTCATTTTCAGAAATGGCAGTTATTTTCTCAGGCATAGTCCTCACATGACTGTCATTTATTGGTCAGGAGAGAGATTGGATGCTAATTCACTATACTCACTCATGTTCATCAGTATTTTTAGTGGGGTTTTACCTGTTCTGGATATGCTTTTGGAATATAAACTGTAACTATATGCCCTTTTTGCTCTTTTAGATTATAGTAATCTGCTTTCAAACACATTACTCATGACTTTAAAGTATTATATATTAGATTGATGCTTCATTCTGCTCTGACATTGAAACGGGGCTGAATCTAGGCATAGGCAGGCTGGGCTGAGCCCACACAAACATCTGTGGCCTTGGTCCAAATGGCACCCTAAACACTCGTGGTCTTTCTACGAGTGCACTTTGGTGAGGTAACGCTACTTTGACTTGGCGAGTAGAAGTCTGCTGCGGAGTTTGCCTCAGTGCGGGCTCGGCAAAAGTGTGCATCGGAGGACCGCAAAGGAATCACTTGCGAACACCCTTCTGAAACCTAAAATGAAAATTGAGACACCCTACAATCTCATGGACTTAACGGACATACGCACACGGCAGCCATTGTAAGTCCACACGAATGAAAGTGTGCCATTTGGGATAGGGCCTGTCTTGCCCACCCAATCAGACTTCAGGAAAATATAGTGATAGCACTGATCTTTTTTATGATTTGTGCATTTATTAAAAGCAATCTGAGGCTGGCTGTGTGTTGAGAAGTTTGAGGAAGGGCTGAAGACTGGAATAACCAATCATAACACCGGCAAATTGCTGTATTTTTCTTTATTATTTGAGAGCAGCAGAGGCGGCTTTAGTCGGTAGCGGGAAAGCAGTATATCTGCTAGCCCAGCCTTCTATATCAGTCAAGAACCAATCCTGCATTGAAAGCAAAAATATAGCTGGATTGTTAATCATCAGCATAAATAATAATTAATCAATAATCATGATGCACGTATGGAATTGCAGTAGTTGGCTTATAATTGGAGGCTGACTACAGTGTTGACCTGCAATGAAATAATTCTAATATGATGATTTGGTGCTCAAAAATATGGAAGCCAGTTTCTGCCACTTTTAATAAAAAAATAAAAAGACTAATTGCAACTTTTTATTTGAGAATTCTGACATTTTTTTATAAAGTCAGAATTGCGTGATATAAACTTGCAATTGTGTGATTATAGTCAGACAGTCATTCTGACTGAGAAAAAAAGTCAGAATTGTGACTTTATAACTCGAATTTTGAATTCATATCTCAGAACTCTGACTTTGTAACTCGCAATTGTGAGAGAAAAAAGTCAGAATTCTGAGATTAAAAGTCACATTTACTCTTTTTATTTTTGTATTAATGGCGAAAACGGGCTTCCTTACAAAAACATGTCTGTTTATTATTAATGTTGAAATCAGATGTGCTTAAATCTACACTGTAACTTTCCGTCCGGTAGAGGGCGCCTATTCAAAACAAACGTGTAGTTTGATGATGCCAGGTTTGAGCGCAGAATCTCGGGACATGTGGTCTTCACCTCACAGCCTTTGGAAAGGAATCAGGCAAGATTATTAGTAACGTTACTGTAGTATGAAGCAGAGCAGGACCGAGTGTTGAGGGAGCTGAGCAAGGCTGCTGGAGTAATTGTTGCGCAACACACCGCTCGCGAGCAGCGGGACTTTTTTATTTTATTATTATGACGGGACACAGTCGCTGGCGCCAGTTCCACTTTTCCGGTAATGAGTATGAGGTTAGGTAACGCAGCTCTTTTGATCATATCAGAATAAAACCAGAAACTGACACAGATATGACAAAATTGACAGGCGAATTCCTCACACGTCCCTGTTCTTTGGTTGAAATAGCAATTTTGTCACAGTTTATAAATAGTTGAAAACATTTAGGATATTGTAAGAACTCAACTGAACAAAATGGCCAAGTGGTTTTTGGATATTTTACTGCAAAAATCCTACATAGTGCACCTTTTATATTTTGTGAACATTGTTTGTGGCTATTTTCCAATTTCTTTGAAAAATAGAAAGGTCAGTCATTTTCAATTCAATCATAATTTTAAATATTCTATCTTGTATATAAAACATTCATATACAGTAATTTGACTTCAGTAATATTTCTGCAAATTATCTGATTACAGCGGAGACATATTCAGCTGCCCACTCATTAGAAGCTGTTCCGTTGGTCGGTTAAGTACCTCTGGCATCAACAGAATAACAAAGACCTCTCTGTAATGGTTAGTGATATTTGTATCAAACGCATACAACAATTAGTCAAGGGTAGAAAGAAGATGAAGCCTTGACTGTCTGCCCTTATCCCGAGGATGTGGCTCCCACCCCCAACGTCTGAGCTCTTGTCTGTGGGCGCTGTGGAAGTGATTTATCTCAGCGTGAAAAGACTTGTGATAATGCCCCAGTAGGATGAGGCCCAAAGCCCTGCGTATTGAATGCTTCAATGCTGTTTGCATGAAGTTCATGCCCCTGAAGCAATGATAAATGTCAAGTGCAACAAATGTCCTGTAAATAAGGGCCTCCAGCACTAAGCCATGGCCCTGCAACTGTCAGAACGAGGGAGATGTGTGTGTCCAGACAGACGCTTATCTTCTGGAGGAAAACAGTAATCCACTCCCTCTCGTACACAACAGATATATTCACTGTGTTATGAAGGCTTTGTCAGAAGAAATCTTGAAGAGTATGTGTCAGTGATGGAGGAGAAGCTGCCATCACCTTATATCATGTAGTGCTGTGATTACCAGCCGATAGTATGTGAGTGTACTCCAGGGGAAAGATTTGGCTTTAATAAACCTATTTAAAATAAACTAGGACAAAATAACATTGTTGCAAAAGTTTAAAATAATGAATTGCTATTATTCCACCACCCCCACCCCACCCCCAACACACACACAGACACACACACACATATGGGGTTGTGGTTGTGGGGGTACCTAAAGACAAAGGTTGGAAAATGGTAACACTTTATTTCGATGGCCCACATTAGACATTCTACTAACTATAAGTAAATTTGCCACTACATGTCAACAAGCAGTCTACTAGACTGCTTAAAGGGTAACTTCAGCGATTAGCATATGGCCTTGTGTCAGTAGAAACCCTGGAGTATAATCAAATGATTGTGCTTCCCCCCCTCATATCCCCCTGAGACAAGAGATTTATGCATTTTATTTCTGGAAAAATTCCTACTGTGATGCAAATTGACGATATTTGCGTCATCTTTGGAAAGTTTGGCCAAAGGCTAAAGACTACAGCCAGCAGAGGGAGCTATTTCCACGTTTTCAACTCACACATGGGGATGGGCGATCACACTCACAGCTCAGCTCGCAGCTGCAGGCATTCATTTAAACAGACCGGGTCCTGAGCAATGTAAATGTTTTATCTTCTCAAATGAATTTCTATGAAAGTTAAGCTTCCAAAGGAATGAACTAAAAACGCGCCAGACTGAACATGTATTGTGAATGTATGCCGCGAATGTGGTCGCGATTACCTCAGCTCACATCATGAGAGCTCAGCAGCTCATTTATGACATTAAATGTAATCTGACTCCTGCAGCTCATGAGGCAACTCGATCTTGAACAGACACTTTCAGTATTTAAATGTAGTGTCTGTTCTCCAACTCAGTCACAGTAATCCAGTAGCGGTGGCTTTGGGAATGGCCTCACAGGGCAGCTAAGCATTCTGGGAATTGTAGTCTTTCATCCCCATGAGACAAAAATAAAATTTCTGTCTTTTCTCAGTCTAGAAGGCACCAAATTCCAAAATAATTTCACATTTCTACTACATTAATGACCCAGTTTAAATACAGATTCATCTTTCCAGCGCTGAAGTACCCCTTTAATATCTGCTCACACTTTATTTTTGATGGACAATGAACCGACATTCTACTGACTATGTATAACCTTCCAAGTAGGCCTACATTTCAAATTATTCTGCTAACCTGAACCCTAACACCTAACCATAAAGGGATAGTTCACCCAAAAATGACAATTCTATCATTAATTACTCACTCTCATGTCGTTCCAAACCTGTAAGACTTTCGTTTATCTTCAGAACACAAATGAAGATCTTTTTGATGAAATCTAAGAGCTTTCTGTCCCTCCATTGACAGCTACGCTGCTGCCACATTGAAGCTTCCAAAAGTTCATAAAGAGATCATAAAACTAATCTGTATGAATTGAGCAGTTTAGTCGAAATGTTCTGGAGACGCCATCCCTTTATATGATGAACAGATTCAAAGGCTTTTATTGACATATAAACATTAATCAGCAGACATAAACAGAAGCTCAACCGAACCTGCTTGATATGCAAAAACACGTGCTGCGTAACACACGAAAAATTAACCTTATTGGTTCATATTGACACACGTCAAGCGAACTCGATTTAGCTTTCGCTTAACACAACTGATGTGTGAGTTGATTTATGTTTCTGTGTGAAGAAAAGCCTAAATTCAATCTGTTCATCATTTAATGCTCTCTAGTTTTAATTTATTCTTTATGAACTTTTTGAAGCATCAGAATGGTTGTTGCAAAGGACAGAAAGTTCTCATAATTCATCAAAAAGATCTTCATTTGTGTTCCAAAGATTAACAAAAGTCTTATGGGTTTGGAACACGAGGGTGAGAATTTAATGACAGAATTTTCATTTTTGGGTGAACTATCCCTTTAACTAACAGTGTACTACAGTCTACTAATACGAGAGTTATTTGACATGTAGTTAGTAGAATGTCTAAAGTGGACCAAATAACGTGTAACCTAGATATAACACATGTATACTATTATTCAAACATTTAGGGTTGGTACAATATTTCTTATGTTTTCGAATCAAGTCTATTGTGCTCAAGAAAGCTGCATTTATTTGATGATAAATACAGTAAATCACAAATATTTAAATATAAATGTTTTCTTTTTGAATATTTAAAAAAATGTAATTTATTCCCATGATGGCAAATCTGAATTTCAGCATAATTCCTCCAATCTTCAGTGTCACATGATCCTTCAGAAATCATTATAATTTGCTGATTTGATGCTCAAGAAACACTTATTATTATCAAGGTTATACAGTATATACTTTTTTCCTAATTATTTGATCAATTGAAGATTTTGAACATTATAAATGTCTTTACACATTTTTTTTTATAAATGTCTTTCACATTATGGAATTTAAATAGAGTTTGAATATAAATATGCATTATACAGCATTGCCTTCTTTTCAGTGTAAGACACAGATCTTAATGCTGCCATCTGATGGTCGATATGTGAATGGCACAGGCTCAATCCTGTCACTAATCACAGGATATTGCATGGCATTCACTGCAGAATTACACATGTTGTCCATTCATATGCACTGACAGGCTTACTGAGCCGATCTGCCTGTAATCTGCTTTCATATACAAATGAAATGAAATAAAGTCAGCAATAACAAATTATTTTAAGCAGAACCAATAACCTATCAATCATCTACTTCTAATTACTACACAGCATGCCAGTGCAGTGGATTTTTCTGGCCATCCTGGGATAGTGTTGTTACTGGAAGGAGTCCAGGCCACTACTATCAAAAGCAATGAGTATAACTTGCAGTAGTTTGTTGGTTTAAAGCTAGTGATCCCACAGAGTAAGAATGTATTTGTAGGCCTGTTAAACCCAGTAGACAGAGACAGTTTGTCAGAACAGTTGGGTTGTGAACATGCCTAACCCATTTGCTCACTTTGCACGGGCTATAAGGGAACAACTTCAGCTGCCACGTGTCCTGAGAAGACAGAGAGTGAATTCTTTCATTAATACCCACATCAAGATATCGCTCCGGTTTAAACTGCTCAAAACTAATTTCCAAAAGAAAAATAGTCCTATTTGCCACAGATTACCCCGGCCCACCCCTTTCTCCCCTCGAGGTGCCTTTATCTAATTTTGAGATGTTATCTGAGGACCTAAGTCGTTTTGGGATTCAAGTGCGCTCACTTCAAAGTATCATTTCATTTATCGATTGGCTCCCTGCTGGCCTTCTGCTCTCGGCTGTTAGAGAGGCTCACGGCTCTTCGCTATTAGCCTTGTTGTCTGCAGATGAACAATGTCATGTTAGGTTTTACAAACAATATCTGGTGTCTACAAACTCCTCTAGAGGTTCACAAAACCTGCCAAGAATATGCAAGTCATATTTTAGCTTAAAAGAAAGAAATAGGAAATTAAAGTTTACTTGAAAATGAAAATAAAGTATATTTTAAGAGCTTAAACAAAGCCACTATTGATGAATAATCCCAACCTTTTCTCTATTCGATCTTATTTTACACTGTAAAAAAAAAATCAGGACTCCAGTTGAAAATTTTCAGGTGACTGATCACATCTTAATTTTTCATTTGGCCGATTTCAATTTCTGTGAATTAATTCACAGAATTTCAATTCGGCCAACTGAAAAATTTAGATGTGATCAGACACTTGAAAATGTTCAATTGGAGACCTTTTTTATTGTATCAGTGTTACTATTCGAACTTCTCTGCTACTCCTTACTTGCTCTTATTGCAATACTGAATTGAGTATTTTGTATCATTTTAAATGATATACTGCTAATATTCTTTAATTAACCATCATTGTCCACTATATTGTCCATTTTGTATAATGGCCAAATTCTCATCATAATAGTCATAATTTGAAAATTATCATTCAATACTATTAGAAGTACGTATATTTCATGGTAGTATTTTGTCTTCATGCTCATTTATTTATAACAATACTACTTTGTCTAGGACAAACAGACACACAAGAACACGAGATGAAAAAATAATAATACAGTATTTAATACAGGAAAATGCTATATGCTACAATACATATTGAGTTAATTTGGAATGAAGTGCATTTTATGTCTATTTATGTACTGTATGTATGCTAGAAAATTAAAACACTGTCTATAAGAAAAACATACCTATGGAGGAGGAGTACGTATGACATAAAACGGACATGGTGTGCGGTATGCAAACATACACATAAACTCACTTTGTTGAATTAAAATGGTAGCATAAATTATTGCAGCATATTCTGTTGACTACCGTCAATCACATGACTCCTGTGCTTTACAAACAGCCCTGACAGTCCTGCCTCTCTCTGGCCTGGCCTGGTCTATATAGACTCCGCCGTATATTAATTTCCTCCATCCCGCTGGTGACTGCGCTCAGCCGACGCAGGCAGGATTTATGGGCCACTGGCTGCTAGCTGATTAGGATACTGCTTGTAAAACGTATTTTGGCATGTACAGAGGTTTTACTGGAGCTCTTCCTGTCAGGCAACTGCTATACATCAGTGGCAGGATGAGAGGGGCAGAACCATCCAACCGACGCCATGTTTAACCTGCTGCCACTGTTTGTTCCTCTCGGGGCAGTACCGCAGACTTCTGATAGAAAGCTCTCAATGTAATATACCCAGAGATACTGTGCAACTGTCCCATATATTTCAGTCTCTACATTGTGTGTTATTCATTGGTGTATATGCTCTTAACTGCTGTCTCGGTGGCTACATGAGACCTGTTTGTCCCAGAGTGCTTCTCATTCCCATCATCTCCTGTTTCATAGCTAGTGTGAAAGGCAGTTTGGCAAAGATACATGTCGGTGTCCACACCATGCGCAGGAAATGAGGCTGACGTCTGCTACCTGTCACCCCACCTCCACTGTGATTTGTGCCATAGTCATTTGGACTAGTGCAATAAGGATTTCACAGCAGCAGAAGGATAAAGATGTCACAGTTGCTCACAGCATGTGAGATCTTTAATTAGACTTAATCGAAATCTCACATACATACATCTCCCACATGAAAAAAAGTGTGTAGTTTTCTGCTTGGGTACAGCGAAGGGTGTGGAAACTGATACGCTTTACCAAAAAACAAACAAACAAACCAAAAAACAGTTTGGAAACTAAGGACAGGCAGAAGCTCAGAAGGCGCAGAAAGCCACCACTGTCAGAGCTGCAAGGGCTGCTGGGTAGGATTTAAGCCACTCCACTAGATTATAATGGAGTAGATGGGCTACTTGTGGGTTTATGACGTGTGCAGTGACTATACAATGACTTGCATAAACCTCTTCTGTGATGAGCATCGACATTTCTGAATTAAAATTCAATTTCATATGGCAATACAATTGAGTAACACTTTATTTCGATGGTTCACTTTAGACATTCTACTAACTATAAGTAACTTTGCTTTTAAATTAGCAGTCTTTAGAGTAGGGAAGAGCGGGGCACAACGCTTTATGACTCAGTTTGTGTAAATTAATTTTTTTTGTTATTTTTGACCCAAAATGTATTGTCGACGCTTCCAAAGAGTCTAACTAACCAACTGTCACATATGGACTACTTTGATGATGTTTTCATTACCTTCTGGACATGGACAGCAAGTGGGCATACATTTACATTCAAAGGACAGAAAGGCCTCGGACTAAAACTGTGTTCTGAAGATGAACGGAGGTCTTACGGGTGTGGAACGACATTAGGGTGAGTCATTAATGAAATAAATATCCTTTTTGGGTGAACTAACCCTTTAAGATTAAAATGAAACATGTCCTCCGACCAATACACCTATGTAGGTCGTTTGTCACTTCCCTGAAATACAACCTATAGTAGCATTTACTAAAGTTGCGCCCCTACACTGTAAAAAATTATTTAGAAAAAAAGTTACCTGGTTGCCTTAAAATTTTGAGTTCATTGAAATTAAAATTTTGAGTTAATACAATGAACATTTTTGGAAATTCGACAACCTTTATTAAAATATTATTAAAAGATTTTGTAAGCATATTGGGTAATTGTGTGTGTTTTATTTCTGATGATGCAGTGAAACATGCCAAATAGTGCTATTTTCATGATTTATCACATTTTTTATGTGGTTCAGATACCAAAATATTATGAGTTTCTATTTATTGAACAAATTTCCTTCATTGTATCAACTCAATTTTTTAAGTTCAATAAACACAACATTTTAAGGCAACCAGGTTACTTACTTTTTTAAGTTAAACCAACAAAAATCTATTTTTTTTACAGTGTATCGACAACAGGACACTTTCATTTCAATGCTTTGTTTCCTTTTATTTGCGTCATATTTTGGGTTTTGCGTAGCTCAAATGAGTATTGCAAAATACAGCATAATGTAATGATGTGATAATGCATTCGTGGGTTCGATCCCAGGGAACGCATGTGCTCATAAACTGTATATGCACTACACTGTAAAAAATGATGGTTGTTTTTTGTTGATTTAACTTAAAAAAGTAAGTAACCTGGTTGCCTTAAAATTTTGAGTTTATTGAAATTAAAAATTTGAGTTGATACAATGAAGGAAATTTGTTTAATAAATAGAAACTCAAAATATTATTGGATCTAAACCACATCAAAAATTTGATAAATCATGAAAATAGCACTATTTGGCATGTTTCACTGCGTTATCAGAAATAAAACACACACAATTACCCAATATGCTTACAAAATCTTTTCATAATATTTGAATAAAGGTTGTCGAATCTCAAAAACTGTTCATTGTATTAACTCAAAAATTTAATTTCACTGAACTCAAAATTTTAAGGCAACCAGGTAACTTTTTTTCTAAATAATTTTTTATAGTGTATAAATCACTGGGTAGGTTTAGGGGTGGGTGTAGTTGTAAATAAAAAAGGATTTTTGTTAAATGGAAATATGACCAAAGGTTGTAAAAAGGCCACACATTGCATTTAAATGAAGACGCATTTTGCTATGGCTGAATAAATTTTCAGCGATATCTTCCAAAGATTTTTTCATTCTGGTGCAATTTTATCTATATAGTGTTCATATGGCAACTAGCATATACTACGTTTCGTCATGCTGGCATGTGTGGAAAGTTTTAAACCATGAGCTTTACAACTAACGCCATGCTAGGTTGTACCAGCTCACCCCTACATAGTTCATTAGTATTACTCAGTACTTAGTACTCAAGACCAGTGTAACCACATCATCTTAAAATAAAGAGTAACCTGTTTTTTTTTTTTTAAATGGCATCAAAGTAGCTCAAAAACCATGTCAAAGCAACGTGAATAAATGTCCATGATGATGCTTTGGGAATGAAAATCTAGTTCCTTTGCATAATTCAGGCTAAAGTTGCACAAATTCATTCTATCATTGTTGTCAGATTCTGTTATTTAAAATATGTCATTTTGAACAACAGTTTTGGATTCGAGGAGCTGAAGGAAAATCGTTAGCAAAATGGCTGCCGGGTGATCTGACTTGCCTTCAAGAGAGTTTGACGGCGCTCTCAATCCTGCAGTGTAGAGAAGTCGAGCAAAAAAACCTCAGATCACCCCGGCCCGCATCCACTACAGCCAAAGCAATCCTTTAAAACAAGGCTGCTGGTTGTTCATCAAGAATATTGTCAAGCATGTCCGCTAGGAAGTGGATAAACAATTACTCTCAGCAATCCGCCGAGGTGCATTAAGATTATTTATGGCCAGCATGTAAATATATAAATTGGGCCACACACCAAATCAAGCCCTCTCCTGGGTGCTGTGCAAGTCATGCTGTCTCACATTAAATCACTGATGCAGTTAACAACGGGCAGAGTGGGCATATGATAATGCCCTCACTGTAAAAAATGCCTCCTACTTAGCAGCCTATGAGTGCGTGAGGTGACATATGCTGAGAGGTACAAGCGCTCCTGTAGGATCAATAAACTCCACCAGGTTTTGGGATTTACGATGACGTGCCATCGATCAATTAGGAGCAGAACCGCTTTAAGTGCTCAGAAAATACCAATGGGTATTATAACCAAATCAGAAGTCAACTATTTCAGACAAATATTTCAGAGGTACGGAGCGGAACTGCAATCCACCAGAGTAAAATGACTACAGTTTGTTACCACATAACTAGCAAGGCCTCTGAGAGAGAGAAAGATGGAGGGACACTGATGGCTGTTCGAGAGAGAGAGAGAGAGAGAGAGAGAGAGAGAGAGAGAGAGAGAGAGAGAGAGAGAGAGAGAGAGAGAGAGAGAGAATGGAAAACTGCTGGTGTGGTTGCAGGAGATGAGATCCATAACTCTATGAACAATCTGCAGGACAGTGCAGTGCGCCGATGCTGCTTGGTGCCGGAGACTACAGTCGTGATACAAACGAGCTCAGTTTGCAGCCTCTGCTCTTCCCTTCCCATCGGGGAGATGGAGTCATTTGCTAGATCACTCTCCCTTCGCTTATCACTCAAAAGAAGTAGCTTTCAGTGTGCAGCAGATAATCATACATATTCTATGTGTTGGCAGGCCATAAATCTCAGTCGCTATTTCGTCTTCCAGTCATTCATCTATCACCCTGGGAGCTGGATAGAGCACAGACTGCTTCACAATATATCAAATTAGTACCTGGGATGTTTACTAAGATAATGCAAGATGCCAGAAACGGGTGAAATATAGCACTGCCGCATTCCTCAAATTAAAAGGCGTCCCCTCCTGGTCCTGCATGTGGAAAAGATAGTTTAGAACTGTTAGCCTGTTGTTAGCTTGTGTGTGCTTTATCCTGAGCTGGTTGTGTTGACACCAGTAACACAGGGGCATTGTTTGACACAATGCTTGGGATTGTTCTTTTTATGTAAAAGAAAGAAATACGTGATGAGGAAATGAAATCATATTGGAATTTTTGCAATATGTTCAGGGCTCAATAATGTAGACACTCCACGTTTTCTGTGCATATTTTCCAGAATTAAATTTGGTCTAAAGCTGAGGTCGGGGAAGAACTGCTGTGTCTGTTGAACAGACTTAAAATCAATAGCAAAATCCAATATCTAATTTTGTTACTGTCTGGCAATAAATAATATGAAATACTAAATTCAGTTTAGCTAAAGCAGCAGCATTATAAAAAATGTCCTTAATTCATATACATCCCATTTTGTCTTCAACTGTGATGTATGAGGTTGTAGTCTTTGTTTTTTTTATAGTGCAGGATTATACATGGTTTACAATGTTTAGCAGTTTGAACTACTAACCTACTCCATCTTTTAAGTCGCATGGTGGACTTCAAAATAGAGTAATATTGCTTGTTTTTACAGTTTTTAAGAAGGTTCAAATTGTAAACATTAGTGAATGCATTAGGTGGACACCCAGCCATAAATTATACTGACCATTTCTAATCATGTCATATCAACAGATGGAAAAGTCAGCCAGCTATTATCACATCAACATATTGTGCCCCAACAAAATTTCCAAATGCATAGTGAACCTTCTATTTGAATGCCGTAGACAGAAATCACCAACACAGTTCAAGTGCTTTTCACAATACATATCATTTCAAAGCAGCTTTACAGGTTTCTACATTACATTTTAGAGTAATCTGTTATTAGAGGCAGTTAAAAATGTGTAGTTTTAAGATAATACATTGGCCTTTTCGTTTGCCTTTGTCCCTTTTTCTGTTTGCTAAGAAATAGCTTAGCATTTAGCCTTTTTTATAAGCAGCTTGTAGTGTACCTACATTTTCATTAGCTTGACTTTAGTTAAACCCAATTTGACAAGCTACTGATTTTAAAATAGCTTCCTCAATGCTGGTGGTTTGTGTACAACAATTAAATGGCAAATTGCCTTGTCACATTAGAGAAGAAGACAAAGAGATGCTGTTATGCAGACTCATGACAGCCCATGTAAGTAATGACAGCTATGAGAAGATCAAATGGTTGTCTTGTAATTAGCAAGGCAGATAATCAGGGCAGTGAAATATGGTGGCTAATTGAAAGATTGCCATTTAATACAGTTATCTAGCTGATCAATATGTCCTCTCATCACCACAGACTTCTTTGTCTTCATAGCCCCGTTTCATCAGACACTGAGTAAATCCAACTTTAAATGTATTGAATAGCAAAGGTGTGCTATCGTTGCTGGCTTAATGTTGCCATGCTTCACTTTTGGCTTAAATGGATGCTTTCACTGGTACTGTAATCCATTCTGACCTGGCTGGATTCATTAGGGGCGGTTAGCCAGCAATAATTTTTGCAGATTACTGTACATAATTCACAGCGCAGTTCTGCAGTTGAAGCTGACACACATTTTTTACCTCCACCACCCTCCTTTACTGACATTGGGACGTTTTTTTGATGTATTACACGGAGGATATTTATGGTGAGGGTATGTGGAGGACCTTGTGCTGAGCTGAATCTCTCCTACACACTTCCTAATGCACTCAAAGTATTCTGCTCTCTCTGGAGGCCGTTCTGTTCGCTTTAATAGTGTTAGCCCAAACCAGAACCGAAGATGAATAGCTGAGAACAGAAGAAAGGATTCCCTATAGAGTGAGCACGACATACTTTGAATTTAAAGGCCAAATTGACTGATTGTTATCACTTACCATAAAAGCTGGGATTCGCCTTTTTTTAAGAACATAATAACATGTCAGAATGTATGGATCTATATCTGTGACTCTCGAACCAGAAAAATAATGCATACCTAAGATCTGCATGCGAAGTTTATGTATATCTTAGCTTATATGCAGAGAAATGTATACCTGACGGAGCATCCAACAGCGTGAGTTGGAAGGCAGGATTGTTTGCTAAAAATGGATTAGTTGAATTAACTTTAAAAAAAAAAGAAGACAAAAAAAAGAGAGGACACCTGTTACCTTAAAATTATTATGTTTACAAATGTAATTGAAAAAATTAAGTTGTGTGGAATTGTCAAGTTCACAATAATTATTTTTTTCAATTACATGGTTTATTACATAATAACTTCAAGGCAATGGTTTTCTCACTTTTTATAGTTAAGTCAACTGATCACATTTTAATGGTGGATAAGGAGAGAGTTCAGGAGTCCTGTTTAAAAACCATCTGTTCTGCAATACCGTTTGCTGACACTAGTGGCAGAAACGGCACATTTAGCTTTAATAAGTGGCCTGTTGCTAGCAAGAAATTTCCCTCAGTCAATAAATCCCTGCTTTTCCATAACTCTCTCATGAACCTGCACTCGTACTACCTCTGCTTTGACACGTACAGAGTGAGTTCTGTTCAATCTGAAATAGCTGATGCACAAGTCAATGAAAGTCACATAACACTGTGTCTTCCTTCACATTAACGACACTTATACTATAGGATTCCAATAGATACCCTCCGGGTGCATATTATTTGGAAAATCATTAGCAGCCAACAGTAGAACTGATTCCAAACACGTTCAGCACACTGATTCCATGTGCAACACGGAAAAAGTTAGGATTTCAATATTAATAGTAACACATCATTTGCATGCACATTTCATAGAAAAGCTAGAATAGCTTTTCCGTGATATTGTTTCATCTTGTGCGATCTCATCTGTAAACATCACTAATTTGCAGTGTAAATGCAGCAGATTTTTGCCTACAGATTTTATTATTATGTTCAGTCCAGTTCATTTTTCAGCTATAGCTCCTGCAGCCTGCAAGGGAGGGCGCGCGTGCACTGTATCCCCATGTATTGCTTTTCAGATTAAAAATCTAATTTAGGGAGATTAATGTATTTTATTTGAGCTTGCTGTGATCAGAAATTGCTGTGCTAGAGAGTGGAATCGCCTCTTGATTATTGAATTTTTATGGCCATGTAATTAATTACAGATTCCCTGTTTTGTTCTATTTCTTTCTCTCTGACATTTTAATTTCGACAAAAAGCCACGCTCCCCATGCAGCCTTTCTCCCGAGATCCCTAATGGCCTATAAAACACAATGACTTATAGATATGGGGCAGACATCAGTTCGCCAATGATTGTTTGAAACCTTGCTGATCACATGAAATTTAGCCGACTCCTCCGTAACCCCCTGGATTCATTCCTCGTCAATTAAATTGTGGCAACAGCGTCCTTTCAGACGGATGGAATCTATCATTGTGTCATCGACCAGGAATTCATTATTGGAGGCAACCTGGAAACTTTTCAAAAGCGTCATCAAGGCCATTATTTCTTAAAGACGATTGTCATTACCTGAGAAAGGGAGTGTCCTTGGGTCTCCTTGCATAGGCTGCATTTAAGAGCCATGAAAATCAATCCTGCTGTCAGCCGAGCCCCACTACATCTTTGAGTCGACAGGTTTGAAAGCTTATATCAAACTAGGAGCCTTAGCTGCCATCAGAGGCAGCAGTTACCATGCCATTTGGTGAACGGGTGAGATAAATCAGACATTGCCTGCTCCAGTCACCTCATCCAGATGAAACCAACTTTGATTGGTCGCTTTAGGTTGCTATTCATCTCTTTGGTTTTGATGCACAGTAGACAGCCTTTGTGAAAGCTTTATTGACTGATTATATTGTTGGAAATGTGTCATGTAGATCAGAATAAGGAACTAGTACAACTCCATGCCTTTGTTTCATAAAGATCTGAGGATTCTGATGTATCCCAGTGAATCAAATCTGTGCACTAAAAAGATTTTTCAGTGATTCATGGTTTCATCACAAATAGGTTCATCAGTTCATTGTTCAAAACCCCTGATTCATTCACTACGAATACACCACTAGTGCCAGTTTTAGTATAGCTTTGAAAACAGTGACTTTATCTGGCAAAGCCACTGAAACAGACCATACATCACATTTATTAACCCAGTCACTTCAAAAGTACTTCCAGCCAAATATTCCTCATAGTTCATTGTGGCATCACTGGTTGGTTGCCCTAAAGAATAGGTTTTGTCGAGTCACACATTGATTTCCCAGTGCCCACTTCTTCTGCGAGACACTGATCTTTTCTGTTGTATTTGCGAGCGCCGTAATATATTTCCTCGGGAGACAGATCCATCTAAGAGTATTTATTTATTATCCTGCGGCTGTGTCGTGCTATCCCTCGTCATTGTGCTCTTTTTCTGCTGTGTAAGCACAAATCAACAAACCACACATCTCTTCTGAAAACTACTCTGCTCCGCTCCCTTTTTGTACCCCTTTTGGTACACAATAATAGCTGCGGCACTTACCATATTTCAGACCTAATTGGATGATGGTTGAAAAGCCAATTTAGGACACACACTTTAGAGGGAAGAGTTCCTCTGTGACATTGTTAGGCATCGGGATGCCACCTTCCATCTCGAAGAATAAAGTATAATTGCTGTTGAATGAAAAGAGCAAATCAGTTGATGTATGCAATGCATAGTGGCGTAGTGGGCTAGTGAGTGGATATTTTGTCCAGGTTGCTCTGCATCTTGCCTAGGCCTTGGCAGAGTCAGCAAAATCTGCTCATTGCAAAAGCACAAAAACCCCACTGACAAAGAGTGTTCATGCTAGTGATATTAGCACCATATGCACAATGCTTGCATGACAGAATAAGCTGGCAATATTTACACAGGCTAATAAACACCAGGTGTACAAATGAATGGGCATTCCCATGGATCTTTTAGAGTAGATCTTTTAAAGATTTGTTTATTTTCTGGATGGTGGATGCTCTTTTATATCTCTGACCCCTATGCCTGTAAAGAACTTGAATTTCTGATGAATTTCTCTTCATTTGGTCGTGGATCAAAGCTGAATTTATTATTCTTATATCCTCTTTATCAGAGACGTGAATATCAGGCAGGATTCATAAGTCACGGCTGTAAATTGGATCCGGTCTTTTACTCCAGCACCCCTCCTCAAAAGAGAGATCTATGGGCCGATTTCCCAGCCACCCAGTCATGAAGAACCAGGAGATGTAAATGTCAGTCTGGCTCTCCTTTACACTCAATAAAGGCTGGAATTGGGCTTTGCTCTCCCCCAGTCGATTGCCCATCTAATGAGGAAAGGCTTAACCATAACTCTAAAAGATTCACTACTGTTTATGTTGCTGTGGGAGGGCCTTGTGGAGTAATAATTCCAAGTGGATAAATGCTTTCCCGATAACAAGCTGAAATAACCTGTCTGGACGAACTTAAAGTACACAAGAGAAATCGCACAATTAGCGATTACGGAGGTTATACCTTAAGACAGAGGCGAAAAGGTGCTTCTGACTCTTCTCAAATATCCTGCTGACCAAAAAGAATTTTCCTTTGTGTTTTTCAGACAGGTCAGACATTAGTCATCGGCAGACCTCTACCTCAGCCGTGGCCCCTGGCCTGTCCTTAACTGTGTTTTAACACTAACATTAAGCTTGTTAATGTAATTGAAGTCACATGGAGGCCTCGGTGATAGATGGCACTTTTGGAATGGCAGAGAGGGGTAATCTCAGTTTATCTTCCCTACGACTGAGTGCTCTTTGGCCTGAGAGTGTAGTGTGGGCCACAGGAGATCTGGGAAGCAGATACTAATGCAATGGATTCAGCAGATGAGACCACCAATCACTATAAGCATGCAGACACTCAATGAGGCCATTTTCTCCACCCAATCCGTTCCTATGGAGATGCTGCGGGAATGTAAATCCGAGCAGGACGGTGGATGTTTGCACCAAGCAGTGCATAGGGTGTATTTCTTTTCCCCCTTCGTGCAATCGTAAAGGACAAAAATGATGTCCTATAAATTCTTAGATGCTTTATTGTACAGTACAGGACAGTTGTTTGATTTAGATGTCGTAGTTTTTCCACATGCTGTATATATACACACCAAAATAGGCATGCACAGATGCAGTGACATCACTATTCAGTTATCAGGTGAATGATTTTGTTTTGGCAAGATCTTCCCAACACATTTTCCTCAGTGCAAATGCATCATTTAAGCCATTACCAGCCGCAAGCTCTTTCATTAGAATGAACTATATCATCCTTTCCCCAAGAGGCCTTGGGAGCGCTCAGCTCGGAGAATATATCTCGCTAAGAGAATGTATCAAAGGCAGCAACATGCCTAGGTAAAGTATTACTTAATTTATACTGCTAATGCGTAACATTGATTCTCTGCGGAGAAAATAAAGAACAACATATTTTTGGAGCCTACATCATTACGTTTAATAATTTAAACCCAGTTTGCAGTAATAAATATACTAAAAGAGCTTTAGTTGGGTTCGTAATGGATGTGTGTAGGAAACCTGGCACTAATATAAAAGAATAATATGAATGCATGTTGGAATTAATTAAAGTCAGGTCTACACAGTTTCTTTCAAGGAACAAGGATTAAAAAAAACTACCTAGGAACTGAGAGGTAACAAGCCATCGGGGAAGTACAAAGCCCTTGTTTTATCACCCAAAAATCCACAGTGATGCCAGCACCAGACTTTTTTTGTTTTTTGTTTTTTCATCCAGAGCCCACACATTAATGGACACACATACCGATAAGCCCCATTTCATTATATCGGCTGTTTGGATGCATTACCCCTATATATTGGCTTTGGTGTTCTCAGCGACTCATTAACAGGGACATAATGGGGAAAATAAAAGCGCTGAGGAAGATGGAAGGTCTTTGATGTATCAGCTCTTCTGGGCCAACACAGCGCTCTGCTGGTTTTATTCACTAATTTCTAGTCACGACACCTTGAGGACAGAAACTGCCTGAGGAGTTGCATAGTCATTCTGGCTGCCTTACAGAAAGATGAATTGTATTGTGTAGATTGAAACAGTTATTACTATTTTTATGTCCATTTTTGGCCAAAGAAGATATATGTCGCTGAAGGATAACACTTTGAGTTTAACAGCGAACAAGGTTTTCAAAAGCTCACTGACCTCCAAACAGCCTTCAGTGTCATGCTGCCCCTCCCTCAACAGAGCCGTTTCATTTGTGCACTGTAAATCACAAAACTTTATTGGTACCATAAGTCAGGCCAACAGCTTAACCTAGGCATCTCAGTCCTGCATGTGTAACACACTCGTGTGCTGCTGCATATGAGAGAGAAAGAGAAAGAGAGAGAGAGAGAGAGAGAGAGTAATCTCACTACAAGCCTGACCTCATACTTGACTGATTCTTGTGTGCTTTGTGGCTTTGTTAATATTTAAAGCAAAGACCTTGTACCTGTAAACCGCACAGAGGGTACAGTCTCTCAAACAGCTTCCCGGAGCAGGATTTAACATCCTGCCAAAAGATTAATCGGCTAACCTTGAAAATTGAAAATCAAACTGGCCGTCAGAAAAGTTGGATTAACTACAAGAGCCTGATATCGGGTTGTACAGACGGTTTTATTATGTCATTTTCTTTTTATAGATGTACGGTACTGAATGCAATATACATCAGATACTCAGGTTGGTGTAGTCTGCTGCATATGACATAAATCTGCTCCAGTGATTTCCAGAATCGTCTACATGGACTAGGAACTCTCCTTTGAAAAGTGATAAGTACGTCTCTAAACATTTATTGCTGTCATTCGGTCTCCGTGCCCCCCGATTTTAGCATCATGTAACACTTCTATGTGTGAGTGAATGCACAAATGTGTTGGAGATCCTGCTGAGTAAGTTTACGCTGGCTGTAAATCATACTCTGGACCAGCTGACCATCCGTTCTGGGCAGGTGGAGCTGTCATAATGGCAGCTCGAGTCATGCAGATGGGCAACCGGATCCAGGAAGAGGCATGCAGTGGGGTCTTTCAATTCTCACGTCAACTGGTGCTTACAGATTGCTATTTTGACTGATACTTTAGATAAGAGATTAGTGTGTTTAACCTTTGGAGGCGCAAAAAATAAACCCCAATAAATGAAAACATAAATATAAAAGAAGATGTTAGCATTTTATAGCTCTGTTTACATCCATGCTGTCTGGATAAGGGCCCGTCGTATATTTCCCCTTTGACAAACGGATTGTGTTTCACTCAAAGCATCTCACCTTGCAGAAACACTTGACAGGGACGAGAATTCAGAGAGCCAATAAATAGACTCAAGCAATATATCAGTATGTTCAAAAAATAAGCAAGATACAGAAATAATATGCAGACTGAATGATTTATCTTATTATGGTTGAAAACAGCATTACTGTTCTGCAGCTACGATATGTGACTGTAACACAGTTCGTAGATATGGAAAGGAAGAAGGCGGGACCCGGCAACCATTCGACTTTAATAAATAAATAAACACGAAATCACGGCCCCTCACGGACGACTGCCACGCACACACATAATAAAATGTTAATAAAACAACTCAAATTCCAGGCCTGGGGTTTATACCATGAAGCCGGTTTAGCTGGCTAGCCAGATAAGTTTTAGCTTAGTTTGTGCCAATCCTGGGTTTTAGGTACCATTAAAGTGGTTTGGCTTTTAGCTGTGTTCATCGCCATAGTAACTTACCCTCCCCAGCTAACATGCTCCAGAGCAGGTTATGTTCCGGATAATAAGAGATCTCAAAATTGGACCAATCAGCTGTGAGTAAAGTGACATATCTCAGATGCAATTAAGTCACTCCCCCTGTTTCTACTCCAAATTAAAGGCCACTACTACATAGCAAATGGTTTTTAAAGACTATAGCGTCCGGATTTTAAAAATGCTTATTTATAATAATAATAATAATAATAATAATTTTGAATGATTTGACCCCACTTTATATTAGGTGGCCTTAACTACTATGTACTTACATCAGAAAGTAAGTACAATGTACTTATGGGGCCCTATCTTGCAGCCAGCGCAATTGACTTTGTACACCGACGCATGTGTCATTTCGATTTTGCACCCACGCAAAGCGTGCTTTTCCAGCATGTCGCTAAACTAGTGAATGAACTTGCGCTCCCTGGGCGGTTCAGCGCAAAAAAGGAGGCGTGTTCCGGCGCAAACAATCCCTGGTGCTATTTTGCTGTTCCATTAAACAATTGCGCCACTGACCAGAAAAAACCTAGTCTAAAGTCAGTGGTGCGTTGCGCGTTGTTCATTATGCTATTTTAAGGGCGCATTCTTGACCATAATGTATAGCATGCACAACGTGCATACACTTTGCTTATGAAATCTACACAGATGCAACAGTTATTTTTGCAAATCATAAATTGTTACACAAAAAAAAATATTAAAACATTGTGGTGTGCCACGAAGATGTGAAAAAAAAATAGGCATAAAGCTTACAAATTATTCAGGCTAATTGTAGTAATTATGGATCTGACCTGTTTGTCCAATAGTGGCAAGACATATATGTATATAAGGACATCTGACAAATTGGTTTGTCCGTCAAGAACCAGGAAAAAAAAAATCGACTGAAAAACTGAAAAAACTGTTTAACCCATGCTATTTTGGGTGGGTTTCTCCCATCCCCATACAACACAACTTCTCCTCGGCTGTGAACCTCTCCTGGCGTGCGCCTGGTAAATACGCCATAATAATAGCAATCCATAATGGAACTTGCACACCTGCTTTTAAAGGGAATGTTGGATGACAATCTGATTGGTTTATTCACGTTACACCCAAACCACACCTATGAATAATGAAGCTACTTCAGACCAACCCATTTTAGATTTAACCCGGGCGCAAGAGCCATTTATCCCGCCGGGAAAATAGCAACAGCGCCGAGACCCGCCCACAAAGTTACTTGCGCTTCGCTCTTTGACACTTGCGTTTCAGACCGTTAAAATAGGGCCCATTGTGTTCATATTGTATTGCAAAACACTTTAGCTGATATTGAGGTGGGGTACGGGTAGAGTTAGGGACAGGTGTCGTGGTGTAGGTAAGTTTAAGGGTAGGGTTAGGTGTAAGGGAAGTGCCAACTTCATAATTGTTACTTGCTTTGACGTATAATATATTTTTAAGTTGTCCTCTTACGACATCGCTTTTCTTCTTGCTTTGTAAATGAGTTTAAATTCTTAATATTTTTCAGTCATGAAATATTCTGCAGAAGAGAAATTAATCTCATTTTTTCTCTCATGAGAAGGGAATTTCAGTTCCACTGATTCAGAGCATGTGATTGGCTGTTCACTACTGATGTCACAGCTAAACTCCTGAACTCCGGATCAAAGTCTGAGTTGACAGAGAAAGCTGATGATCAGCATCATGTTACCAACAAAGCCTGAATAGATTTGTTTGGTTTTGTCATCTTGTCATTAATCCTGTAAGTAACCCTGAGTTTTGATAAACTAAATATAGTACTGGCCCCTAGTTCCCTCTTGTCCTTCATTGTCATCGCTACTCCTTTGTGCTCCCGTCACTCCTCCATGAGACACAAGGCCGGTGTTGCACACAGCTGTCGCTCATTATCATTAACAACCAGCCTCATCCCGCTCTCACGGTCCCTCAGCCTCGCTACTCGCCACAGTGACACAGTGAGATATACACTCACCTAAAGGATCATTAGGAACACCTGTTCAATCTCTCATTAAAACAATTATCTAATCAACCAATCACATGGCAGTTGCTTCAATGCATTTAGGGGTGTGGTCCTGGTCAAGACATCTCCTGAACTCCAAACTGAATGTCAGAATGGGAAAGAAAGGTGATTTAAGCAATTTTGAGCATGGCATGGTTGCTGGTGCCAGACGGGCCGGTCTGAGTATTTCATAATCTGCTCAATTACTGGGATTTTCATGTACAACCATTTATAGGGTTTATAAAGAATGGTGTGAAAAGGGAAACACATCCAGTATGTGGCAGTCCTGTGGGCAAAAATGCCTTGTTGATGCTAGAGGTCAGAGGAGAATGGGCCGACTGATTCAAGCTGATAGAAGAGCAACTTTGACTGAAATAACCACTCGTTACAACCGAGGTAAGCAGCAAAGCATTTGTGAAACCACAACACGCACAACCTTAAGGTGGATGGGCTACAACAGCAGAAGACCCCACCGGGTACCACTCATCTCCAATACAAATAGGAAAAAGAGGCTAAAATTAGCAAGAGCTCATCAAAATTGGACAGTTGAAGACTGGAACAATGTTGCCTTGTCTGATGAGTCTCGATTTCTGTTGAGACACTGAGATGGTAGAGTCAGAATTTGGCAAAAACAGAATGAGAACATGGATCGGTCATGCCTTGTTACCACTGTGGAGGCTTGTGGTGGTGGTGTAATGGTGTGGGGGATGTTTTCTTGGCACACTTTAGGCCCCTTAGTGCCAATTGGGCATTGTTTAAATGCCACGGCCTACCTGAGCATTGTTTCTGACCATGTCTATCCCTTTATGACCACCATGTACCCATCCTCTGATGGCTACTTCCAGCAGGATAATGCACCATGTCACAAAGCTCGAATCATTTCAAATTGGTTTCTTGAACATGACAATGAGTTCACTGTACATAAATGGTCCCCACTGTCACCAGATCTCAACCCAATAGAGCATCTTTGGGATGTGGTGGAACGGGAACTTCGTACCCTGGATGTGCATCCCACAAATCTCCATCAACTGCAAGATGCTATCCTATCAATTAAGGCCAACATTTCTAAAGAATGCTTTCAGCACCTTGTTGAATCAACGCCACATAGAATTAAGGCAGTTCTGAAGGCGAAAGGAGGTCAAACACAGTATTAGTATGGTGTTCCTAATAATCCTTTAGGTGAGTGTATACATTTTTTTTTAAAACATTTATATTAGGTGCGAAAGTGTGAGACATATAAAATTATATATAAAAAAAATATATATATACTGTATAGGTATATACTATTATTTTAGCGTGTGTGTGTTTGTGTGTGTGTGTATATAGTTAAAGATTGAAAGTCAAGATCTTTGACATGGTAAAACAATTAAAAAAAACGTAATGTCATCTTTGTGTAACCAAAACTGATATCTGTTAGTTAAAAAAACATTAAATGCCTCTAGTTGAATCAATGCCCTGATATTCCATATGAACCTTATAAATAAAGATAGAATATCTGAAAGACCTATTAGCAAGGTCAATTTTATATCTCATCCAGACCCTCCTCTTTCAGACTTATTATATGTAAACACTTAAGTACTCCTTAAGTAAACATAATGTATTTTTTTCAGTGTGATACATGACTGTATTAAACAAGCTCTGTGCATTATAAAGCCGCTCTGACAGCTAAACATCTGCACCTCTGAGAGATGACAAGTGTCCAGTGAAACAGAGAGGAATGCCAGAGCCTTGGATTAACACCCTCACTGATGCTCCTGTTGGGTTAAATTTTGGCAGGAACTCTGGGAAAAAATGGACTTGGTTTTTTCAGAGCTTTTTAAAAGGCATTACCTTTTCATATCCATCTTGCTCTATCATTTGCTACAGTAAATATTTGAATATCACAGATGTTGACAAACTCTTCTCAAGGCTTGCTTCCTTACCAAGTCCAATTGATATATATTCCTCTCTCTCTCTCTCTCTCTCTCTCTCTCTCTCTCTCTCTCTCTCTCTCTCTCTCTCTCTCTCTCTCTCTTTTTTTTTTTAGAAGACAAGCTACAGTAAGAAACTGCCAAGTGACTTATAAAGTGTGTCACCAGGCTTATGCCAACAGGATTGCTTATATTTCCCCCCGGATCATCTGGTCACTTGATGAAAGCATATCATCCTCGGTAACCTCCTGGATTTATTTTGAATGAATCTTAAAGGGAGCCCTAAACACAGCAAGCCAGTGAAAGTCAAAAAATTCATGCAGGTGCATGACTCACTTTCACAGACACGTATTTTGCTGCTTTAACAGTCAACATTACAACCTGTGTGTTTGTGTTTCCTACCACAGACTGGGTGGTTGTTTGGCATGTTGAGGTGAGGAGTGCTAGGAGATGTAAATATAGTAGTTGGGCCTTCATGCTCTCATGCCAAACAAGTTCTCAACAGCAGCAGACAGATCTGAGGGCCAAAGGGGGATTGGGTGTCGCACCACTGCGAGACTGCAGAATCTGATTAATTATTAGTGAGTGGTGATCCTGCCATCACAATAGATCTGTCTCAAGCCTGCACACAGTCAGGGCAATGAGATGAAATGTAAGAACCAGGGCTCAAACAGGCACCCTCTCCCACAGTTTCAGATTCTCCTTCCCTGGTTATCTCTGTCGTAAGGTCTTATTATTGAGCTAATTATTGAAATTTAGTATATTTCTGATATCACTGAAATATACCGGGCATCATATTTGATATCTGGCTCAGCGTGTCACCTTCTGCAAGATTGAGGCCGTTTATTTACTGCACGAAAACAAACCAGAATGATCTTTCTCTGGTTTCAGAGGTCAATCAAACTGTCAGGCTGAGATGTGCCCTGGTCCTCTCCTGTATCCCTGTATTTGGAAACTGTAAATTTTCCCAAGAAGCTATCTGTCGTCTTCGCTGCACCTCTTTCATCAGTTTGACAACCAGCTTGTCTTAGACCAGATCTGTTTCTACTTGTGCAATGATTCCTCTTATAAAAAGCCAATGTGATGTTAATTGGCAAATCAGATGTGGCGGTGACATCTTATTTTAGGACTCTTCTAATGAGTTTTATAGAGTGAGACTCAACAGGGTATTGCGTTTAAAGTTTAAAGAGCTCAGAGTCACTCAACACTGCAGGGCTGTTGTTGTTCAAATTCAATATGGCTGCCATCATGTGTTTAGCAACTGCAACACTGAGGTGAGGCAGAGGGGGCGCTGTTTCCCAAATCAAGACTGGTGGCAGAGGAAATTACAGTCATATGTTGATACTATTTTTGGCTTGCTGTTTTCTCCTCCATTTAATGGCACATTCCTTTCGGCAGGAGTTATGAAAACAGTGGTGACAACATGTTCTATCTCCTTTAAAGAAGTGCATGACTGGCTGGCTCTGCTATAAAGCAGTCAGTTATTAATAGTTGGCATGGGAACATGTGTAAATTATTGTCCCCTTGCTTAAAATGACATCCTGATTCTCTGCTTATCAGTCCTGTGACACATAAGAACAACTTGAACTGTCATGTGTGAACGTGATTGATTTGTACGCCGATTTGGCAGCTCTCTTGAGGGCAGAGTCTTTGTCTTTCAGGAAAACATCCCTTTACGTGCACGCGCTTGGAAAGAGGACAATTTCTTCTGAGCAGTAGTTGTCAGATCGTGTTATTTAAACTGTCGCTAAATGTCTAGCAGGGTCATTTTGATCCTGGGTGACCTCGGGGCCTGGCACAGAGACGGAGAAACACGCCACGTGAGGGTGCCATGCGTGAGTTTGGGTTCTGCTCTCCCCGAGGCTCGACTGAATGCTTTTCCAATGCAACATTACGCCTCTGAGTAGTCTTTTGAGTAATGCAATTCTGTCACATAAATGCTTTTGCAATCTGTGATTCTCATCATTTACGTTTTATTGAGAGAAGAAAATCGCCCGGCTGTATGAAAGGTTGAATATATAAATATTGCCCAAGGAATGCAATTACCCCCACTAGCACTGCTTTATCCAGTCTGTAGGAGCCAACTGTGTGTTTTAAGGGGTATGGATGACCCCCGTGAGGCTCCTTTTATTGAAAATATGATTTACAAAGAAAACACAGCGAACACACGATTGTCCTCTGATCCGAGTTCAGAAGCCACGGGCGAACGGGGGAACGGGTCATAAAGCCGAGGCTGGAGTCCCTGCTGATCTCAGAACATCTGCTCAGCCATTTACCAGTCTAATAGATTAGCCCAGAGAATAGGTGCAGGTGTTTTCTGCCCTAGCCAAAACACATCAAAACCAGATTCCTGTCCAACTCGCGCACCAGCATGCAGCCGAGCCAAAATGAGTCATGGCCCCTCACAGATAATAAAACAAGCATAAAGTTTGCTTAAGATACAGGTGGGGGTGTTTTACGCACTTCTGGAGAGAAACAAATAGGAAGTGTGTTCGGGGATACAGTAATTGAATGCAGATGGGAGGAGGTAAATGAACAAATATCTCGGTGGAATACCTAATAAGAATGGGACAGAAAGGGAAATTAAAAATTATTGGAAGCAGATGGACTGTTCTTTGAGTTTTTCAGGGAAATTTATTAGGGCCATGAAAGAAATGTGTCTGTTTATTTTGCATTGCCATGAAATTAATGGCCTGCTGAGTTGTGTTGGTGTTAGTTTATGACTGCTATGCCATTAGTCATAATTTAGCTGGTATTTCTTATTGATTTGTGATTTAGCTTGATTTATTGGGGGCTGTCGGCTTTCATTTTAATCTCCACCACTTTCATTTCAACAGCGGGAAAAGATTTAACCAAACAGAGAATAATATGTTCAACAAAGTTTTGATATATGGGGAGTGAGCTATGTTTTGTTGTTGTTGTTTTGCGCGCACACACACACACACACGCACGCACGCACACACACGCACACACGCACCCACACACATTTGTTTGCTGAATACATTACCTGCCTGAAGTGGATTCTAGCATTATACTACATTTTGTTTTAATTTAGTTATATTTATACATAAAATTGCTGTACATTTTTACTGCTATACATACAAAATAAATAGCTAACAATTACAGGAAAATTCTTCCATATGATATTATTTTATATTGTATTAGCGTTTTCAGTGATGAAAAATGTTCTTATTTTATTTGTTAAATGGATAACTGTATACATACACTCCAAATTGCTGTTGAGGTCATGCGTTAACTCTCCGTGCAAGCATTTTGTGTCTCTTTTTGTCAATTAAGCATGAATAAAGCTGCTTTTATTGTTTTATTAAGCCTCACACTGGCGCTGTAGTGGGTTCTGATGCAAAAAACAGACTTCATGCTGACTGCAGCGCAGCAGCTGCCCCACTGTAAATACAGGTACCAGAGCCGGCACTCATGGGTATTAATCAGAGTGATGGGTAGTGAGCAAAGAAAATGGAGTCTGATTATTATTCCAGAGGGATCCGGTGAGTGTACTAACATGGTCTAAGAAGCGCCGCATTTCCTGTTTCCTCTGATCAATGGCAGGAAGTTGCATGGAGAAGCGATGCAGGGGTGAACTACGCAATCCAGGTTTTCTGTCTACAGAGAGCCAGATGGGTTTTTAAACACCTCTGCAGCAAAGCTTAGACTCCTCCTGCGAACAACAACACACACACTTTTGTTTCTCTCCCTCTGTCCCACACTGTGAGACACAGCTCAGCTAATGTTTGGCCTCAAAGCTGAAAGACAAAAGATGTTGTGTGAATTGTGAGAACAAAAACAATTCTCACCTTGAGGGAGACGCAGCAACACTAGGGTCTGTTCAGCTGGGCTACACTTATAGTTTCATCTTTGCTCTAGTAGTCTGATGCGCTTACTGTGGGTTGATATGGTGTGTATTTATTGTGAAAAACAGACATAAAACAGCATGATTTTATCAGAATTCTAGAGTATATTTGATTTTTCTTACCAAAGAGAAGATATAATGCCTTTTTTTTTTTTGCTATTTCTATATTCTGTATTTTATCTTGTTTTACAGTTTATGATATTTTAGATATTTATTATAAATATTATGTATTATTTGCAAATTATTTCAAATATAAGCATGCCAAATATTAATGTTGAATAAGTAATTTAATAAATTGATGACACTTTACAATAAGGTTAACTCTATTAGTAACAATGCAAAATTTTATTTTTGCAGGATTTATTGATATTAGTTCATTTCAACTGTAAATACTAATATCATTTTTTTTTTATTAAAAGTTATATCTCTTAGTATTTAATGGTGTTGAGCCAACATTAACAAAGATATACTAAACACTACACTAAATAAACACTATACCAAATGTATTGCTCATTGATTGTTAGTTATTTAATGCATTAACTAATGTTAATGCATGGGACTTTTTTGTAAAACGTTACCAGAACATTTATGTATATTTTTATCACATTACGTTTTCATCAACAGGTTGCAAAAGTTTGTGGGTGCTCAGTTTTCTCTGTTGTAAAATACATTTGGCCAAAATATTTATTTACCCTTGCAAGACTGCGTTCAGGATAAAGGGGGCAGAGTTGTGAGATTTATGGTCAGTTTGAGGATTGCTCTTTTTAATACCTTTCACTGGCTAAATATAAATATTACTTATACGTATTGATTTATTGAAGAAGGGGAAAAAAAAGACCATCACCAAAAAACAAAGAGACACTTTGGAGTGTAAGGGCAAAAAAGACATGTGCTCTGCACAGGTTGAGCCCTTCCTGTGAACTTACCTGATTCGGCCTAGTGTACTCACCAAACTGTAATCTCTAACTTCCGCTTGTTGTCGTACACGTACACGAGAGACTTGTGTTCCAGCGTATGACGTAGGACGCAGGCGTAGCGTAAGTTTCAGTGACGAACTCGGAATCACAGAGGATAGAGCAAAACAAAACTTGGTTCTCGCGAGAACTAGCATATTCTAACCGGAGCGTCCTACGTCATACGCTGGGATGCCAGCCTCTCGTGAACACACGTAAAGGCTGGTATAAGTTAGAGATTACAGTTTGGAAAGTTGTTAATATGGATATTTTTCTTACACAGACCGTGGGCAGCCATTTTTTGCTGTAGCCCCAGTGAGCGATTGGGGGTTAGGTGCCTTGCTCAAGCCATTTCCTCCACACGACCTTTGGGTTACTAGTCTTATTCTCTAACCATTAGGCCACAACTGCTCCTTGAAATAATGGACTGTAACTAAATGTTGTATAACATACACGTTATTAGCATGAACAGCAAGACATAGGGCTGATTTACTTCAACAAAGGATTTCTTGAAACTTATTATCCATGACACCATTGTGGTTGACAAAAACTCCACAAATGGAACTTTGTTTCGAGCAGGAGTCTGTACACTGACACACTTGAAAAGGGAAACAGTTGTTTCATTAGTAATAGGTTCAGAGGACCTCGCTGCCACGCTGAGCAGTATTAATGGGCTTTGGATTCCTGCTTGGATAGAACTGAATTATGTTAATGGCTGACAAAATAGCTCAATGATGTGGTGAATCTGAAATCTTTATGGTTTCTTGGCACTAAATGAGGGTTTTGACCCTCTCTTCATGAAGAGAGACCCATTATATTTCATTTACTGATTAAGTCCAAAGAAGAATTACTTTGTCTGTTGAGATGAAATCTGGATAACATGGCATCTTCACATCCAGGACACCCAGAGTCCGGGACATATTGTTATGAGGGGGCAACCGTGGCAGTCCTGTGTTATTTCATGGCAATTATGACTTGACCAGTGGAAAAATAAACCTAATAACTTACTAGTTGTTGTATAGGTGATGTTCTGTAAATGTAGCATGCAGAGAACTAGTTTGAAATCTATGCTCTAAAAAATGCTGGATTGTTTCAACCCATGTTTGGGTCAAATATGGACAAACACAGCCATTGGTTAAAATTTTTATGGCATGAGTGTATAATTTTTTTTAATTCAACAATCGTGCACCATAATTATCAAAGATAAAGATGCATTTTTCTCGGAAGTTACATTGCTCAACAATCTGAGAGGACACAATTCCCCTCGGTATGAGTGGCCGTGACGCTTCTGTCCTTCTTTCAGCCTGAACGAGAATGTTTCAGTCCAAATGTGCTGGCTGTCTTGTATTATCCAGGGCTAAACATGACAGATCTTCCACCAGCGTGCTGCACTTCCTCTATATTAATGTGCGAGCCTGTGCGAGCTCCCCCCGTGCCTTTCCCTCAGGCCCTTCTTACCCACACAGCCCTGCTCTCAGGGAGTCACAAGAGATGTTCGGTACCTGTCCAGAAACACCTGCATCTCCACACCGTGAAGCCTCTGCTGGGAATGTGGGTTTTCAAGCAATGCTTGTTAATGCTGTCATACCCCAGAGAGGCACTCCTGGAAATGGAAGCGAGATGAGAAAAGAGACAGTGAAGCAAGAGTGAAAATCCAGAGAAAGGAAGCAGTTTTATCATTGTCAAAAAAAGACCCCTCGTATCGCCCTTGGAGGGTTGAATAATTCGGTGGCGAAGAGAGCCTGGTTTTTGCGGAGAAAGTCAATTTGTTTTGATCATACTCCACCAATAGACCGATAATGCGTGGCTCGGCTACGGAATATGGCAGCAACAAGTCATTCCCCATCACAAAAGCTCAGCCACAGTTGTCTTGCTGTACTCACGGATAAGTAACTGCTTTTATTTAAGTCGACTAAGCATCAAAAGGAGCTGGTAAGCTTAGGAGAGGAAGTACAATGTCAAGAGGTTTTGTTGAAATCCTAGCAGGAATTTTTTTGCCTTGGATACTGGGCCTGAAGAAAGGCGCACAGTGTAGGGCCCTACAAGTCCCCCTCCCTTCGGCCTGACAAGCGCAGAGCTGCTTAAATTGAATTGACATGTCAGCAGGAGAGTAGCGCTTTGTCCCTGCTCTGGATGCCAGCATACTTAACCTTACCATTTAAAGCATTAGCCACTACCGTTGGCACTCCTGACAAAGAAAGCCCTGGAAACACTCTTCATACCTCTTACCTCTGCTTTTTTATGATTTTTTTCCCCCCTCCATTTTGGCAGTTTTATCTGTCACGTGATCAACCGCTTTTATTTTACATTGTAATCCAGCCCTTCCCTTCTGGGTTTCATTTACAGTTAAGTGCAGGACACGGGAAAAGAGCGGAGGGCGGAGGGCGATGGAGAAAGAAAGGGATGGAGTGAAGGAGAAGAAAAAAATGGGGTTTGAATGAGCCCAGCAGTGAGATAAAGAGAGAACCAAAGGGGGATGTGAGCGAAAAGAGGTCTTTCATTGAGGATCGAAGTGAGAGCGAGAGAGAAACAACTATGTTTGAAGTGGGGGCCTAATGTAGTGGAGATGGAATCTGTCACTCAGCTTATTGCATGTTGATGACTCAGGGCTGTTTGAGCTGTAAGCAGCCTATGATTTATGGACAGCAAGTGAACTCCTGCGGGCGAAAAAGCAAGTCGGGGATCAGAGCGGCAACAGGGCCCTTTTTGGGCTGGAGCCCGGCCCTGCATTTTTTTCATTCATGCCAAACTGCTTTGCACGGCAATTAGCTCTGTCCTCATTTAGTCTCCCCAGTCCCAAAGGGTAATGAAAGTCATATATCATCTTCAAGGCTGCTAATTATCCAGCATGGTTGCAGGTAGGCTTTGTAACAGTGAGAAGGGCCTGTCGCCCTGATATTTATTGCTCCTCCAATAAGCAAGTAAAAAATACTCTCTTGAAAGGTTGCCCACAGCCCTTGCCTCACATCCTTGACATACCTTTTTGCAAATGTGCTAGTCAAAGGGGAAATGTCTTCATTCCACATAACTCATTTTTCATGCTGTAACGAAGCGTTCTGCGAGAGCCTCTGCGCAAGTGCCGGAAACTTGAGACGAGACATGTAGCGGGGGTCAGCGTGTCTCCGCTGATTTACACGTGGGTTAGTTAGTGCCAGGATGAGATAGGAAAATCAGGAGAAAGAGAGAGAGAGAGAGAATTTGCAGTAACCGGAACGCTCCCTGCTCAGTTGTCGTTTCCAAAAAATGGTTGGAATAACTACTTGACACTTTGGTTTGTGTTCAATATGCAGAACTGATTTGAAATTATTGTTCCATTTTTATGTTTAATTTTTATTGTATATTTTACTAAATGGTCATTATGCTACAACCATAAAACATAAGTGTCCATAAAGTAATAACAATTATTATTATCAGTTTTATTATTGTTACTACAATTACTATCGTCGTCATCAAAACCATAATATGTATAATAACACAATAAGCAATGTGTATTGCAAATATTATTATTTTAAATATAGCTATTATATTTATGCACATATGCTGCATATATGTTATATGATATTTAAAAACTGATAATTTTATTACTTATGGGGAAAAAGAAAATATTGGTAAAAAAAAGTATCTAAAGAAGTACATTTTATGCTCTACCTAAAGCTCTGAAGTGAAAAAAATCTTGAAAAAGGTAGTACAATACTATAATTTTTTTAATGCAAATATGACAGTATTTACATTTACGATAATAACAGTATATACATTACATTCAGTCCCAACTGTGATCTCTAGACATATCTGCAGTGATTATTCAGTGGTGTCTTAACTTTGGTAGGAGCACTGTCCATACCCACATCTACATCCATGTTCACACCATGTCGTCTTCCATAATTTATGAAAGGAACATGGGAAATTCAGCAGTGCACTTTCAACACTTAAACAAACCAAACTTCCAGGAACTTCATTTATATTCAAGTTTTTCCTCTATCCTTTTTTCTTCTCACTATATAGTAAATTCATCATGGTTGTCACTATAATATATATGAAAGATGTTTGTTGGGGCTTTTGACATGTCACGTTAGCATCGTCTCAATAAAGAATGACTGCATTTTCCCGAACCTCCCTTCTGATTGAAAACATGTGATTTAATGGCAGATTAAGAGGAGCTATTGGGCTGAGACTGTAATTCATGTAGTCTTGTTAAGCAGCGTTATGAGGCCCCTTGACAAATTATGTTTTGAAGCATGGGCTGCTCTCTCTTTCCCTCTTTCCTTCCTTCTTTGAGTCACTAGAACAGAAACGTGAGGGGCGTCTCAAATGGAAATATTTATATGGTTCCAAAACGCCTGAAGGGCATCATTAATGCCCATATTCAGAGATCTATAATGTATGCAGGGTACTGCAATGATTTTTGGAGCTCAAACATCCACATATTTTCTCAGGCTAATGACTTTATATTTGTCTCATTCCTTATTGCTTGGAGACACGGGAGAAAAGGAAACAAGCCTGAAAAACACAAGGGGGCATGGGGGGTGGATAAGGATAAATGTACAGCTTATGGAGATCAGATTTTTAATTACACTCAAGGCTATGATGACAATCCCATGCAGCTTAAAGCTTTGTACAGTAAACGCATGCCCAGCCAAACGCCCACTACAATACCACCACCCTTATGTCTAAGTGAGGAAAAACAAAAGGAGACAAAATGATCTCATCTGGTCCGATGATGAGGATGATGATGGTGAAGATTTTTACCTGTAAATACTTAATAGTCCGTAAGGGCCCACCAAAATGTTCAGTAAACCCGATATTAAATGAGCCCTAGAATGATTTGAAACAATATTTTAAATTGTTCTCTTATATCTAAATAGAGGGTATGTGGCTTATTTAAGGTAAAAATTTGTCCAGATACAGTTTTACAGGTCCATTTACAACCCTAAAAATTGTCCCTAGGATGTAATGCTCTATTTTTGCCTTATTTGGAAGAGTCATGAATATTAATGCAGTTCTGCTCTGATTGGCTGTTTCACTGCACTGCTGCTCAATGACAGCTAACACATCTATACCATCCGTCATGGTAATGATTTGACAATGATAGCTTCTCAACTTTGAGTAACAAACTGAACTGGGTAGTGTGTAAATATGTTGTTTACAGTAACGTTACAGTTTGACAGTAGAGTACTGATTTAAAAGTCGATTTATTTAGCCAAACAAAGATAATGTAGAAGCCACTCAAAACAGTCAGTGTCATAGTGTCAGTGTAAATGTTTACTACTCACCTGCTGCAAAATATTCATACTTCAGTTCTCAAAAATGTATATTTATTTAACAAACTGACTAGAAGCCATTTTAATCCAAAGTGGGTTCGACAGTCAAGAAGTGGATACAATCACTACTTACTGTTTGCAGGAATATGGTTGAAATCGGCTCTTTCTTCAGTATTAGAAGCTGAGCGAATCCTGCTTGATATTGTCCCACGTAAGAAAAACTCTGTGGTTAAATGGGCCGAGCAAACAAACAACTTTGAATTCAATCGTTGCGGTTTCCGATTGTAAATATACATCAACCATGACTGTTGACATTTTTTTTATCTGTCGGAAGGCTATGAAAAGTCCTCACGTCCCCTGCACAGCCTGGAACATGACATTTATTACCATGATCTGCCGTTTTCGCTTTCCTCGCGTGACGCTTGTTTATCTGCTGAACTTATGATTGGGCTGCGCAGTTCCGCCTGACAATGAACATTGGCTGACAGGCACATGTTAGGGGCGTACATATTAAGGATCCCAGCGATTGCGTCACAGGTGGCGTTATGTTGAAAATTGCCTGTTTTTCAACAAGATTTACATATGAAGTAGGAGACAATGGTGTTTGAGACTCACTGTATGTGATGTCCATGTACTGAACTCTTTTTATTTAACTATGGCAAGAATTCTGTTTTTCATTCTAGGGCACCTTTAAAGAATGAATTAAGTTGTCAGTTGTGTGAAATATTATTAATAAATATTGGTCGGATTATCTGCCTTTATTCCAGAGAATATATGACTCATGGCTATAGTAAGGGGCATTACATTTCCAACAAGCACTCAAAGCAGTTGAACAATCAGAGCACACTTTATCATCCGACCAATCAGAGCACATTTCAGAAGGAGGGGCTTCATGGAGACAGGATTTAAAGTTGTTAAACATAGCAGTACAAACAGATTGGGAAAACAGGTACGGCAATATAATGTAAAGATTGTGCATTTTTTGAACGTTCAAGCATGAACGCCTATAAATAGTTAAAGGGTTACTTCAGCAATTTAGCATATGGCTTCGTATCAGTAGAAACCTAGGAGTATAATCGAATGATAGTGCTTCCCCCCCTCATATTCATCTGAGAGGAGAGATGCATTTCTAAATTTCATATTTATCATATTTCTGGAAAAAAGGCTCTGATGACGCAAATATCGTCATTTTGCGTCATTTGAGGATTTTTTGGCCAAAGGCTAAAGACTACAGCAAGTAGAGGAGCTGGTTTTCAACCAGCACATGGGGGGTGGGAGATCGCACTCACAGCTCGCAGCTGCAGGCATTCATGTAAACGGAGCTATGCGGAGCAAGGTGAGTGTTTCAACTTTTCAAATCAATTTCTATGAAAGTTAAGCTTCCAAAGGCATGAACTGAAAACGTGCTGTGAATATATGCCGCGGCCACACTTACCTCAGCTCTAGTGAAGAATGTAATCTGACTCCTGCTGCGTTTGTGCCGTGACTCTCGTTCGGCTCACTCACGCGTTATTGAGCAGACACGTTCCATTTTAAATTGTAGTGTTTGTTCTCTAACAACTGATTTTATGAAAATGAATGTGGTGGCAAAGTAATCCAGAGGTGGCTTTGGGAGTGTTGGGAGTGAGCATTCTGGAAATTGTTGTCTTTCATCCCCATGAGGGAAAATGTTCATACATTTTCTGTCTTTTCTCAGTCTTGAAGGCACCAAATTCAAAAATAAAAAAGTTTAAATACAAAGCTTAATGCTAAATCACTGAAGTAACCCTTTAACTTACTAAATTAAACTTTCCTGATAATTTACTCACCCCCATGTCGTCTTTCTTCAGTCAAAAATGTATACATTTTTTGAGGAAAACATTCCAGGATTGGAATGGATTCCAATGTCAATGGTTGAAGGTCCGAATCAATGCAGTTTCAAAGGGCTTTGAATGGCATGAAAATGCACTGCACGATCCCAGCCGAGGAACAGGTTATAGCAAAATGATAATAAAACAAACGTATAAAACTTAAAATCAAACACCCTTTACAGAAATAAAAAGTAAAACGATGATTTTGGATGATTTGGAAGTTGGAGAAGAACATGAGATGGAGTTTTTCGACACTGGCTCAGTACTTCCACCTACATCACGGTGCATTCCAGCATGATGACATCATACATCGTGAAGAAGCAGAACACCAAAGTCAAATGTTAATGAAACTACCATTCAAGCAACCTGTCCCCAAAAATAAGTAAAATGTACAAAGCTGCACAGTGCGCACACATTTATGGCCGTAGTGTCATTCACTGTGCGTGTCCACTGGCCCATTTTCAGTTCTTTCCTATGGAAGCTCAACTTCAAGGAATTCATTGAAAACACTCATTTTGCTCTGCTCCGCTCCACTCCGTTATGAATGCCAGAGCGGCCGTGCGCATTTTACTTTTGGTTTAGAATTTGCATTTTAAAAACCCCCGTCGGTGATCTCGGTATTACCGGTGTTGCCACATGTCGATTAACCAGTGGGAAAAAGTCCTCACCATCACATGCCCACTGTGAACACTGTTATTGATCAGTATACCGGGTAAAAATAAATAAATAGCTAAATATATAGATCAAACCGATTATCTCTGCTTTAGAACGTTTATCTAAAAAAGCAAATAATAATTTGTCCACTACCTGAGGATAAATAAATACACAGAGTACAGCATCACTGCCCTTAGGTGAACAAAAAACAAAAGGAGACAAAAATAGAGACCCGATCTCATCTGATACACCTCACCTCAGATGAGCAGGATCATACCGGGCAAGCACACGGGTTAGGCCTAGTATCAGAGAAGAGACTAATTGTCAAGGTTATGCCTCTGTAGATGATTGATGTCAGCTCGGGCTTTTCTGTCAGCCTGTCAGGAGGCAGGAATGTTTAATGTTCTCATTATTGGTTGCGCTGTTGTGTATATTTCTCTGTCAGCGGCGCGGACCCATCTGAACTGCCAAAGCACTTCAAAGGCCTGCAGGTCATTTATCTTCCCCTGACGCGGTGAGTGTTCAGCCTCAGCTGAGTGCTAGTGATTTGTTATGACTTGAGAGCAAGCTGACAGACAGCTCTTCTGGTACAGAAAAAAAGGATTCCTTTTTGTCACACCGTGAAAACATCAATGTCCCTGTAATGGGCTACAACTGTCAATGGAGGCCAGCACCTGACAGTTGTGTGGTCGCACTAATTTGCAGCCCCAGTGGCTCGCTTCCCCAACTTTAGATTTGGTTATGGTGTCACAAACAAACAGGCCACCATCTGCCGCGAGGTGCCACGGGGCCCGGCGGAGGGAAGGGGAGAGGTGGCTCGGCTAATTGAAGTCACGTCGCAATTTCGTATTAATCGGCCGCATAGCGTATACGTAGCTCGTCGGCTTTGATGTCGAGCCAGAAGAAAAAACCCAACGCGACGAGGCAAAGATGGGCCGCGCACCATGGGCCGGAGTCAGGAGGGAAAAATCAGATCTTTGTTTCCTTTCCCAGGCCATGACATGATTAATCGTTCTCTTCTGATCTAATTTTGGAACATGAAAAACAGCACATTTGTCTTGAAGAAAAATGATGTGCTGTACTGTGCAGATGGAAATTTCCAGCCCTGAAAAAGATTAAAGTGAAATTCCACTCCTTAGACCTAATCATGAGTTGTAGATTATTCTGTCGTTTTAAGCAGATGGTGGGTTTGATTCAGAGGCCCTCTCCTTATATTAATGAATACGAGACTGGTATATTTGACTTAGGTAAGTGAAATGTCTATCACGCCTAATGGACTGCCGGTTGACGGTGTGTGTGCCCTACCGCCGCGTGCCCTTGCTACATATTTCATGGTTTGTACTTATGCAGAACATTTTGTTTCCTTCGATTTTTCACACTTGTCAACAGTTTGCTAAATATTTTCACACAGGAGTGAAGAAAAGAACAAACTTGTGTCCACAGCTAATTTCCATCTATAGGTCACTGCTATAACTCTGCAACTAAAACTGTCACCATGGGCGAGAAGAGAGTAGAATTCAATAGTAACTTGATTAAGTTCCCAGTCAACATGACTGCATACGCAGCAGTATGTTAACCAACCTAATTATAGGAGCGGCGAGGAGGGGTGATAAAACCGGCTGAAAGGAGGTGCCTTCTGAGGCTGATCATGTGACCTTCAATACTGACTTACCCTCAGGGAGCGGTTGGAGCTCTTGTCACACCTCTCCTCTCCTCTCGTTCTATCTGTGCGTATTGGATTCGGAAACCCGTGCTATTCTTCACTTAGTCTAAATTAGGTTATGTGATTAAATCCCCAAGGCACACTTACCACACCCACACAGCTAGTAAAAATAGTGGAAGAAATGTTTCACATTATTTGTACTTTTTCAGTGCTTTATTCAATTTGGACTGTCCTAGAATCTCACATGTTCTATATGAATATTCATTGCAAGAATGTTCAAGAATTACTCATGCTAATTAGCAGTTTGCTTCCCACTATTAGGACAAAGCCATCCTGAAATATATGCAATGCAGTATTTAAGCAATAAAATACGAGTTGCTACACGGTAAAAAAAGAATCAGTTCTCCAATTGAAAATTTTCTAGTGACTGATCACATCAAAATTTTCAGTTGGCCGAATTGAATTTCTGTGGATTAAATTGCATCAATTCACAAAATTTCAATTTGGCAAGCTGAAAAATTTAGATGTGATCAATTGGAGCCATTTTTTTTTTTTTTACAGTGTATGCTAAATTGTGAATACAGTCATGGCTAAATGAACAATCTACCGTTAAAGCTGTAAATACTGCATATTCACAATATAACACAAGTATGAATGCCTCCAAATAGCAAGAGCCAAAGCTTTCGAAAACGATTATTACATAATAATTTGAATGATATTTTAAAATATTAATAACAATATTTTAAAGCTGCAGTCCGTAACTTTTTGCACTCTAGTGGTTAATAAACAGATAATTTTTTGTAAATCTTGAACACAAAAAAGTTACGGACAGCAGCTTTAATTAAAATATATTTGAAAAATAAATAAGTATTAATTATATTATTTATTAATTAACGAGTATTACTATGGAATATTATTAATTTAAAGGGGTGATGAATTGAGAAATCAACTTTACCTTTAGCTTTTGATATATAAAAGGTTGTGGTATAATATAAGGTTATCCTGTAAGTTTCAGAGCTGAAATCTTCCTTGTTAGTCAAAGAAAAGCTTTTATAGAAACCAGGCCCAGCAAACGATCTTATGTTTCATTGTTACATCATAGTGTGACGAAACACCGCCTCTACAGAACGTGTAATTCAGTAGCTCCGCCCACCGACTCATGGAGGTGATTGGCTCGTGTTAGCTAGCCAACAACAATAAACATGCTGGTGAAGATAGTAAGATATTGCGCTATTCCTGGTTGTGGAAGAACACAGTCGCTGCATAAGCTTCCTTCAGATCCTAATATTAGGAATGTGTGGTTGAACTTTATTTTTAATGAAGTTCCAGCTCACGTGGGGTAGAAATGTTCACTTCAGTTCACTGCGGGTCTCCGGTCGATGCTGAATTTGGATTCGACAGGAATGGTGCAACACACTTGCATTGTTATAAATCGTTTTGCATATGTGTACGTGTCTAACAGAACATACCTTTAGCACGCTGGACACGTATGTGACAGGGCACGCAAAGCCCGGCAGGCCGATGAATCTCATAATATTCCGTTCTTGATCTGTGCTATTGTCTCTCGAGTCTCTACTTCACATTTGTGTGAATGTGTGTGTGTGCGATTCGCGCTTATATCGTCCGATCTTCCAGGCTATGTGTAATATAAAAATAATAGTCCAATCAATCATGGGTGGATGAGAAATAAATCATTTTGTTTGTTTTATAAAGACGTTTACGAACCCTGTGATCAAAATAATCATTCCAGTTGCCGCTTATCCCTCAATCTTTCTTCTCTCCCTCAAGTGAACTGATGGGGGAGCTTAAGCTCATTAAATATGCAAATCTTATCCAATCCTAGCTGTGGGCATTTACTTCCAAGTCTCCAGTGCGTCACGCCAATCAAAACCCAGCGTTCAGGAGAGAGCCTCAAAACTAGTGTAGAAAACCCCTTATTAGTTATGATGTTTTTTAATGTAAAAAACACACAAACGTCATTAGTTGACCTCAGACAACAGTATCATTTTTTTTTTTTTTTAAACAGTTCATGACACCTTTAATTATTTTATGGCTCCCCTTTTATTATAGGTATCCTTAAAGGGGGGGTGAAACACTCAGTTTCAGTCAATCTCATGTCAGTCTTGAGTACCTATAGAGTAGTATTGCATCTTTCATATCTCCAAAAAGTCTTTGGTTTTATTATATTTATAAAAGAAATATAGGCTGTACCGAGTCTTTCCGAAAAAAACAGAGCTAAAGAAAGACGAGCGCACACAAAGCGGTGACGTCCTCAAGCGTGAAGAAGAAAACGCTACCCTAGATAAACCATGGCTATCAATCAGATTTAACTAATACAGATAATGATCCAGAATCAGATCCGGAGGCTGAAATAAATTGAACAGGAGAACCAACAACAGCAGGACATCCGTCTCTGTGTATGTACTGTATTTATTGGCCTGTCAACATTTGTGTGTGTTTACTCGCAGTTTATGAGGACATGATTCGGTTTATGGACTATTGTATGCGACTAAACCTTAGCAGTACCAAGCAAAACGTTTTTGCACGTCAGACTAGTGTAACGTTATACATAGAACAACAATGGAGTAACCGTTAGCGCCATGGGCGTCGGAAGCAAATAAAAAGTGGGTGGGTCAGTAGCGGCTAAGACAAAATAAGATGGTGGGGAAATTGTTTTGCGGGGGGTCTGGGGGTTCTCCCCCATAAAAAAAAATGATTTCATAGATGTGATTTCCTGCATTATGGTGCGTTTTAGGCCATATCCCTTTCCTATACCAAAAAAGACCTCAAACCAGTCAATACCAATAGTCTAATAAAAAGGCTATATTCATTTAACTGCCATAATCAACAGTTTCACAGATAATGATAATGAACAAGTTGCATGTTTTTTATGCTCCGCGTCCAGACAGAAAAAGTGTCGTTTGCTAAACGATTGGGCCAGACAAAATTACAGAAATCACTAAATTATTTATTGTGGCTGTAGAGTAGGGGTAAGACGCATGGCACTTAGTTTTGACGCATATCGCGAGCATAGGTTCGAATCCGCCTTTTGCCACACTCGCTCTACTCCCTTTCCCCATCACATATCAGATCGGAAAGGTATTTATTTTCAATAAAAAATATTAGAAAAGGGGAAATAAAGCGTTTAACATGTGTTTAATAATAAGTTTCTTAATAAGTTTCTCGGTTAAGGGGTAGTCAATGTAGGCAGACGTGCTGAATTAGAGATGATAAAAGTGAGTGGGTCCAATATCATTGGTCTTAAAAAGTGGGTGGGTCTTGTCCCACCCACACACAATGGTTCCGACGCCCATGGTTAGCGCATTTGAATGACGAAGCACGCTTTGTGAGAACGTCCACTAGGTTTATGTTTGGGTGGTTTACCTTTATCGTTGGGACCTTTATCGTTGGGACCGCTCCGTCAAAAACACACTTCTTTGGTAACTGTTGATTTCGTGAAGTCCTGACAGCAGTGACCGTGGAGATCCACTTTTGCGACACGACCGAAGCGTGATGTGACGCTTCCCGTCATTTCTGCGTTCAAATTGGTTCAATTGTCATTGGTTCAAATGCAAATGGAATGCTGTTGCTGAAGCGTTGAAGTCGCTTGATGTCACCCATAGGAATAAAGTGGAGACGTGTTGCACAGACTAGTGGATCCGCTAGACATTCCGTTCTGTCGGCGTCAAGCAGACCCATACTCGAAAAAAACTCTCTGAAACTTGTGAGAAACCGGAAGGAGTATTTTTGACACAGAAATACTCCATCAAACGTCCAACATACATATATTACATGTACTTAACATAGTTATAACAGTAAATTATGCATAATTGCATTGTGACTAACCCTAAACCATAACCCTAATCCTAAACCTATTGTAAGTACATACAGTTTATTATTATAATTATGTATAATTACACAAGGGATAATGGGTAAGGGACAGATTTGGGAATGGTCAACTGTGCAATTATAGATTATTAATTTAGGAAGGGTCAACTGTCATAGATTATTAATTTATCTATAGAAGTGTAGTTACATGTAGTTTTTTTTAATATGTGCAATGTAAAACATGTATTTACAGAATAAGTGCATTGTATCAAGTAATTAATTAATTTATAAGTACACAATAGACAATTAATATAAAGTGGATCCAAAATTATGAAGCAAATTCATTAAGTGCATTCCTTATACAAGAAAAGTGACCTAAAATTGGGTCAGTTTTGATAAGGTCATGAACAGGGGAAAACACTATGGTTAATGCAAATAATAAAATGCAACTGACAATATAATTGTATACATAATCATATTAGAGAGAGAAAAATAGGCTTAGGAGGAGAAAATGCTTCTCACATGTTTCAAAGCTTTCCACAACATGTTGGGTGAATTATTGGCTGCTGAAATCACGAAACCTTCAAAACTGAATTTTGGACAATTAACTATTTTGTGCTCTATTAAAATGATTTAAATGTTTAACTTACTGTTCAACAAACGATCAGGTTTTTCACAATCAGCATCGAGGAACACAACTATCGATTTTAAAATGACCATTTTAAGTCTATATTCATTAATGTCATGTTTACATTCTATCGATCAAGAATATGACCAATGATTACGCTGAAGACACCCCAAGGGATCAAATTATATATTCAGGACTGGAACTTGACGTCAAAAGCATGGCATAGCTGGATTGATGCTGGCAGTATATTAGTCTCTGCCCCATCAGTTTGAGTTAGCAAAATAGCCTCTTCCTGGGGCTCCTAGACAGGAGTCTGGATTCCTGTGAGTCCTTTGGACATTTGGACCTGATGAATGTGCCTCGGTCATGCCTTGGCACTAACTAGCATTGCATGATAACATTTATATTTAGAAACATACTGTCCTGGCACTGTCAAAATGTGCCTTGTGCTCATGTTGGATGCATTTTTAGTCCTGGAGTGATAGAGGTTGACTGAGGTTCTGTGGCTGAATGCTACTGGCTTGTGCAGAAGGATAAAATGTAAATGCCTGCTTCCAAAAGAACAATCGACGAGGAAATAATCTTAAAAGCTGCAATTGCCAACGCGCAAGAGTACTCAGGAATATGGCACGGATAAATTTAAAAGAACAGTGCCGAACGTAGCTTGTAAACCAAGAACACAAGCAGAGTGAAAGCAGGAGCGCAGTGCCAATATGTCATACACTAAATAGTTCTAAATTAGAGTCTGTATACGCCTGTTGGAGACGCCATTCATCATACTCAACTTTGGTCTGTTTCTTACAATTTTGGCAGTAAGCGCTTCCACATGCCAAGTTTGTGCAAGAGAAAGAGAGGAGGGGGGAAAGCGCCAAGGAAAAAGAGGGAGAAAATGCAGGTTATCAGCAGAGTTTACATGTCTTTAATCAGTCTGCAGTTAATTAGCGGCTTCCACACAATGTGGCTGCGAGTCATTAATCATACTAGCGTGGAGCAGTCAGCCCGGTCCAAGACATTTGGAAACAAAAGTTTTGTTTTCCATGAAGGGTTTGAGCGCGGCCTGGCGTTGGCTTTCTTGGCCATTAGGCTGGAAATGAAAGGCCTTGTCATGCAGCTGACAGACAAGGGCCCACTGTTCAGCTCCCTGTTGGTCTTTCCCTAAACCTCACTCAACAAAAGATGACTTCACTCCTTAAACAAAGCTTACACACATGCACACACTCACACACATTTGGGCACATTTGTCTGCGTGGAGCTCTATGTGAAATGTCACGTCACACAGCCGGCCAAAGCTCTGTGATACTGCGCAGTGATCCTGCCAGATCCCGAGCCGTTCCTCAGGCTTTCCTGCTCTCGTGCCCAACTTTTTCCTGCTCTTGCGCTGTTTATATTTAGGCAAGGGGATGGGGAAGAGGTGGAAATGTAATCCGACGGATGGCTTTAATTCGTCATCCAGCCCAGCACGCATCATTCACCGGAGCTGACCCGAAGGTCCGAGGCTCTCCTTGTTTATAGTAGCGCAAAGATGTGGGCTGATCCGTTCCCCAAAGCCCTGACATGCACATTTTTAATCTTGGCCCAAGATGGGTAAAACTGTCCATCTACCTGTCTGCGGCAGATAAATTCATTGGCTGAAAATTTTCCGCAGTTACTTCCAGTACGAGTTGTAAATCTATTAAGAGGCGAGCCTTCCCAGGCCTGTCACACTGAATGTTCCGACAGCTCCATTTACCATTCCTGATCATTCTATGACAGGAATATTTCCTGCCACTGACTCTGTTTCCCCTCTCAGCTGAGACGGGAGGCCAAAATGTATGTTTCATTGTCAAGAAACGAGTAAAAAGTCTGAGCAGGCTTGGCAACTGCAAAAAGAGCCTTTCAACTGCTTTTCATGCTCGTGCATAAATGTAGACTTTGGAAATTTAGTGAGTGACTGAGGGGGCAGAAACAGGGGAAAAAAACGCTCCTGCGGGTACACTAAGAACGTAATTGCCAATCAGAGGTGAAATGCGCAAGTAATGTCATTCGGGGGTTAAGGTGTATATCAAATACTGTTAAAACACGTCAAAAGTCTTTGTGCCGACCGGCCTCTTTAGCGTGGCGTGTTTGCCTGTTAGAGCACTTCAAAGCTCCACAAAAGGTACAAGTGACATCAAATGAAAGATTGTTTAAAGTCAGAGCTGCCGAAGCTCTCTGGCAATCATTTATCTTGTTACCGATAAATCAAGCTCACTTCATAGTGCAGTCATAAAAATGTATGAGAATGTAAATGCTTGAGTGACCCATTAATCTTGTTTAAAGTGGCAAATGTAACATGTTCTTCACTCGTGGTGATAAAGTTATACTTCGCACCCTTATGAAGGATTGTTGATGGCAGAATGTTCTCCGTATCAGTATAATAAGCTGAAGTGGAATATGTAAAGAAGGCCTGCCTTGAGGAAATCACTCAAGATCTCATTGTGGTGTGAAATTTCAAACTCCGTGTCGAAGGCATTCTGGGGCAGGTGTCACTTAGTAAAGGATCACTCAATTTCGTCTTGTCATTTTAATATGTGTTTCGACTTATTTTAACACAGCGAGGAGTTTCGCCGTCGATATGCAGCCCCACACACACCTCTTGTAAAAGCAAACAGTAGGTCTGGCTGCACAGCCTCTCGTTTCATATGTTTCTCTCAAACATCATTTATCATTTTTCTGCTGGGAGAAACGTCCAAGTGACACAAGCTCCGTAGTGAGCGTGGACCTCCCCGCATTAGAATATTTCCGTTAGAAATGCCTTAAAAAGTGAGAATGAACAAGACTGTGACCCGTGTCAGGAGAAAGTAATAAGGCTAGTGGTCTCTGAGTGAGGGGTAAAGTGAATTAAAGTTTTTTGGGGGGTTTTCTGGGTGTGATTAAGCACACGTTCAGCCCTGGCACACTAAGGAGTTTATTCACCTTGTCTCACAGGGGAAGTGATGAAGTAATGATTAATATGAGGGATGTTTGGAAATGTAAATCCCTGCTGCAACACAAACAAACCAAGGGGCTTTCTCGGGATGATTAAATGCACATTTCACAGTTGATTGAGCATGCAAGAAGTCATCCATTTCCCCTGAACTCTGTAAACAGTGATGCAGGTCCTCTTTCCACTCAAGTATATGACTGTCGTCGTGGGTTTATATGCACATACAGCCCATTGAAGACGAATGACTGCCGCAATTTATATAACCGCCGGGATCTCTTGATTAGGTAATTTATATGGAGGACAGGTTTATAACCACTAACTTACCGTCTTGTCCCAGAACAATTATTTCAGAAATCTGGCTGTAAAAGCAGACAATAAATTCTCGCTTTTTCTTTCGCTGTCATCAAATGTCCAATAACCTGGGATCCCATTCTCAGTAAATTGTCTTCTTTGAAAGCGAGAGCAATTAAATCATGAAAGTGATTTTCCTGAACTGTTTTTGGTGAACAACAGGGTTTGCATTCATGGACTGTGGGGAGCCAAATGTCTGGCTCATATGGTTGTGCAAAAATCATTCCATGGTGTCTAGGCATTTGCACAATTTCTTTTTCAAAGTATTACGGAAATTAGGACATTAACGCTATCTCACCACTAATGTAATTGGGGGTTCAACTTTCTAGTGACTTAAATCTGATATAAATCTTACATAAAATGGCACACACAGCACACAAAGATTCCAGCAAACAATGCTTTGGATTTATGAGTGTTTTCCTGTTAGTGCAAAGCGTTTAGCGCGACACATGAAAGACATGCATTATTGCCATGGTTTGCATATCATTAAACATGTATTACCCCCCCTGGCTACAATCTTAGAATGACAGTGTGTAATGTAAGTATACCTCATTCCTAGTTGTACCGTGACCCAGTGATAAATGAGTGAATAGATTTGTTTTTGATAACTTTATCAAGGATAGTCACATTATTAAGTCTGACTAAATGTGCTACATGAGAAAACACTGGTAACTCGTTAAATGAGACTATGTAGCCGTAATTCATGGATGGAGTTAATATATTCTAGCATGCAGTGACACTGTTATACATCACAGTATACAATGAAATATGCAGAAGCGGCACCAGCTTTATGCCAGAGAAATGCAACATAGAGAGCTGTGATCTTAAAACCCCAAAAAGGCGTACATTTAAAAAATATATTTTTTAGTTCATTATTATATAATTGATGTTTTTAGGCATAGCATTATACTGTAAAGACACTCATCCCCCCCCCCCCACACACACACACACATCTCATCTAAAGGATTATAAGGAAACCCTGTTCAATTTCTCATTAATGCAATTGTTTAAATGCCATTAAAGGCATTGTTTAAATGCCACGGCCTACCTAAGTATTGTTTCTGACCATGTCCATCCCTTTATGACCACCATGTACCCATCCTCTGATGGCTACTTCCAGCAGAATAATGTACCATGTCACAAAGCTTAAATCATTTCAAATTGTTTTCTTGAACATGACAATGAGTTCACTGTACTAAAATGGCCCCCACAGTCACCAGATCTCGACCCAATTGACCCAATCAACCAATCACATGGCAGTTGCTTCAATGCATTTAGTGGTGTGGTCCTGGTCAAAACAATCTCCTGAGCTCCAAACTGAATGTCAGAATGGGAAAGAAAGGTGATTTAAGCAATTTTGAGCGTGGCATGGTTGTTGGTGCCAGACGGGCCGGTCTGAGTATTTCACAATCTGCTCAGTTACTCGGATTTTCACGCACAACCATTTAGGGTTTACAAAGAATTGTGTGGAAAGGGAAAAACATCCACAATGCGCCAGTCCTGTGGGCGAAAATGCCTTGTTGATGCTAGAGGTCAGAGGAGAATGGGCCGACTGATTCAAGCTGATAGAAGAGCAACTTTGACTGAAATAACCACTCGTTACATCCGAGGTATGTAGCAAAGCCTTTGTGAAGCCACAACACGCACAACCTTGAGGCGGATGGGCTACAACAGCAGAAGACCCCACCGGGTACCACTCATCTCCACTACAAATAGGAAAAGGAGGCTTTAATTTGCTTGAGCTCACCAAAATTGTATATTTGAAGACTGGAAAAATGTTGCCTGGTCTGATGAGTCTCGATTTCTGTTGAGACATTCAGATGGTAGAGTCAGAATTTGGCGTAAACAGAATGAGAACATGGATCCATCATGCCTTGTTACCACTGTGCAGGCTGGTGGTGGTGGTGTAATGGTGTTGGTGTTGGGGATGTTTTCTTGGCACAATTGGGCATTGTTTAAATGCCACGGCCTACCTAAGTATTGTTTCTGATCATGTCCATCCCTTTATGACCACCATGTACCCATCCTCTGATGGCTACTTCCAGCAGAATAATGTACCATGTCACAAAGCTCAAATCATTTTAAATTGGTTTCTTGAACATGACAATGAGTTCACTGTACTAAAAGGGCCCCCACAGTCACCAGATCTCGACCCAATTGAGCATGTTTGGGATGTGGTGGAACGGGAGCTTCGTGCCCTGGATGTGCATCCCACAAATCTCCATCAACTGCAAGACGCTATCCTATCAATATGGGCCAACATTTCTAAAGAATGCTTTCAGCACCTTGTTGAATCAATGCCACATAGAATTAAGGCAGTTCTGAAGGCGAAAGGGACTGTAAAATATATATATATATATTTATTATATATATATATATATATATATATATATATATATATATATATATATATATATATATATATATATATACACTATGGTAAGCAGGGTGGGGCTGAGAGCCATGGGAACAGAGTGAGTCCAGTGGTGCGAGTGCTATTGACCCCTGCACACCACACCAGTCTCAAGTCTCACGAGTGGGAAGTTAAAATAATTTACTGAAAAGTGACATCAGTTCAAAGATGAGAGGAACAGGCCTGGACTTTTTGTTTCATTTTATGATGTTTATATGCTGCAGTCGTCGGTGAGGGGCTTTCGTTTCACTTTTGTTTTGTAGTTTTTATTTATTTTTATATTAAAGTTTAGGTTAATTGTTTGCCGGTTCCCACTGTCGCCTTCCCTGAGTCTTTTTAACATTGCTATATACATTTTTGTAATTAAAAATACTGTGATAGATAGACAGACAGACAGACAGACAGACAGACCGACCGACCGACTTTCAAATCAGCTTTGACCGCGACTCTGGAACACTTGGAGTTAAGCTTTTCTCTGAGAAAAGAACAAAGAACGGCACTGAAGTCATTCTTAAAAAGGAAGATGTGTTCGAGTTTTGCCGACCAGATACTGTGAAAGTTTAACGTTCAACTAGCTCCGCGTCACCTTCGTTGCTCTGGTTAGTTGTAGCACTATCCTATTGCGTGCACGCCGTGCAGAGGGAGATTGAAAGACAACCGTTTATCCCGCCCCTCGGACTGAGCCCTGTCAATGGTCAGTTTCCAGACCAAACATCTTGATGTGGGTCTGGCTTGTCAGGCTATAAATGAACTTGTTTGGGATTTCCATTCATGTGTCACGGTATCCCCTAAAAAACATCAACTAAGTTTTAAACTCAAATGCATTTTTTAAATATAGACTGATTTGTAACTATAGAATCTTTCATATTAGATAAGCTAATGTGTGTCTCAGTAGTATTTGATGGTCGCCTAGCGTGCTGAGCATCTGGTGCCATGTGGATGGGGCTGATTAACAAGTCCACAGTTTGCAGCCTTCTCCCAGCATGACTGCTTGTAAATGGTACTCTCATAGCAAAAAATAAATAAATAAACCTTATTTGCTCCATTCCCTTTGAAAGAGTGCTAACACAAACTATCTCCAGCACTGGTGACATATTAATTAATTGTGCGATAAGATTTTGCTTTTTCAGGTTTTAGCAGTTAATCAGGTACGGACAGTGGTCAATAGTAACTCAGCTGGTCGAGTGTGCAGGAATGCTGAAGGAGTGTTATCCACTGAGGTGTATATAATATATATATATATATATATATATATATATATATATATATATATATATATATATATAGAAATCACAGTGTGTTTATGTCTTGAACTTTGAACTACCTTAGAAAGATACTGCTTACTGACTCAGTAGGTCTATATGTGCAGTATCTGCAGTAACACATTTACACTACACATTTTATTTTGATCGCTAAAAGGCAACATATTTGATTCACTTCTAAAATGGTGAATAATTAATTTTTCATTTTCTTTGTGTATTCTGAATAGCGGTATTATGTTAGAGTGTAAGTCTTACTTTAGTCAGGAGTCTGCTTGAGTGTGAGTAGAAAACATTAACACAATCAGAGTATTCATGATTTTACTCACTAGGGTCCATTCAGAATTATAAATGTATCTGGACACAGTTTGAGCAACACTGCTGGAGCAAAATGACATTTAAAAACATTGAAATATGCCCTTTTTAAAACGCACAGAATCAGCGGGGGGACACGCACAGACTAAGATAACTTAAACCAGATATAGTCTCCCCCGTTTGTTTTACACTCTGTCTACAATTGAAGTATATCGTCACTGAAAGGAAAGCAGCCTATGACAATGTGATGAGAAAAAAACATGAAAGGCGGCCCCATTGGGTCAATCTACAGAACAGTCTTCCACGTGTGCCTTTCCACTGACTAATGTGTTTATGATCACCTGGCGATTCACTTTGTCTGTTACCACAAGCCATCCCTCATAGCACAGCTCCTACCAAGTGAGGTTAAATATTAGCTGAGAAAATATGCCATTAGACACAATAACAGCTTTTGACTGGGATGTATGAAGTACAGTATAAATGAAAAATATAAAATGGCTTTATTTACCTAGCAAACCTCGGAGTCCTACTGTGAAGTGGCCATATTTTTCTTTGAACCAGCTTTAGAATGACAAAAACAAACATTCACAGAAAACAACCCCATTAATATTTTATTATACTGCTCCCTTGTGAACGCTGAAGGTAAATCATGCATCAAATATTAAAAGAGATATTTTTATGCGTGCATGCTACATCAGACATATCTTTGGATCTCCGCATGGAAAGTTAACACGCATCTTTGGCTTTCCGTCTTTGTAATTAGCGATACGTGCTGTGTTTATGAGGTGCGGGACACATTAATCACAGTTGAAGTCCACCTCTTCACCCTAGCCCTGCCTCTAGGACACTTTAGCACCCAATACACTCAACAGAAAACAGTCATGGTTCTGGAAAAGCACATACTAGTAAATTATTTAGTAGAATGTTGCGAATTAGAGAGCTTGTCCAATTCATCACATATATTTAGTGAAACATGTATACAGGGCAAACACGCATACTGTTAACATTGAGTGCATTACATGCTAAAAGCCAGAGGCCAGCTAAAACCTCTCTGTATTTTACTGTTCTGTCACAAGTAATTCGTCAAGACTAATTATGAATGATCTTCCTTGGAGTGTTACGGGTGCTCTCCATGGAGGCTTATTCTGCTAAAGGTTATTGGCGTGCTTCATTGTGCCTCGGCCCGGATTGCAAGGTACGAATGCCATTGTACTTTTTTTGGCTTGGTGAGAATGACACTTGAAAGGGTCCCGTGCGCACCTTAAAGGAAAAATCTGTTCGGCTCAAAGCGGATGAAGACTAAAGCAGAGACAGAGTATATGTGACATTAACACAGGAGAGGCCTCATTAAATTTGCATTAAATTAAATATTAAATTATAAGCAGCAGAACCGAACATTACACTGCACGAATATTATTCTCTCTTATCGCGAGTGTTCAAATATTACATTTATAATTTGCTCTGATTTATTCCCGTACCATGTCAACGCCTCAACATGACAACCTGTCATCATCCGCTCCATTTGAGTGACAGCCCATCAATCTTTTCCACCCACCCATAGGGGGAAATGTGATGCTTGTCAAAATAGAATTTGTCTTTGGACATTTTTCAAATCTGTGCCACTGCAAATGCAAAATAATAACTCTAGACATATGATGTAAGATTGACGTGGTTTTAAATTGAAGAAAGAAAAAAAAACGCATGACTGTGTAACTAGATTAAAATGATTCATGAGACTTGAATTAACAAATATATGTTTCTTCTTTCGCTTATTTTATTCGATTTCCTAAATGCTTATGTGCTCTGGGAACACCTGAAAAAGAAAAGAAAATCTAACTTTGCCTATAGGAGGAGCTGTTATGCCCCCACATCTTCAGGATCTTCAGGACCTTATTTACTCTTTTCCATTAAAATGTGAATTCTAGCATTAAGATGCAATATAAACCTCAAACTACACAGATAGCCCCGTGATACATTCTTTTCATTACTTCAGGGTTTTATATGCCCATATATGCCCACTTGAGCAGCAATAGAAGCTTCCAGATCCAGCTCCATATGGCATACAGCTGCAGATGACTGCACTATGAATTGTGGCTGTAGTCTTGAGAGAGGCGGCAGCTATCTATGGGAGGTCATGGTACACAGACATCCTCCGAGTTCCATGCTGAAGCACGAGGGGTGATCAGGGTCAAGGATACCATAGCAGGTGGAGGCTCTATCACCTCCCCCTGTGAGAGAGACATGTGGATGATGCATGGAGGGCAGATACCATGTACTCCTTTCAGGCCATTTTTCAAGCATAAACAGCTGAAAATTTTACTTTAAAAATATTTAGTTTATAAATTAATAATCAATGTTTTCAAAGAGATTTCCTGAACAGTGCCTCATCTACACTACAGCTCTAAAGTTTGGGGTCGGTAAGATTTTCAAATGTTTTGGAATAGGTCTTTCATGCTCACCAAGACTGCAAACTACGGTGGCCCAGTAGTATGCAATACAACGCAATTTAAAAAGCACACATAACTTGGCAAAACAATGGAAATGCTCCCGAAAGTTGGTTTTAGGTCTAATCGCCTAGTCCATTCATTCATTCATTCATTCATTCATTCATTCATTCATTCATTCATTCATTCATTCATTCATTCATTCATTCATTCATTCATTCATTCATTCATTCATTCATTCATTCATTCATTCATTCATTCAATTTTTACTTATCTTATTTATTTATCTGCCAGTATTTTGCTAGTAAAGTTTGCAATAACTTTTTTTTTTTAAATGCTGTAACTCACTATAAGTTTTTATTTTTTCATGTTCCAAAATTTGTATACATTCCTGGTGACCAGATTAGCTGTTTTTCCACTGCCAGGCCGAACGGTTCTCATTGCTTAACCGTTTCATTCCATGCCGATCCAGGCCAGCTGCTATGGTTCTGGTTTTATTTTCCACTGTTGGGCTGATAACGGACGCTCTTTGGAATGTCATACAAAAGCATCAGTGTTTGCCTTGATAACTCAACGGTTTACCATTTTAAAATGAGATTTAAATAACAACCACATTATGGAATTATCAGATATTTCTTTTAATTTTATTATGAAGTTGTTTTACGTCGCTCAAATTCAGAAACTGGTCAGGCAACAGACAAGCGACCAATCCTGAGTAGCGATGTAACTTCACAAATTCTACCAGCATGATTTAGGTTGGATAATCATGGCGAGAATTCCAGGCCGAGAATGATTTGTAATAGTGCCGTGCCGTACCAGACTCAAGTGGAAACACAAATGGAACCGTTCTTTACCATTCTAAGAACCGTTAGGCCAGACAGTGGAAAATGGCTGTTGACTTAATACAGGTGAAATTTAGCAAATGCCTCCCTTAAAGGAAGTGTATGTAAGATTGTGGCCAAAACTGGAATCGCTTCAGTTTTCTAACTAGAGCAGATCTGGCAACCCGGATGCAGAAACACTACAGACTCCGTGATTGGTCGATAGGTGGAAGGTGGAGCTTCAGGCCAAAACACAACATCAACATCAACATCAGTTGAGGGCTGCAACAACAACTTTTAAATGATAAACTACTGTTGTCAGTGATATTATGTGATATTATGTCAGTGACAAGTATTTGAAATTAACATGATGTCTTAATGTCAAGTGACATATTGGGGTCATTTTATGATTCATTGAAATGCATTTCTTACATACAGTTCCTTTAATGCATGGGCGATAAACAATATATATATATATATATATATATATATATATATATATATATATATATATATATATATATATATATATATATATATATTTTTTTTTTTTTTTAAACTGTAATTCGCCTAAAGGTTTTCAGACTGATGGTGAAGTTGCAAGAACATACAATTGCATTCTTTTTTGGTGAATTACATACACAATTTCACCTGTAGTAAGACAGTCTTACCAATAGGAACATATAAAAACCTTTGGAACATGAAAAAGCCCTTTTATCGAATTAAATGGTGCTAAATAGCACTAAAAGTGGTTAATTGGCTTGCAGTAGGGGAACCAATTTAAGTGCTATATAGCACATATCTTTACCTTAGAACCACCCCATTCTCCTCCTTAGATTTTTGATCTGTTAGTCCACTCTCATATGTTTTCTATGAATGGGAATTTATTATACTACAATGGCAAAAGCTGTTTTGTATGGAGCCAGATCAGCCTCAATAATAATACATTTACAAAACAAAATTCATAAATGCATAGCACAATTCACATTTGTAAAATCGGATTCGTAAATTCAAAACACGATTCATAAATGCACAAGTTAAAAGCATAAATATTTCCCCAAATGCTCACACAAATGCATCTTACCTAAATAAATGTAAAATCTTTACACAAATATGTATATATCAAGTTCTTGAATGCATTTCCATCACACATTTATGAAAGATGTTGCATGCATTTATGGATCGTTGAATCTGCATTTGCGAATCGTCACACGTGCATGGACTGCATTGCATTTGTGTGTGGGATTTTTGAGACCTTCCTGGCAGGTTAGGATTCGTAAATATCTTTTTTTGGAGGACGTTCTGTTTAGCCAATCATAGTGAGCTTTTAATCCACCAATCAAAACGCTCCTTACTGATCAGACTCAAGAAGCTCACTCCTGCCCTTGTTCTGTGCATTCTTTCATGATCGGTTGTTTCACGACCTTTATGTAAAGACATTTTAATGGGTACTCTTTTTTTTTTAGCACCTATTGCAATTTCTACAAAATTATGATTTATATTGTTCGCACAAAATACAGCTACCCGGTTAGCCTGCGATCACCATGGAAATGGGGCGGCAGCTCGTCTGACAATTGGCAGCTGTCACTGTTGTTTTCACTTCAGGTAAGTTTAGTCCCTAAAATTACACAGATAATACACACACCTGTTCCTGACACTTTCTTGCAAGCTTCTGTTAAATATTTACTTTAGAGAAATGGTTTAGTGTCTTCGGAAAAAATCTGTTAGAGTCTCAACCATTAAGCTAACGTTAAATATAAGAGGTAATGTTAGGCTAACGTTAGCCTTGCGCTATAAGGAAATTTGGGCTCTTAATCACATATTATCTGTAGATAAGAGTTTTTGATAGCTTTGCTGGCAATGTGTCATGAATGGAAGTAATTTTAATCTAATTATGTAACCTAAAAGTTTTCACTGTTAATCGGTGACGTCACTCACACAAAGCGTGAAAATGGACTGAAACGATTTCAGACACGTTTTGATCTTTCATAGTGAACCAGTATTGACAATGTATATCACCATGCATCTGTAAAACCTAAACGTAAATTCTAGTATCTTAAGATATTATATTGTATATCCTGTATATTATTTTTTCCCCTGCATTTTCACCTATGCTCTAGTTTATTTATTTCTAATAAACCTGACATTGAATACCACATATTGTTGGCTCTGTAACAAATTCTTTATGTTCCACTGTTTCTTTTTTTCTGCACACTTCACCACAGAGGCCAAATGAGCATTGTGAATGTACAAATCTCACGTTATATTTATAACAATTCTTGTTGATGTTTGAATTGTATTTCAGGGCAGTTTGTGAAGACAGATTAACAAGAGATGTTATGACAACCTGGACAGAAGTCGGTTCCAGATCCACCTTCCAGACAAGACTTCTCTCTCATATTTATTACTGTCTAATGGTGTATTATGTGTCCTCTGCAGAATTAGGTGCATGCAGATATTATTCGGGAACATCTAAACTTTGTTTGCTATAATACATCTATTTAGTGCACCAGTGAAACGTAATTTTCCCCCCACATTTGCTTGTATATCTATATCTTTGTCATAGTATTCTTTCAGTGGTAAAGGGGTTTTCAGATGACAGAAGTCAACGTTAGTCAATACAATGATCTCTATGAAATGAAGCGCCAGATTTCCGGTGTTTTCCAAAATCTGTGACTGACCAAATCATGTGACCCTAGTTGGCGCTATATTGAGCAAATCCAACCTACTACTAAACCTATTCCTAATCCTAACCTTATAACTAGGGTCACAGAATTAGCTACTACAACAGAATGAATCTACAGAGCATGACGTGCAGGGAAAATAGTAGGCTAAATTTATTAATCGAGGGGACGAATTAGTAAATCGTAGGCACAATTTACTTTTTTGTCTTGCACGTCGTGTGCGGTGCTCTGTATGGATCAGCATTGAATGGAATGGTTTACTAACCTACTAACGCATTAGAAGAGCCCTTGCTGCCACCTACTGGGATAACAATGTAACCTGCTATAAAAGTGCTGAAAAACAGCTAAAACACAGGCACATTAAAACAACAAATATTATTGATTCAACAATAACAGCCATTATACATTTTACATTTACATTACATATTTAGATTGCAATTTAATTATTATAATAATTGCAGCAAACTAATTATTAACTAATTAATGATTGTAATTATTTCAAATGAGAATGTACATTTTAATGATGAAATGCATTTTTTTTCTGTTGTATCTTATAATCAATCAATCAATCAACTTTATTTATATAGCGCTTTTACAATCACGATTGTGTCAAAGCAGCTTCACAGTGTCAAACAGGATAATATTGCGACAAAATTAGATTTGGCTGTATAGTCGTACTGGAGAAAACAGTGATTTAATTTATCATATAGCGACAATGTTGGCAGATCAGTATTATAGTTTATAGAATTAAATAAGACCTAATTCATACATTTTATTTGTATAATAAGTTGAATAACTTTAATCATATTTTTAGTGTCCCCAACTGAGCAAGCCAAGCCAAAGGCGACAGTGGCAAGGAACCAAAACTCCATCGGGGCATGATGGAGAAAAATAAACCTTGGGAGAAACCAGACTCAGTCGGGGTGCCAGTTCTCCTCTGGCCTATTAACACACCGTGTAAGATTATTATTCTGGCAACCTTACAGGTCGGAAATCATATTAGATCGGATTATTCAAAATTTTCAGGGTATCACGGAAGAGACGGATTTATTTAGGATGGGGCGTCGATTACACAAGAGTATGAATACATGAAAGATCGGAATTATTGCGCCGAAGACGGGTTTTGAGCATGTCGTGCCAGTGAGGCAAATTCGGAGGAGACGCCATTATAACAACTGTGCACTGAAATTGTTTTGTATTTTTCTATTGGTTAATGTTATTATATTTAAATTTGCCAATCATTGCATCATTTGCATGTGCTGTACTTTATTTGTACTATTTTGGTGTATTTTTATTTATCGGTATATAATTTTTACTTATTCACCATTCACTTTTCTTTGGTTCAAAAAAGTAAATGGTGAATGTAAAGTAAATGGTGAATAAGGAAGATTATTATGCTTAATAATTATATATGATCCTAACATTAACACCTCCCTTTGTGTTCAGCAGAGAAAATTAGGTCATACAGGTTTAGATTAGGAATAACCCAAGGATGATTCTTTTTTTGTGAACTCTGTCATATTGCTTTTTATGTTTTGTGAATAAATACAATGAGTGACTAAATTTGTGTAAAGTAAAAATTATTTGGACTACATATGTAAATGTAGTTTAATAAAATGAGCAACAACCAGAGGAGAGCCCTAAAGGTAAGGTGAAATGTAAAAAGTGCTAGTAATAAGATGAATATTCAGATCTACAGAAATATTGTAACCTGTGACTTGCCTATGATAAACTATAAAGAGATCTAAAAAGACCACTTAATCTATTTCTCTTACTATACAGTTATAATATTGTTTTATATTGAAGTCATTTTTCAAAGATAACATGAATAAACGGTATGCAACTTTGGTGAATAAGACAGCAGGCTAACCGGGTAGCTGTATTTTGTGCGAAGTCTGCGAACAATATAAATCATAATTTTGTAGAAATTGCAATAGGTGCTAAAAAAAAAGAGTACTCATTAAAATGTCTTTACATAAAGGTCGTGAAACAACCGATCATGAAAGAATGCACAGAACAAGGGCAGGAGTGAGCTTCTTGAGTCTGATCAGTAAGGAGCGTTTTGATTGGTGGATTAAAAGCTCACCACAATTGGCTAAACAGAACGTCCTCCAAAAAAAGATATTTACGAATCCTAACCTGCCAGGAAGGTCTCAAAAATCCCACACACAAATGCAATGCAGTCCATGCACGTGTGACGATTCGCAAATGCAGATTCAACGATCCATAAATGCATGCAACATCTTTCATAAATGTGTGATGGAAATGCATTCAAGAACTTGATATATACATATTTGTGTAAAGATTTTACATTTATTTAGGTAAGATGCATTTGTGTGAGCATTTGGGGAAATATTTATGCTTTTAACTTGTGCATTTATGAATCGTGTTTTGAATTTACGAATCCGATTTTACAAATGTGAATTGTGCTATGCATTTATGAATTTTGTTTTGTAAATGTATTATTATTGAGGCTGATCTGGCTCCATAGTTTTGAATCACTTTTATGCTTTTCTGAGGTCAAAGAGTCCTGTGCGTCACTTGAATATTTCCCTATAGGGGGGCCTTGGAGGGCAAAATGTTGAGAACCAATTTTGTCCCCAGAGTCTCAATCCAAGTCTCGTTCCAAGAGCCCCCTAGTGGTTGTTTTCTTTTTAATTTTCGTTGTTTTGTGCACCCCTTGGCCACCATATAATTTATTTGATCAAAAATACAATAAAATGGTATTATTATGAAATATTATTACATTTTAAATTAAAAAAAAAAAAAACTTTTCTATTTAGATTTTTTAAATAATATGATTAATGTTTATTCATGTGACGGCAAAGCTGAATTTTAATCCATTCTTCGTTGTCACATGATCCTTCATAAATCATTAAGCTGATTTGGTGCTCAGGAAATTATGTTTTATTAACAAAGTTCAAGTGGAGTGTTCAAGAGAAAGTTCAAGAGGAGGGCACACACACACACACACACACACACACACACACACGCACGCACGCAGGCACGCACGCACGCACATATATACTTACCCCAGTTCCACGATTTGTTGTTATTCCTATCCCAACCAGTGGGTGAGTTTACATGTTCTTAAGTCGATTATGCGTATAAGCCGACAATGAACATGGTCATGTAAACGCTGTAACCCGTTTTCTTTTATTGGAGTAAGGTCATAAACGGCATAAGAATAAACCGGTCGGGACAGGTAGTATTTTGCCTCTTACCCTGATTTTGCGCTGCATGTAAACGCATTAACTTGCTTTCTGTCGGCTTATTGAAGTGCACTAGGTATATGCGCGGTATACCGGTACTGGAAAAATACCGGTATACATTTTATTTAAAATGGTAAGATATCATGATTTTGCACATTTCGGTATATGCCGCTGTTCCGAAGTTCACCGCTAGATGGCAGCGCGCTACCCAAACTGACCCGAAACAACCGGCAAATGTGACAACAACATAGACGAACAAAATGGATAAAGCAGTTGAATCTCACTCAAGATCCCAAAACGAATTAATAAAGAGAGGAGTAGAAGTGAAAATTGTAATTACTTTGCTTATAAAACTGATGAAGAACCATCAAACCTAGCCAAGCATCTGTCACTATTCTGACTTTAAGACTTCTTAAGAGATCGACAGGTCAGTGAATCATTCAAACCATCTAATTTTATCCATCTTATTTTCTTTTTACACTGATCAACGCACATACATAGCCTAACATAAGATCGAATATCACAAAATCTCCAGCTTTTGTTTCAACCAAAGACATTTAGATCTTATAATATTTGCATGCGTAGGCTACTATTGCACTATTTACATTCCCGTTAGACACAACCGACTGTGTTTATGTGCATACTCACTAAAGACTCACTGAAAACAAGACATAATTCTGTGTATTTGACTGTTTAAAGAAATTTAATTTGTAATGTGCAAGCTCTAAGTTACAGGCAGAGATGGGCATAAATACATGGAAATGTATTTAAAATACAAATACAAAATACTGTGAGGAAAAATGTATTTAAATACAAATACAAAATACTGTGTGAAAAAATGTATTTAAATACACATAGAGTATTTTGTATTTTGAAAATACACCAAATACATGTGAAATTGGCAATTCAGTGCAGGTATCCCTATTAGGCTGAAATCTATCTGGGCCTATTCTAATTGCCTAAAAAGCAAACTTTCGTTTTCAATTTGAATTTGAATTTCCTTTTGCGGCAGTTATAATAACACAAATTTCATTAATAACTCATGCGACCTTGCTTCTTTTTCCACTCCAACATTCCAATTTTTCCTGCCCACTAAAAGCTGCACAGATGCTTACCCTGATAGGCCTATCTATGTAATCGATTTAGAAAAAGTTTCATCGATTCACATTTTACATCATTGCTACAAATCTCGATATGTATTGTCATATGTTATCACCAATCCCTAACATAAAGTAACGTTAATACTTCAAATATATTTGACAGGCTATTTTAATCAACACATAGAATTGACCATGACATCCTCACCTAATGCCACCTTCACGTACTATTGGAAATTTGATAATTCCCACTTTTGAAGTCGTGATTACGAGCATATCGCATCAATATTTTGAAATGAGAGGGTGTTCATGTGCAATTTTTACCTAGGAAACTCGTAAATACGATAATTCAGAGAGCACGTGAAGGCAGCATTATTCCAACAATTTTGTAAAGTTGCCGATCCAAGGCTGGGTTGTACAATTTTTTACGGCCTATGGTTGTACAGCTGCGGCTCATGTGATTGAATGTTGGGGGGTTGGGGGGAGGGGCGTGTCTGGTCTGAACTTAGCCTGACAAGCCAGACCCACATCAAGATGTTTGGTCTGGAAACTCACCATTGACAGGGCTCAATCCAAGGGGCGGGATAAACGGTTGTCTTTCAAACTCCCTCTGCACGGCGTGCAGGCAATAGGATAGCGCTACAACTAACCAGAGCAACGAAGGTGAAGCAGAGCTAGTTGACAGATTAAACTTTCGCTGTATCTGGTTGGCAAAACCCCGAACACATCTTCCCTTCTTAAGAATGACTTCAGTGCTGTTTTTTCTCAGAAAAAAGCTTAACTCCAAATCTTCCAGAGTTGTGGTCAAAGCTGATTCGAAAGACCGCCGTTCACCAGCTTCTGTGTTTACTAGAAGCATGCACGCGCAACTCGGCCGTCATTATGTTAAGCCCCGCCCACTGACTCTATACACTATGTGATTGGCCCGACCAGAGTTTGGCGTTTACAGCTCAGAAGTGTATTGAGTATTGAGAGTTGCTAGACGACATTCGCGGCAGATTAGATTTACTGCCGCTAGGGTTGGTCTAGATTTCTAGTCTAGTCTGAACTAGTAGATGCATGAAAACAGCTCCTGATAAAGAGGTTGACTGGTTCAAAGTATTTTAAAAATACAAAAATACTCATCTTAAATGTATTTAAAGGGTAACTTCAGCGATTAACATATGGCCTTGTATCAGTAGAAACCCTGGAGTATAATCAAATGATTGTGCTTCCCCCCCTCATATCCCCCTGAGACAAGAGATTTATGCATTTTATTTCTGGAAAAATTCCTCCCGTGATGCAAATTGACGATATTTGCGTCATCTTTGGAATTTTTGGCCAAAGGCTAAAGACTACAGCCAGCAGAGGGAGCTATTTCCAAATGTTTTCAACCCGCACATGAGGATGGGCGATCACTACAGCTCAGCTCGCAGCTGCAGGCATTCATTTAAACAGATGCTAAGCTATGTAAGTGTTTTAACTTCTCTAATTCATTTCTATGAAAGTTAAGCTTCCGAAGGCATGAACTGAAAACGTGCCAGACTGAACACGCGTTGTGAATGTATGCCGCGAGTGTGATTGCGATTACCTTAGCTCTCATCATGAGAGCTCAGCAGCTCATTTATGACGTTAAATGTAATCTGACTCCTAAACTGAGTTAGTGCTGTGAGACTCACACAGCAACTCGATCGTTATATTGAACAGACATGTTCAGTATTTAAATGTAGTGTCTGGTCTCTAACTCACTGTAATCCAGTAGCGGAGGCTTTCAGGAATGGCCTCACAGGGCAGCGAAGCATTCTGGGAATTGTAGTCTTTCATCCCCATGAGACAAAAATACATTTTCTGTCTTTTCTCAGTCTAGAAAGCACCAAATTCAAAAATAATTTCACATTTCTACTACATTAATGACCCAGTTTAAATACAGATTCATCTTTCCAGCGCTGAAGTACCCCTTTAAATACAAATTACATTTTATTTTTTCCAACGGCTTTAAAATACAAAATACAAAATTGTATTTTGTATTTCAAATATGTATTTTAAATACATGTATCCTGAAATACTGCCCATCCCTGGTTACAGGCTTGTGTGTGTGTCGTTGTTATGAGCTCATATCTCCTGTAAGTTAACTGTTATTACGAAATGCTATAAAATCGCTTGCATGTTCAAATGATTTCTGTTATCCGTCCCAAGACGAACATGAAATGTTGAATCAGATTATGCAGATTGCTTTAGTTCAGGTGCGATGTCTTTTGAAACCAGAATCAATTAGCTAATTTTGAGAGATTTTTGCTGAAATTATTTCTCACAAGAAAGTTTTCAAATGACTGATTTAATGTGATAAGCTTTGCTGATTCATTTACTAATAATCATTTGTGGTAATTTCCCACTTTATAAACTCAAAACTTGCATAATTATACTCATTCACGTGCAATATACCCACGCTATCAGACCGTGTGGTATCGATTTAATATACTTCGGTATTAGATTGTGGTACCGTACCGAAGCCAAAATTGTGGTATCGAGCCATCCCTAAAGTGCACATGTGTGACAAAAACGCAAACTTAGAAATTTAAATGCATCTAGACAGAGCGAGCTAGTGCTGTGCATGAAATAAGGGCATATATCACAAACACAGACTCTTTTAAGACCCTGAAAATTGTAAAGATGTGTTCTCTTCTCATGCGGCAGAAGTAGAAGAGGTTCAGTCGAAATGCTGCATCTGTAACTGCATGTGTGCATGTATACGCACCCAGTGTTGGGGAGTACTCTGGGTTCGGGTTAAATTCTGAATTCTGAGTTTGGAGCCCTCTCGCACGCCAATACACATATTCCATATCCATTTATTTGTAAGTGCGAACTAGTTCTGCCAGAAAGACTCGGGAGAATAAATACTGTGACAATAATCCATTTATTAACAATCCAGCAAGCAATAAAGTACTTTGGCATAGGCCCCGTCCGTAGCTCGCAATCAGAGGGTATGGACTCTGCATATCCTGCCTGAAGACGAAGGCAGAGGCGCAGCCGACCCCCCCGTGAGGTATGGAAGGGACCATCCTGGTGGTGGTGGTGGGGTGGAGTAGGGAAGGATTTGACTTGGAGGTGGTGGGGAGGATGGCGGTGAATTGGGGCGTCAGCATCTGCGAACTCAAACATGAGTAAGTACCGATCTTTTATACCCAAGTATTAGAATGTGATTGGATAGATAGAAGTTGAAGTGACGTAACAATTAAGTCTTCCTGGCAGAACTTATGCTAAAGCTTTCATTGAAATATTTCTTATTAGTATCACAGTTGAAAATGCTGTAATGCTTTTGTGAAAACAGATACAAAAAATATATATATATAAAAGTTTTTTAAATTTGATTTGAAATACAAATCTTCTATCCAGCCATGACTTCATTCTTTTGGGCTCATTTTGTACTCCGCCACATAAAGTTGAGCATATGACCTTTTAGAATATATGTATGCGTGTGAGAGTATGGCTGAGGGCTGACGGATGTGCGGATGGAGACACTGCTGGAGTTGTGATCTTCCACCAGATGTGTCCGAGCCGAAGGGAGAGGCTCCACACGGCCTGTCAGAAGCAGACATCTTTAAGACGAGACACAGGTGTTTGCCCCCAGAAAGCAGAGAGAAATAAACTGTCAGGAAGATAGTCTGAGGCGAAAGCCATGGTAGGAGGAAAGGATTCCATTGCCAGATGATTCCTTTATATAGACTCATTTATTCAGTAATTATATATGTGATGCTAATTCACTCCGGACGGCTGTTGAACACATTTGCCACAAGCAAGAGTTTCTAGCGATATTCAAAAACGGCTTGCTTTAGAGTTTGGCAAAAAACACCATACACTATGATCTCATTGTCACTTTTGATTGATAGACCTTTGGCTTTTGATGAATTACCACTCATGTTTCGCGAAGTGCGGTTATGTATCAAGTGTCAATTTCTTATTCCCTACAAAACACAACTCATACATTAATATTCTCTAGCAAATTCGACCTTTTGAATAGGCATAATACTTTGCCCCAGGAAGCATTGTAACTGCTTTTCATTGCATTGTTGGAAGAATGCATTAACATTTTCTTCCCGGTTGCACACACAGAGCTCTGCCAATTATATTACAAGAGATGAGATAAGTAATAACATATCTAAGTCCTCCTGTACTCATACAATGCTTTTTCACAAAGGTAATTGCTTTATTTTCATGCAAAACACCCGTGTGGCCTGCGTGTTATTTTCATCAAGTTGCATCTTTGTCTGTAGGGCACAAGCAAAGCAGGACTGAGAGTAATTTCGAGCTCCTACTTTGCAGTTAACACTAAAATGCATTAAAGCAATAAAAATGATGTGAAGGTCCATATTTCCTCAGGCTGTGTTGCTGCGTGTCTGGACCCATTTGTCTCTTGGTCAGATCCATTAGTTTGGCTGCGCAGCGTTCAACACGGCCAGCATCTTCAAATACTACTGTGCGATGTGTGATGTGTAAAGGCATCATAACCAGCTCCATGAAAACAAGCTTAAAAATATTGTCTAAACTGTTTCCTTGGATTAGATGCACTGTTAGCATACAACAGCCATGCCTCGTAAGTTAGGTCAAGAGTCTTGAGGATTTGGTACTGCCGGAGAAATACTGCTGTTTGTTATAGTTTAATGTTTCATATGAACTTGCCAGATAAAGCCGTCAGAAATCACTTTAGTCTTACACTTTGAATTTTCAATTCTGCATATATCTGAGCAGATCAGAAAGATCATTCCTCACAACATCTCTGATATTAGCATCACCAGCGAGGCCTGTTGACAGTCCATCATTAGGTCTGTCATGGCATCCGTCCTGAATGGAAATTTGGTTGCTAATATTATTCAGTGTCTGCTCAAGAAAATGAACTTTCATCGCTTTGTGCACGTTTTAACAACCTCACAAAGAGCATGGCATGTAATTTTATTATAATCAGAAGTGTGCTTAAAAAAGTGCTCCCAAGAATGACAATGTGCAGGAGTGCAAAGAACAGATTCAATGAGCTGTTACATTCCTGGTTGAGTGCCTACAGTTCACAAGATCATTACGAAACAAAGATTAATATCTATACTGCACCATCCAAGGACTGAACAATAACATATACGTATATGCACACTGTAAAAAAAAAATCAGGTCTCCAATTGAAAAGTGACTGATCACATCTAAGTTTTTCAGTTGGCCGAATTGAATTTATGTGAATTCAATTGCATCAATTCACAGAATTTCAATTCGGCCAACTGAAAATTTTTGATGTGATCAGTCACTTTTCAATTGTAGACATAATTGTTTTTATTTTTTACAGTGCATATAATATGTATATAGCTGTCAGTGTTTATGCACGTTATCCCGCTTACTGCATGGCTATTCGACAGATATGTACTTATATGTATATATACAGAACAGATATGAATTTTTTTCAAAAAAGTCGTTTATTAAAATTTACGAAACAAGCAACATTGCAACAAGACGAACACTGCGGCAATATTAAAGAAATATTAAGTATTTCATAAATATTAAATTCACCAGCATTGAGTCGTAAGGTCTTGTTGACTTCTTTCAAGTCACCATGAATTCATACTTTTTATGGAATATTGCAATATTTAATATAAATAATTAATCTCTGATGACGTGAGTGCGGGCCAACCTATCTTTCAAATAATGAACACAAAAGCAAACCACAACGATCCAACAAATGCCTGATGGAAAAAATCAAGTCCTGCCCTACATTTTTTCTTGTTCAAGAAGCAGTTTCACTCGGATATATGTCACAAAAGGGAAGCAAAGGCGTAACATCCATTTCATGCCAACTGGGGCGGTCACAACAGGAAAAAGTAGCTAGGAAATAAAAGTGCATTCTTGCGTTCTTAGAATTAAAAGACAGCCATGAAAGTGGCACTGCCCGGTTTTGGTTAATCAGATATACAGAGTTGTCATGTCACTGGTTGAATGCAGTTATTGACCAATCAGAATCAAGGATAAGTAGATAAAACATTCTTCTTGCTCAAACAGTAGATGGCGCAAGCAATAGAGTGTATGACAAGTATGACATCATGTTGGTCAAAATGTGTAAATTAGCACTTCCGGTTCCCTCATTGCTAAATCAATAGGTTTTTTGGGGGTTTTAGTTAAAAACACAAGCTCAAGAAAAGTTCAATCAGTATTACCACACTCTAGATTTTTGTCTTGAAAAAGGCGGTTGCTAACAAGTGGCTAAATGGGACTACAGAGTCAAAATGGGACTACAGAGTCAGGGACATTAAACTTCATCACTCCAAAAAAGTAAAGCCTCATTATGCTTATAATTGTGCCCTTTTAAATTAATTTAACTCAAACGTTTTGGGAAAATGTTTTGAGATAAAAACTTCTGAGTAAAGCTTTTTACTTCTGGCAGCTTCAAAATTCATTTTTACTTGCGTTCCTCTTGAATTATCTTGATGGACAAAATTTGTAAGTATCATAAACCTTAAAGCTGCCAGTAGGCCATACAAAGTAATGCCATACCTGCACCACTCTATACCAGAAATATGGGTTGAAAAGTAGGTTTTCTGGGTAAAACTGTCCACCAAATTTAGATATTCAAATTGTAAATGACACAAAAATGAATAGTACATTTCAGATTAGGACATCAAACTACAACACATGAAATGGAATTGTCAGCATTACTCAAAGATTAAACATGACAATGTGGAATATTCTTGACCTTCAATAATTAGCAGGACCTTGCAGATGTTTGGTCAAGCAAAATAAAGACATGGAGACTCAGATCATTTAAAAAACAATCACATGGTCTCACTATACTACAAGCTCATCTTAGAAATCTCTTCAGCTATTTATCATCGACAGACATCCGAGCAATCACTGGGCTCTTTACGGAAGAAAAAAAAAACCCATTAAGTATTCTCAGAGAATGGTCTCATTTCCATAAAATATTCTTTGTCAAAACCCCAAAATGTGCAAATGAAACAGGCATTGAGATATGATAGCAGAGCCCCGAGAGCTGCCGTAAATGACCTCAATTAGGCACTTAAAGCACAAGAAGGTGCCCCGCATCGCAGGCCCTTTGAATGACAAGCCGTCACGGAAGCCATTTTTCTTTGGGCCTATCTCACCTTGATGAGCACTTTGAATTTGTAAATCAATGAGGAGAGAGAGCGCGTGTAATCGCCAAGTGATACTACGAGCCCGCCGTGTTCAATGAGTGAATTGTTTGCCTGGGTCTCCATTACCACTCTCTCTGGGAGCTGAGGCCGGGATTAATCTGTCAAAAGGGGACGATTTAGCATTGATGAATATGACATGTGACCATTGATGATGTTGATTTTATCTCTGGAGATTAGCAAGATTTACTTCAGATGGGTAATAACGTCATTGGCTTGATGCAGTGGATCTGTTTATGAGCTGATTAAATCGTGGAGCTCCTGCTTCATTTCATGCTATTTGGTTTATGGCTTCATTACTGCAATCACAAAAGCTGTGGTCATTTCCACCTCCTGTGTCAACATAAATCACTCTCGAAGATAGCTGCTATGTGTCGTAGCAGAGCACCTTTTGGTGAAGTTGATTATCTGAGCTATACAAAAAAAAAGAGCTTTTGTACTTTACAAGGTTAAGTTAAAGCTGTTTTAAATGGTCTAAACATGATATAAAAGCAGGAAGGCCTGTTGCTAGACTGTTCAAACAAAGCTTTCCCATTTGAAAGATTGCCATGATAATCGCCGTTATCGCAGCTAAAAAGGATTTTGTCTCAATCCCATAATCCTATAAATCAAGCCACTCTCGTGAGAGAAGGACATAATTGTCTGTGACTTATGTCTAGAAGTTTAGCATTTGCGTGGCACTCACATATTGACACAGCTGTTGCTCAAAGCATAGGATTGCTATGTCAGACTTCAGCGTGTCTGTTTATTTTATCACACGCCTAGTAATTACATTGGTGTCAGTAGTAATTTTGTGCTATTTAATAAAAGAGTGAAGTGCAAATCAGTGGTGGCAATCCAGGTGTCTTCTAAAGTCCTGCTTTCAGCGGTAAGTGGGTTTATAGGAGCTCCAGTAAAAGGGTAAATTCAGAGCAGGAAGGCCTTGTGTGTCAGCATACCTTGGCACAGCCTCCCTAGCATGGTCCATAAATCAGCCATGCATCTCTACCAATGCAATTAGTTTTTTTAGCACCTCTGGCATGAAACCTGAGGTGTGGCTATGCACTGTACACATGATAATTATTAACCGTACTCGGTTTGCGTCCCAGTACTGTGTGTGAAATAATAATAATAGCAGTAGTTTTAAATGAAGCTACTTTTTTGCCCTTCCAATTATTTAATATGATTCTCTGACTTAATAAAAACCCAGCAGACTTTAAGACATTTCTGTGTTTTACGACAAAGCTGTTATTCAGAAACCCCCAGGAAAACACTTTGCAGAAAAATACAATAAAGCAAATCAAATATCTGGAAATTCCTTTTAAATTGATTTTTTTTTTAAAGCTGGGGATTTTAGGACCCAAATAAAACATGTATAATAGGAACATGTATGTTAAACTTTTTTTATTTTTTATATCGTTTCTCAAAAAAAGAAAAAGAAAAAAAAAGTTATCTAAAGTTTAAAGTTACCTTATATGAAAAATACATTTAAAAAACATTTTATATAAAGTAGCTATGTTTCTGACATAGCTAAAAAGCCTTGGGGTCTTGTAGACCCCCAACAAAACTCAAGGGTTAGCACTTTCAATTTTTATAAAAGTCATGTGGAATGTTGTCTTGATCTATGAAATGTTTCCCTTCAGAAATGAGGCTGTGGACTCAAATTCATCTCCTATAACGAGCCGTTGTTGTCACAGGTTAATCTGGCATTCCAATCCCCCTCTTTACCCAGATTGTGGTTGCCTGGCACCTTACACGAGACCACTGTGGAAGGTATTCACTTTATTTATCACCCTTATAAACATGCTCATTGCAGGGCTGATCAGTGGTGTAAGTCATGCTTTACTACCAGGCAGTGGAGTTCTGTTCCTCTTTATACTCCTTAGCCACAGTGAGCAGCAGTGGAAGAAGGCGAGCGGGGTAATTTATGCACACATGTGCCTGCTAGCTCCTCTGATGACAGGCCCGGGAGGAGGGGCACATGATGAATGGCTTTCCATCGGGGACCTCCTCACAGCCACCATGATGTGGGTAAAAATGGAAATTGCTCTCTTTCACCGTCATTACATCAGTTTAAAGCTTGTGTGGGCCTCCAGAACATAGTCTAGTTGCTCCGCGTTTGTGACATTTCTGGGCGGGTTGAAGTTTTCCATCTTTAATGAACTGCTTTATGAGTGTAAATACAATCATTAATTAATAGTGTGTCATTATTATAAGTTTAGTTCATAAAACTCATGTAGTTTGTAGGCTATATTTATGTAGCCTATTATTAAAAGTTCCTATCTGGGGAAAATGTAATCTCCCAAAATTGAAATAAATGTAAAACCTACATAAATAGGTCTACTTTTTAAAACTAAAGTAATAAATAAACTATTGGATATTGAACCAAACTTAAATGTTGCTTTATATGTAACAACGATACAAGTTTAGTCGATTAGCCTTACTACTACAGCGCAGTTTGTTCCGCGAAGCAGTAAAAAAAAAAAAAAAAAAAAAAAAAAAAAATGCCGTGAAACGATCTGTAAGTTCAGGTATTCTATAAAATAATATCTGCAATGTATTAAGTGAATTTATGTAGGCTAGTTAAGACGAAGTTAAATTGCCTTATTCGTTACCTGCGCATGCTATAGGCCTATATTTAAGGTTAGGGTGTTGGGGTTTATTTTTTCCATAAGTAAAAAAAAAAAAACTATAATAATAATAATAATAATAATAATAATAATAATAATAATAATAATATTATAGCCTATATAAGCACTTTTGCGAAAATAATGTTTTTTTATTCGTCTCTCACAATCAGCATATTATTTTCTGTTCTTATGCGTTATCATAGTTCTGTTATTAATGCATTATATGGAGCTTTCGATCATAAAAAAAATGAATTACAATCGTGTATATAAATTTCATAAATAGTTTCCAGTTTAAATATATACGCAAATAAAAGCAATTGTTGAGAAAAAATTATTTGGTGATCACGCATTCACAATAGATGGGCCTTTGAAAACACAACCCCTGAATTTTTCCTTAGCTGGGTCCGTAGTGTTTCATTAAATGACAGATATGATTTACAAGTTAAGTCTAATGACAATGTTTGTGTTTGCTCAATAAATTAAAATATTGCTGACCGTTTTAGGCTTTCATACCGTTTTAAACTACTCTGACAAAAAAATAATTTGACAAATATTATGTAGCCTAGGCTACTTATACTATTTATATATATTTTTTGTTAACTCACATAAAACAGATTAAAAAACTGATACTGAGTAATCTATAGCAAATACAATGTGCAATTATGTAAAACTTAAAAAATGGCCATGCGTGTTTTTTTTAAAATACAGGCTGTTTCCTCTAATATTAATAAGCAAAGCACTCGCAATGTTGTCTCTTTAGCGTTTCTCAAAAATAACTCACATAAGCCATTGACGGCTGCAGTTATAACTCAGCCTACTGCAGAATTACAAACACAATCTTGTTCAACAAAACCACAACAAATGCACGTTCAGAATTCAGCATAACCGTTTATATTCCGAAATTAATATATTCGATTACGGCGAGATGATGGACTGACAACATGATAGATTATATTGAATAAGAAAGTGAACACCGGTCGTGTCATTCACCTAAAAGTTGTACTAAAAACATTTTCTCTTCGTAAAAATATGAAGAAAGATGACATGTCCCATTGATTTATTTACCATCGCCCGTGCAGTATAGGAAGAAATAAAGTGGCAATCTACATTTGATTTTGTATTTAGAAATAAACTATTTTTTATTTGTAAACTTCAATGCACAAGTAATAAAATGAACCTGAAATGATTTCAAACGTGTTTTGGCGTCATTGCTTAAAATCGTTATACCAAACTTTCAATATAGGCTGATTGCTGGGTCAGTCATTAGAAAAATAAGAATAATAAAAACTCCCAGACACCGACGAATTCACTCATAATTGTAAATCTTATATTCGAAGTTAAATCGTTTAGTAGAGCAGTAAAACCTGAAAAAGGCTGCAACCATGGAAATGCATGATTTCTATTTAAAACGGCAAAATCAATAGGCCTATAGGCTACTCAAATGGCAGAATTTAGTTTGAGTTTTGGTGATGTTTAGTTAATGAATACCGAACACAAGAAATATGGAACAGAATTGTTTCTTATTTTCCAGAATACATACAAAAAATACCAATTCTCTCTCCGTGGTTTACACCTGAAAAATAACGGCAATTTCAAATCATGTGGACAATTTGGGATTTAAGAAACAAACATGCATGTAAATTATCTTCTTTTCCATGAGACATTAAATAATAACGAACAATACAATCATAGCAATTCCAAATCAACATCCAACTGAAGACCCCTATTTTATTAGTACTCTAACATGTGTTTCACGTTATCTACAGAGTTCATGTAATGCACTTTTGAGTTTCTCAAATATTTTCATTTGTATTATTGTCCGCTTTAAGCTGACATAAATAAATACAGTGAGTCCACGGATCCAGTCCTTCAGTGGCGCGATGATATAAAAGTCTTTATATTTCAATCTTTATAATCTATAAATTTGGACAGAGTTTTTTGTTGTTGTTGTTATTTTTTACTGGTATCCAAGCGCTGATGCTGTGGTGAGTCTCTGACCGTACAGTGCATAGGGAGAATAATAGGCACCGGTCGCGGCAGGTACCGGAACCGGTGCGCCGGGAGTAGGCAACGGACTCTTTGAATACGGGTGATAGCGGCTGCTTAGTCCTAACGCATGATGCGGGCTCCTAAGTGCCAGTGTCCCGGGGCTCCCAGGGGCTCCTGAGGGCGGCATGTGCATATGGCATGCCATAGCTGCGGCGGCAGCACTAGCTAACGAGGATGAACTGGGATAACCCGATATCAACTTTTCGGTCCCGGTGAATGCAGTGTGCGTCCGCAGGTGGTTAAGAAGTTCTTCGGAGGACGAGAAACGCTTGTCACAAGGTCCGTTAGCTGACACCCAGTTACACACATGCGGAAGAGGGTCGTTGGGCAGCATGAAGCCATAGGGATACAAAGGGTGTCCACCAAAAGATGGCGGCGAGGAGTGCACCCCGTGCAAAGGGTGTGTCGGGTACATGAGTGGATATCCGGACTTCAAAGCAGACGCGGCCGCTGCTGCCGCCGAGTCGTGTGTGCAGGAAGCTCCGGCTGCACCGGCTAAGTGGCTGGCACAGTGGTAACTCAAGCAGTAAGGGTCTCTACAAAGGCTGGCTGACATTATGGATGGAGGAGATGCCCCGGCTAGGGGGCTTGAGCCAGCTTTACTGCAGCCCAGCGAGCTGGCGAGCTGCGCATTGACCAGACTTCCACCGTGGGGCAGGAAGTGTTGGGGGTAGCCGGCGTAGGCCCCTGCTAAACTGCCGGGGTACGTCATGCCAGCCGGGGGTAGAGGGAAAACAGTCTGGCCGGGTTTGTACGGAGAAACGGGGGCTACAAGTCCTGACCCCAGGACGGAGGCTGAGGATGAAGAGGTGACACACGAGGACTCAGACGTCGCTGCTTTGGATCCTGATGTGGTCTCCTGGTGCTGGTTGACCTCCACGTTAATTCCCGCACAGCTCACACTTATCCTGCTATGGCTGACGCTGGTCGGTGCAGATCCATCTGAGGAGCAGTTTTTATTACAATCAGAATCTTTCTTTTCATCTCTCTCTCCCTTTCCATCTGACGGCATCGGGGAAGCCGAAGTGCTGGAATTCGGGCTGCCAGTCCTAGGAGTGAATGGCTGGCAGGTGGCGCTAGGCACACGGAAACCAGACTTCTCTCCGTTCGACACCCCAGAAGACGAGTCCTTCTTATCCGATGGCTTGGAATACGGCTTGAAGCTGGATTTGTCTTCCACGCCGATGTCACTCAGTTTTAAAGGACCAGATTTCGACTCTTTTTCGTTAGATCCGTTTGATGTTACCGAGGAGAGTTTGGAGGAGGGCGGAGGGTCCGGTTTACCGATCTGAGAGCATGTTTGCGCAAGAAGAGCCAGAGGACTTTTCTTGGCATCGAGCTGAAAGGATAGATAGAAAAGGACGTAAACACCACAGATATGTAAAAGCACAATCATCACAACGTATTTGTTAAAATAAACAGCACATAAACTTCCCTGAATGACTCGTCGCTTCTATTTTGAACGTTTTTATTGCGAGTCGGGAATGTGCGCATCGCGCAAACGGGCTAAAAGCCCTATGCCAAAAGCGCATTTACAATGCTACCTGGATAAAATATACATTGGTCGAATTAAAATAGAATGCTGGCTATAGAATTTTTCATTTTATCCACTTAGCTCCGCTTTACGTTACGTCCAAGATTCGCGTAATGCCCGTCATTTCTCTGACAACGGAAAATGCGGAGTTGTTCTAAAATACACGAACAGCTTATGAAACACGGAATTCGCATCTTACCTCAATTGGACTAACAGGGGTGGATGGCAATGGCTGAAGATATTCAGGATGTAAAATGTGTCCTGTGCGTGCAGTAAGCATTTTCAAAATCTTTATGGGAAGTCGGTTAGCTTGCCGTAAAGGGTCCGAAGGAGGGACGGAATGGAGAAAAGGCTTGCTGAGCGCGGAGTTGTTATTCCGAGAGCTGCTGCTGGTGCTTTCCCAGACTAGATCAGTATCACTATTTCTTGAAGCAGAAGCAGAGGGCGATGTGATCATGACCCAATTCTCACGTATTTTGTTGGTATTTCATTTATCAGATTAATAAATAAAAAAACACTATGCCGTAATCTTCATTCAAATAGTAGAAATAAAGATAAATTGTATAATCCGCATGAAGCAAAGCGCGAGGCTATTGCAGATCCGGAGCCGCGTGTGACACCATAGGCATAGCGCGCGCTCTGTCTCTTCCCGTAGGTCCGCGCGCTTGTCCTCCCAAACCAAGAACTGGTAGAAATTTTCACTTCAAAAGCAGCTGAATTAGTCCGAGATTAAAGCCCTTGCCGCCTTCCAATCAAATGGGACCCCGAGGTGATTGGAGGGTCAAGGGGATGTGACGTTCCTCCTCCTGCAAGCGCCTCTATTTTGACAACTTGGGGGAGGAGATTTCGCTCAATATGTAGGTTGTCGTACACGCCGGTGTCTATTTAAAAAATGAGACTTAAACTGTTATTTATTTTCACGAGAAGACTTATTTAATTTTGCCTTTTTTTTTATTTTTTATTTTTAGAAGATTAACTAATTGAGAAGGGGGAAAAAAATAATTCTGTCGTGCATTTACTCTTCGTCTCTTTTGTATGCCTTTTATGATTAAGCCCCGCATTTAGGCTACTGATTTAATGCTCACAAAAACAGAATGAGCATTAAAGTTTACTTGATTCCTTTATTATTATTATTATACACATATTTTGTATAAGGACTGTATTTTTAATAACCATCTAACCTTTTGATGTATTTTTTATTGATCTAAATTTAAAATTGTTCTTCTTTTTATGTTGTGTGCGTTTAGCCTTTTTTTTACCCTTTCGCCTGAAATATCAGACCAGAACCACAAAATCAACTTGTAGTGTTTGAATTCCCCAATCAGACAAGCGTTGACAAGAGCAGACCAATGCAGTGATAGAGGGATGTGAATGTCACATGTTTTCAATATAATATACACCGCCCTTCTATTTCTATCCCCACCCCTCCGTCATCTGTCAATTCTGCTCGACCACAATCAATCAGTTATTTGTCAGTTGCTGTCAATCCTTTTCTTACTTCACGTCAGCTTTTGAAGCTGATTATGTGCCGCGAGTGACGGAGAAAAGGGCAAAAGAAGCATCCCGGAGAACAGTCACTTAATTTGAGGGGCATGCAGTTCCTCTGTTTGCTTCAGTTTGGAAAGGTTTTTGTTTAAAACCTGCGGTAAGACGAGAACCTTTTCTCCGTGCTTTTTTCCCCTTCTTTCATCTTTTTCTTCGTTTAAAGTAGGAAATCAACCACTGACCATTAATCATATAGGATACCAGGCTATATAAAGCCTAGTTTATTTAAAAATACACCTGCTAAGAGTAAAATAAATAAATATTCGAATATTTTTTAAAGTCGCCTAGTATTAGGACCTTTTTTGACCGATTTAAAATATAAAAATAAATATGCTATTTCAGTTTTGTACTTTTTATAACTTAAAAAAGTTATAAAATAACATGAGGTAAGCGATTTTTGTATATATTTTGTTTCCTTTATATAGGTTATACAATGTGTGTAAACTTGTCTGTTCATTATTACATGTATAATTGTTTTATATATAGGCTGTGTGTGTGTGTGTGTGTGTGTGTGTGTGTGTGTGTGTGTGTTTATAACTTATTTTACTCCTATTGAATTAAAAAGAAACAAGACGATGTGTTGTGCTTTTGCTGACTTCACGAACAGTAGTAAAACCTGTTTTAAACATGCTGAGGCTACGTTTCAGACAGGTGTACATGATAGCCTACTTCATATTATATTTTCCTCGTCTCACATGCAGTTTCAGGTTTTTCCGGACACTATATATTTTGGACAAATGTAAACTTTACTTGTAGGTTATTGTGTTGCCTCAAGCAAAAACCAGCAAAACTTGAACTCACTTGGACTGAGAGACAAGAATAGGCTACAATAATAAAAATCCAGACAGTTTTTATTTTCCATTCATGTCAATTAAATTTTATTTACACACAATCAAATTATTCATTTTATTGGACAATACCAAAATGCATAAAAGAAAGAGAAATGGTCTGTCGGACCTTTGAGAAAAGAAGTTTAAAAAGCCTTGAACTATTCACCGCTGAGACGGCTAATCAGTATTGAGGCTCCGGGGCAATCGGGCAGCTTTTCAATGCGCTTTGCCTTTCATCTCTCACTGGATGGAGGCGCTCAATTAAAAGCCTATCAGTTTGTAAGTAAATCAACGCCTATCAAAGTTGTCACATCAAACAAAACGATTATTATTGCAACCCGCCTCCACCATTAATCTCTTTCTGCGGTAATCCGCTTGACAGGTCATCTCGGAGAGCAAGAAAACCTGGAGTGGACAGTCATCAGCGTGAAAGAAATGTATATTTTGCTGGAGTATCTTAGACACATGAAACCGATAACCCTGTCCCTGGTCCGTGACAAACAATACACTTTGATGGTTTGCTACTTGACGATTAAATCCCAGAACGTGGGTATATTTTAATAGGCTACACTTAAAATACAATAAGTACAGCATCTCCCTTAAAAATCACATTGCTAAAATAATAGCCAAGTTTTTATATAAAATATAAGCTCCATTTTATTGTAAAAGCCTATAAATCAATAAGGACGTATAAGGTAATTATTCATCCTAGCCTGAATGCTAGAATGCTCTCTCTCTCTCTCTCTCTCTCTCTCTCTCTCTCTCTCTCTCTCTCTCTCTCTCTCTCTCTCTCTCTCTCTCTCTCTCTCTCTCTCTCTCTCTCACACACACACACACACACACACACACACACACACACACACAGTCCAAGAATCAATATTTAGGCTACTGAATGCATTTGCCTCTTTAAACGTAGTTTAGGCTACGTGTATTCAGAAAAGTTTGAATTATTTAGCCACATCCAGTAGGCCTTGCTCAAAGACATGCACAGTTTGATTCCAAATTTGAAATCCATACATAGTCAAATATTCAACATTTTTGATTTATAGATTACATCAGCAATACATATTTGTATGCAAGTTTTTGAAAGTGCAAATAGTGAGACGATTTTCTACTGTAGGCTATAATTCCCTTTTCTACTACAACAGACATGTTGATACCGGCCATTTTTAACAAGCTGAACGAAGAATCTTTTTTTTTTTCAGTATGGAAAGAAAGTATGTGTGAGATTGTTTTCTGCTGAGGCTGTCAGCGCGTGACACACTGCGTGAGATATTAGGGCAGAGAAGGGTAACCATAAATTTCCAGCATCGGGCAAAAATGTTCTCTTTATAGTCTGCATGACGAATGCTTCTGAACCAGATACCAAACACTCGTATTACCCTTAAATTGGAACATATTTTGAGGGGTCATAATTTATATTATTTAAATGCAAATATATTTTTTTTTATATATTTCATATCGTCCTGTTTATGCATGACTAAATAGTCATTTATAGAGCTACATAAAGCGCGCCTGAAACCCTCGCGCTTGCTCAAAACATTTTCTAAAGTCAAAATTGAGACCCGCACATTACGATTAATCAAAATAAATAATAACACTCGGCTACATTTCACACAGATTTTTTTTCCACCTCAAGTTACAAATCAATGTGAAAGGGTTGCTGATGGGTAACGCATGCTTATAAGTAAGCAACAACTGTTCCTATACAAATACAGTAGCCTATAGCCTAGACTATTAATTATACTTTTAGTGTTTCGAAATAGTGTTTACTCTCACATCAGTAGCCTACATTGCGAAAATTCAGACAACCTCAAATACTTGAAAACACCAGTCCACTTCCTTTCGTTTAAAGGCTATCTAAAATAATAACAACAGTAAAAATAAAAACTCAGGTCATTACTTTACATCCGTTAAACATACATTTACAAAGCATTTTCTATCATTAAGTTTGGTGAAAGACCACGACGAACCACTTTACCTTAAATTACACACGCGCTCCGATGTGATACGACAGGCAAGAACATGTACAGACACAATCCCTTTATTTTTCTATAAAGATGATAATATAAATAGAGTTCCAGTGGCGTCTTATGAAGCACATTTTAGTAGCCAAACTAAGTCGTTTCATTATTGCAGTATTCGTGCGCTACCACCAGCATAAGATCAGAAATCCTACTTGTCTCCACAGTCTGCGCGTCCAAAACTTCCGCCTATGGGAGGATCCGTTGTGACGTCATGGCGCTCCCAAGCTCTCGAGCGTCTCCCTTTCTGTGTCCTGTCATATAACGATAACAATACAGCTTTATTGTGTTAAAAAACTATTAAATGAACACACGAATGTGAAGAAATACAGTACAATAGGATTACTGAAATTATAATACAGTGAAATATGACTTCTGAATTGTAATACGTCGAATACTATATTAAACACTCTTTTGAGATTTGTTCCAACTTCCAGTGATTAAAACGTCTGCTTTTTCGTCAGAAGGCTGTCCACATCGCTAGTAATAATGCTATTCACCATTATTTTCATGGCAAACATCCTTATAACAAGCTAAAACTGATTTGAGCAATTGAACAGTGGCGCGTGCTTCCGTCTAAGATCAGCTGACTCGAGCACGCGGAAGAAGTAAAGCTTCATACGGAGCGTAGATTAAAAGTTTATTTTGGAAATATAACGCAAACGTTTCAGTCTTATGAGCATAAAACGTTTGTTGGTCCTTGTTAGAAGCTTCTTTCTTTCTGAACTGTCATTGAACGGCAATGGCATACAACGAGTCAATGGTTGTAGTGAATGGAAGTCAGGTAAGTGAAATATTGCAAACATTGTCCTTTGAACAATATTATGCATTCAAGTAACGTTAGATACCTAACGCCCTGAAGTGTGTGTGTGTGTGTGTGTGTGTGTGTGTGTTTGTTTATTTATCATGTCATGTGCCATGCAGGTGGATACATTTCTATAAATAAAATAAATGTTCTGTATCGCGAGGCAACTCTAGTCAAAAATATGAAATATTTATTATAAACTGCTTAAATAGTTGTTAAATAACATAACAGTGTTTTTATTCACACACTGGCTGTATATGAAGTATTTGCCTTCACATGCTTTTTCACAGCCGAACTGAACAACTTCATAACAAACATTTATTTAATATCCCCATTGGCTCAATAAGGTCTATTTCTGAAAGAACATTCATTCAAAGTACCAACTGTGTAATATAACTGATATCTCTTACTGGAAACACTTTTCTGATTTTACAGTATCTTTGTCACACATTCCATGAACTTACATAACAGTAACTTATTTGAATTACATGCAACTAACTCTAAACCAAACCATAATCTTAACCTTATAGTAAACTGAGATTACTCCATGCTCAGTAACTTTGCTGTAACTATAACATCTAAAAAAAATTAACCCTCTTCCTTTCTCTGATGCATTGATGCAGGTGTCCTGCATTGGGCATGATTGGGAAGACATTCCAGATTTTCTTGGGGGGAAATATGGAGAATTGGCAAGAAGATTAGATCTCAGCTTTAACCAACTGAGGTAAGTTACCTTGTGTCTGAGTGTAACTATTAACAGGACATGATAATAGGAGGTCCTTGATGATGGAAGACAACAATGGCATGTATTGCACCTATTATGCACACACTGGCTTCCCATATAGATCTGACGAGGGAGTTTTTTGTAGGTTTTGCAACAGGGTTATGGGCCACTTTATCTTCTCTGAAAACATGGAGAAAAGCCATTGTAGGTAGTTTTCACACCTGTTGTGTTTTTGATTTTGTACTTCCTTTTTGGTTTTCTTATGTTTTCAGTACACCTGTTCGGACCTTTAAGATGCAGTTTGACAACAGATGTTGGCAATGCACATGAAGGAATTCATATCATATTTGTCTTTTGAATATGTTATATTAGACTCCCTTTTTCCTACAGAAAAAACTTGAGTTGGTTGAGAAAGTTCTCTTGTGAAGGATGTTTCTATCCTGTGAAACATTCTAGAACATTGTCACAAATGACAGGATCCCAACTGCATACAACATCTCTGACTCAATCGACCTGTCGCGCGTACAGTCACACCTCTGCATTAAGTGCAATTTAATACATGCATTATGTGCATTACATCGTCAGCCGTGTCATCGACACATCAGAGAGCGGTGGGTACAGTAGTGGCGTGCCATGCTGTGGCCAGATAAAAAGCCTGATCAATAAATGTGACATGTTAATGCTGAGCAAATAGAATAAAAGATTCCTTTGACAGGACATGAAGAAGCACCTTGTGGCAGCTGGGGAGGGGGATGCCATTTCACCAGCAGGACTAGCAAAGCTGATCTGACAACTAAAAGAGAGGAGATGATGGTTATAAGGTGCCTTTGTTTCAGACTTCTTTTCTTGACCTGTCAGGCCTTGAAGGACTCTGAATGGGCCTCTTTTTGTCATGTGAAAATTGTCGTCTTGAGGCAGTTATCTGTGCTGAAAATGTGGATTCTTCTATTTAATTGATTCGCTTTGCACTGGAGTCTGTCACATTAATAATTGCCAAATCCTGTGCTGCTTCGATGTGTCGCACATAAATGTACGCTTATCGGTGCATTAATATTCCTAATGAGCTTTTGTGAATGGTGACCTGGCATTCGTTGAACACTGCAGAACCCATCTATGTTTAGGTATACAATTGTATATAATTTTGCATCATGTACCCAAATTGGTCAACTGCTATCTGCATAAATTATATAAAATGCTATATGAACAGATCTGAATAAGATCTGATTATGACTGAAGGAAACAGTAAAACTAGTCCCTCCATGGATTCATAAGTGAGTTTTTTGTGCTTTGTGTTTGTTCTTTAATGCAATGCTCCTTATTACATCAGTTTCAACTGTAATGCTTCCTGATAGTTTCACCATACACAGATAGAAACGCTTGCACTGTGGTTTATTGCCTTTGAACCATTATGCTATCATCAAATAATTTATACCTTTTTATGTGTAAGATAATTACCAGAATAGTTGGAAACATCGATAGCCTATTAATGGAAATCCTTAGAACAATGTCAGGTTCATTGTCTTTCCGTTAAAACCCTGCATGACTTACATTACTAATGCAGTGACGTGCATACAGAAGAGTGAGGTTTTTCACCACTTATGTTTCGGACTAACCCCAGTCTTGTTCACTCAGAATCACACTGTCAATAAAGATGATATTTAGGAACAAGGCTTGTCGGCAGAAAGTCCCCCCCCCCTGACATCTGTACGTATATCAAATGCGGAATGTTAAAGCTGGCTCTGAAATCATTTTTTTATACCACTTCACAGAGTCTTTGCGAAGAACAGAAGGTTCTGTTACTGGAGCTGTTTTGGTCATATGCTTTGTTGGGGTTAGGGTTACATTCAGTGTGAAATTTAATTTATAAAGAGACATGTGATCAGAATAAAGTGAGGATGTGGCCTACAGTCAGGATTTCACTGCCTCTTCAGCCATGTTCACACAAAGACCCCACAGTAAGAAGTTAATAGACAGACATCCTGCCCTCAAGCATGAGGACTTAAATATGTGAACATGACAAAGTGATGGAAAGGTTCTTTCATTGTCCTCAGGGCTGCCACAAGACAATTTAGGTCATCTAGAAATGAGCGTTTATTCTGGATGGGTCACGGTAGTTGACTAGCCATCTGTTTTAGATTCTTAGGTTTTATTTAATTAGCTTTTTAGTGGTAGTTTGCAAGGTAAATCCCTTTCTGAGAAGTCTTTTAAAGAGATAATTCACCTAAAAAGGAAAATTATGCTATTGTTTACTCATTTACATGTTCTTCTGTGGAAATAACGGAATTGTATTTTTTTTTTTTTCATTTTAATAAAAATCAATGGGCTCTGGTCTTGTTAGGTTGTTCAGAACCACATAAGGGTGAATAAATGACAGAATTTTCATTGGTGGGGTATCTCTTTAGTTCATTTAGTCTCTTTAACCCCTTTAATACACTGCTTCTACAGCCATATGTGTAGATGGACATCTTTGGGCATTGGGTTGCCATGAAGGTTACATTGCGTTGCTTGTCAATTAAAAAAAAAAGACTTCAGATTTAAAAAGTATGTCAAGACCTCTGTGTCCTGTTCCTTGCATCCGTATCGTTTCCTTCCCGAAACTAGCCATATTCACTTATGAAAAGGGACCGTTTACCGTTTACTGAAGTTCTGTTATCATTTGAAAGAAACTACCAATTCTCAGACTGATACATTTAGTGAAAATGTGTGCTGTACCTGTGAAGAGAAATGAATCAAATCTAAAGTTTAGTCATAAATTAATTTGAGCCATTATTTTGAGAATGCTAGATGTTCAGTAAGCAGACAAAGTCGTCACAGACACTGATGTACCACAGCGAAAAAACCATCGCGCGCACTCACAGGCTATGTTACCTGATGTGAGAGGTGTCAGAGAGAATATTTGCAAACACGCATGTAAAATCATATTCAGTTTATCAGACTTTTCGCTAGGTGCCTTTTGTGAGGTTTTAACGTTGAGTTGGTGTGAAGGTAAAATGTTACCTTTCTCAAGACTGGCCATGAGGTGGTATTAGATCATAGACAGGAGGAGTAATCCCAGGTTGGGGATTGCTGTCAAAGTGTCCCCTCCAGTGTCCTAGACATGCATGGCTTTGTGAGAAGTGGATGGTGAAAGCAAAGGGAATGTTATTGTCTTGTCAAGTCCTGTCTAGATGAGGGGTAAATATGATGGCCCTCAGTCATGCAGAGGTACAAAGCGGCCGTGAATTCCCCTCTCCGATGTCACTTTCTGTCTACAAGGTCCGACAGTCTGTCTGTCATCAGATTCAGTTTATTACGCCACCTTACATATGAGCCAACAGCCAAATCAAGGAGAATATATTTCAAAGAGAAACTGTTATAAGTTGTATAAACCTCCAAACATCCAACAGAATTTAGAATGATGCTCTTAACTATACAGCTGGACTAAAGTTATTTTGAAAATAGAAGTGGCTGTAGTTATCATTCAATGCTTAAGAGTTTCCACATTAACTCAAACAAAAACCAGTGCTCACCTGCGAATATGTCTTGAAAGCAAATCAAATATGCTAACTTGCATTTTCAAATAGAGCCACTTTCAAATGTAGACAGCCTGTCACATTGAGATGCAAGTAGTCTGAGGAAAACAGAACAAAGAAGACAAAGTACGGTGGCTGGGTACACCGAGAAATGAAATATAACCTTGTATGGACTGTCAGCAACGTCGTTTTATATTCATATCTAAAGCACATTATAGTATTACACTCCAGCTCATGCTTCACTCATCTGTCTCTCTTCATTCGTCATGGGCGAGACTTTGTCTTTCAAGCCCCCGCGCGCCAACACCAGAAGGCTCCTGTTAATTGACAAATGAGAGCCTGCGACATGAAGTGCTCCCTCAACATCAGAGCAAGGTGGAGTCTCCTTTTTGATGGGGCTATTATTGGCATAAGCCAGTAAAACGCATCACTCTCCACCAAAATGAGAAGTGACAACGGTAGAAGGGCCTGTCATTGTCTTCCGGGTGTGTTCAATCTGCGGCTGTGCCAGTATGTAGATAAAATGTCAGTTAAGAGTACGAGGGAGAAACTGTCGAAATGAAGTCGTCAAATCACTTAGCTCGCCGAGGGTATGGAAATTGATGCTTTCGTAGAAATGAGAATTTTCCATATCTGATCTATCAGACTTATTTAACACTAATTTTTGGGAACAGCCCAGGCGGTTTGGCTTGCATTAGAAGAGAATGCTGCCTTTTTTAGCCCCCGTCTGGATTGTTAGACGGGCGCAAGTGGCAGAAATGAAATTTATGCATTTTCATTCAGGGCGTCGCTCTTATATATCAACTATGAAGCAATAAAATCTCATTTAATTTCTCTGAGCAAATTTGTACCTCTGTGATTGCTTCAAGAGAGGATGAGCTGACAGGCACAATTGTGAGAATACAGAGAAACCATTTTGGATGCATTATAGTTGACATGTTTGTTACTTGCTGCTTTGCTAATGGCTAATTTAAATAAGTTTAGTCTGGGGTTTTTGTGTGTCTTTGTTCCACCGTGGAGATATGACCCAGTTATGCTGAAGGAAATTATTTTGAGGTCAAAGTAAACATGACATTAAACCAAAGAGAATCTTCTTGACCAAAATCACTGTATTTATTTTTGAGCCTGACCTGTATCAGCATCATTCTTTCATGAAATCTTTGATATATGCTTTGTTGTAAGGCTGGTCATTAAATACATGGACTTCAGTTGGATTAATAGTAGTAATTTAATGCCTTGTCCCAGGCAACCCGTAACCTGTGTTTTTCCAACCTTCAACCCGCGAAAGTGCACTGCAATGGCAGTCAAACCCGTGACTTTCCACCTGTGAACTTGTACTAGATCGATGTACTCCCAGTTACGAGCTGTAATGTCACACAGCCCACAAAAAAATAATGGCAGCCCTTACGGATGCAGTGTTTATGAAAGTCGTACATTAAAAACCAAATCGTTTATTAAAATAAGCCAAGGTATTGCTCTAACGTTATTTATCCGCAAATGTTACGCATTTTCAGCAGCTTTTCTAGTGTTGGCTAGTTTTCAGTCCATTGAGTGCAAGAGTAAATGAATACCAAATACATTTCCAAATATACAAATAATGTAAAATAAAAGGTATAAAAACTTCCCTAATGCGCCATTTTTTTCTCCTCCGTTTACCTCAAACAAACAAGGAGTAAGCACCTTGGCGATAGAAATGAATGTAAATGAGCATAAGCCGCGTACGGTCCGCCATGCTTTGTTTACATCTAGCTACCACAATTCCTTGTGCTCAGGCAGTTTGGCGTAACTTTGCCTGGAACGCTACAAAGTCATGAGTCGTGGTTTGAAGTCATAACTTACGGGCTCAAAAACCGGCCTGGAATGCAGCATTAGTATCGCACCAGTCCGTTTTTTGTGCTATTGGACTAACAGACCTAGTGTTGTTCAAAATGTATTCACAATAATCGGACTTGTTGGGTTATGCTTTTGTTTCGAAGGACATTCATCATGTGTAATGTGTATTCTTTAAATATTACGTATTGTGTTGTGTACTGTGTGCAGATGGACTCTAGCTCAACTACACTCACTGGCATATTCTCGTAGTGTTATTTAGTTCCAGTTATTATTAATCTTTGCTATTTTCATATTCAACAGCAACAGGAAGGGATGTCCTTGTCTTGTTTTGGAATTTCCAGCCGTTTCTAATGTAGATGGCCTTAACTTGAGGAGCCACACATCCTCGCCTCTTTTGCGTGGTAGTTTTTCCTGCTCTATGTATAAACAGATCTGTGCATGATTGCCCCGGGAAAAGTATAATCCAGTTGATGTGCAATATCTTTGCTCCCGCCACAGCAGGCGCTGTCTTCTGTCCGGCCAGCCAACAAGAGGGGAACATCAGCAAGTCCTACCAAATTAGTTTTGAAAAGTTCTGCTTTCTGTATTTTAGTAAGATGACAATCTTGTATCTGATAAAAAACATTTTTCTTCCACACGTTACTGCCAAACCACAGCAATATGGTGTTCATTTAGAGGTCTGTCCTTCTGTCCCATCTGGCTGGCAGAAGTTAAAGCCCAGGTATGAACGCACAAACTGACGCTAGTGTTTGGACTTGAACCGCAGGTTTATGAACCCACTAAATAAGAAAAGCTTTCAAGATGATTTCTTGTACACGTTGTTATAACAAGATGTCTCTAAATCTCATTTGTAATTCGACTTTCCAGGAACATTCTGTGTTTGAGTGGTGGAAAGGTCCGCTTTGTCAAACGATCACTAATCACCCTGTGTTTATCTCACAAACCACCTAGATTGTAAATGTCAGTTCTGACTGCTGACTTGTGTACTTTGGTTTTGAAATAATGCTCTCAAGACTGCTGCTTTGACATCTCAAATAAATGAATGGCTTTATTGTTGTAGATGTTTATTCAAAAAAAAAAAAAAAAAAAAAAAATCCAGTTAAGTACGAAATGATTTTGTGTGACGTTCTAATTTCGTCTTTACCTATCGGAAATGCCAATAAATCTTCTGCAGCCTGACGCCAAAAAATCTCTCTTTTCCACGAGTGCAGTCTCAACCATAGCATAAATCACAGTGCCACTGTTACAGAACAACAAAAGAGTCCTGATGGCAAAAGAATTATCTTTAAATCATTATCAACATTTCCATCAGCCAAACATCTTTTCAAACGCGCTGTAAGGCTCCTCCAGGCACATCTCAAACCTTTGGTCTTGAATTGAAGGGAACATCTTTATGTTCTCTTTTTGTTCAAATTAAATATATATTGGGCACGGGCGTCATTCTCTCTATAACTGCATCCCTGTTTTATTGTATACCCGAAGATGGATGGTGTGCCTGTGACACAGTGATTTACAGGCCCTCAGTTTTCTGTGGCAGGGCTTTAGAGAGGATAGCTGACATCCAGCCAGCACTTTGGAGGGGTAGAATAAAAGCTGACGTTTTATTGGCTTTAAGGAAGAGAGAATAGGAAGGCCAGTCACACAGGGGAGAATAATAGTTTCTGTACTTTATTTTTCTCAGGCCCTGCCAGCTGTCACAGAGCCCCCCAAAAACGGAGGGGAAATTTATAGGGTATTATTTAGAGACATGTCAGCGGTAATGACTACAGCTATGATTTCAATTATCACCCACTAAATGTAGCTTAATTCACTGTGTTTGGTGAGCCTAATGAGTGAGTCTGACATCATTTTTCAAAAACTCGATACTGTGCTATTTTAATATTTTATGTTGACCGTTGGTTTAATTTTCCTCCCTCACGTTTGGCATCGAGGAAGGGTCGGTCCCTCATGGGCTGTTGTACTGTCAGCGTTATGTAGTTCAAAGTCTTCCCAGGGATATATTTTTCCATTGACAGAAATCCAATTAGTTTTAGTACACAGTCTGGCTGAATAAAAAGGCTCTTAAAATCTACAATATGTTTCCTTAGCGCTTTAGCAGAGCTCAAACTCAGTGATGGATTTTTATAGCCTGACCTGATGGGGCCCTGCATGGCAGACATGCCTGACTCCCTTCCTCTGTTTTGACATGTTTAGAAACAAACGAGTTAGACATCATTCTCTCTTCGCTCTCGAAAGCGGTCCGTCAATATCGCCGCACGTTTAGCTTCTCATTCATGTTGATTGATTATCGTAAAACTTAATCCACAAATGGCTTTAACGTCATGCTAATGAAGAAGGATGTTTAATGCATCGCTGACATGTTTAGTAAGATGCTATTCTGATGCATGATTGCCCTGTGAGCAACGACTGGCATCTGGGCTGCTGGTACGAACCTAGCTACAGGTCTAACGTTAAATCTGTGTTAGTCTGTGGTTCGCTGCCAGTTTATGTCCTTTATCACGCAAAGCCATCTCCCTGATTAATGATGTAAGCAACTCGAGGCATGGAACTTATTAGTGCTTTGAAGCAAAAAAAGAGCCTGCCATACTTTAACTTCCCCCTGGACGTTTCCCAAAGGGAGAGAGAGGGGGGAAAAAGAAGGTTAGCAGTTTGGAAATGGAACAAAGGATTCCCTCTCGGTACTATCCTCTCAATGTGCTTGCTCCATGACACTTTGTCTCCCACAGTGTCTCCAAGCAAGCCTGTTCTGAAAAGTGAAGACAGATACGCTGGCTTTATCTTGCCAAGATTTGAAAAGAAGATTGTAGCGCCTTCTTATGTTTTGAAGTTTAGGGGCAGTTCCTCTAGCAGGCGCTGTGATAAATGTTAACACCGTGTGAATTTGTCCAGCCACCATAAAACACACTATGAACCCTGTCATTAGGAATTTACTCTTCCAAGCACTCATCGTTATTAGAAAATATTTGTCGTAACAGTTTGTGGATAGATGCTGCCCAGAATAATAAGTCAGCCTCAGTGTTATGATTTTTGTTAAACAGTGGTGTGCCACCTGGAGAGTGATGAACTAGAGGGTACTCTCCAAATCGCTTGCTTTGCAAACTTGTACCATCCCAGTTTTTTTTTTTTTTTCATCTTGGCCGGCATACCAAAACCATACAGGGGTTTAAACAGCTGCTGCAGATTTTGAACACAGCTGCAACACATCTCCCCCACACATTAAGAGCTTTTTCACTGCTAAAACACGTAACAACTACGTGTGTCCTTAAAAAAGGCAGGTTTGTGCTGCACAGTACGTTGTATGGAAATCAATTACATTTTTAATAATTGCTGTATCATAATCATCTTTTTTTTATTATAGTTTCAGTTTTGTGATCTAATAATCAGTTAGAAGCTCATATTTTTCATATTCATATAACGTTCTGGAATATTTTTTGTTAATTATATTGATTACAATCTCAGCATTTAATCAGCTCTGAATGCTGAATTAATTTTACATTGATGATTTTTAACAAAAAATGTTTTTCATGTACTATGGACCGTATATTATTTCTTTTCTTGACAATGCTGAAAGCTTGGTATTTTGTTTATTTATTTATTTATTGATTCATTCATTCATTCATTTTAACAGTACAGAACAAATGAACACTATTGTATTTCATTTTTTAAATTGACAAATTATAATTAAAATGATTCGTTTGACTGAGGATATTTCCAACATTTTTATACTGTCAATTAATTGTGTGTATTGTAATCACATTAATTTTTTAAAATACTGTTAATATTGTTTCTTTTTTTATTGTTATAGTATATCTAAAATTCTGTCAACATACTATGATGTGATTAAGTTATCATACATTGACATGCAAAATGTTAAATAAGATTTAATGTCAGTGTATTATGACTGTCCCACTTCTTTGGCATAAGCCCTATTTGGACGGTAATTGTTTCTCATGCGGACATCCCTAAAAATAAATGTGCATGCCACCTCAGTGATAAAAAAGTTTTGTGATCCTGTGCACCTGGGAATGATCCTGCTCACTGCTCATGTGGTCAGTCGAATGACTGCTGTGAAAATGTCATATGCTTGGAAAAATAAGAATAAAATCATATTTAATTTAATAATAGGATATTATTAATTATATAATTATTTAAATCTCCTGTTTAAAAAATTGTCATTTTAAAAATTTGGAAATGAGCAGAAATAAGTTAATACAATACTGCAAATGTAACCTATATAACGTTAATTACTGCCATTATTAATTCCTCATTTCAAATGTTTCCTTGTTGTTTTGTCTTTCTCTTTTTTTAGCAGTGATGAAAGCTTATTCTTGTAAATACTTTCCAGCATTTCAGTAATAAAAGTGTAGGCTAGTTTTTTAAAATTAATCCAAATTACAGGGAAATGCAACAATAAGGTGCTCCACGGTGGTCGAAAAGGAACAGTTAATATTGAAGCAATATTTTCTTGAAAAACTCAGAGATGTGGATTCAGACAGCAATTAAATTAAAACACAATCTTGGTTTTTGTCAAAAAAACAGTAGGTAATTCGACTGGGGATTTTTACATGGGTGGTGGGAGAAAAACACTGAAATTCTGGATTCAGACTGCAATAAAATCACAGACTAGCCCCTGTAAATTATGAAAATTCCTTATGACCCCACAAGAAACAATTACCATCTGAATAGGGCTATACTTGAAATCAGCCAGCATCTGAGATGGCAGAAGTGTGTTGTTGTTTTTTTCAATTGGCCATCAGATACAAAACTTCTGCCACAAAACAGTATTGATTATGAACTTGAATTCAGAATGATTTAACTTTAATAAACTTTATTAGAGTAACAATACAAATATACATTGTTGAAAGGTGTACTACCTTTTACCCACGTACCACATCCTGGTAAAAAAAAAGTCACATCAGTCACCTGTGAGGCAAACAGATATATTGTTTACATCTCAGGTAGGAGTCTGCTATTATCTGGATATTTGTTGGTGTTTAAGGCATTTCCCCCCTCGGCTCTGAGACTGCTTTGGTCTTGAGTAAAGAGTTGTCTTTTTGTGTCTGGGTCTGTTGGTCTTCAGAGTCTGTTTCAGAACTGAGAGAGCGGGAGGCTTCAAAATGCCTAACATAGGAGAGGGAGGAGGCAGGATATCCTCATGAGCCTACTTTTTCAGACAGACAGCCTAGACTGCCCCTACATCGGCAGTATGCGTCTGATCTGAGGAGAGTTTGTGAGTCAATAAGATAAAGGGGTTCAGGTGCAATCCCTTTAACGGACCTTGCTGCAAGAGCCCTCGCTGGCACTGAAGGGAAGGAAGGGATTTCATAGACCTGTGACACGGACTGTCTGTTCCTGTCAGCTCTTGGTTTAGAAAAATTGCATATTCATAGTTTTACAACATGTGTGCTGCCTACTACCCTACATAGTCATCTGTCTTCTTAGGCAGTATCCCAATCATGGTTTTGCTTTAGAACCCAGGATTTAATTAGGAACCAAAAACTCAACCTTATCTTTTATGCCCGAAAGTATTTTTTTTCTTCCAAATACTAAGCATTACAACATACCATTAGCTACAAATACATAATAGTTTCTATCTGCACAGATACTGGCATTCCTTGACAAATAATGAAAAATGCAAAAATGTAACCCATGACTAGGGAGCTCAAGAAAGATGGAGCACAAATCAATGCAACAGAACGCTTCATCTTCAGACGCATTTAAGCAACTATTTAAAATTCATGGCACATTAAATACAAACTCATGTCAAGCCAGTCACATTGAAAATTGTGTGCACGCTTATAATGTTTATTACAGTAATATTCTAACTGTGCCTTTTGAGATGTTTTTTTAGTTGATCAGCAAGTTTTCGGTACCTCCGTACAATCAGATAGCCATATGCCTGTCATTTTCTTCTTAAGAAAAACACATACGTGTTTTCTTAATATATTTTAGAACTCTTTCAAGAATTCCACTTATGAATGTTCTTATGAACACATTTCTTAACTTCTCAAGGAGATTTTCATGAATTTGGCACCTGGGTCATCTTCTATTTTATTTTGAGAGCTACTTCTCTAGAATTTATTCTGGAGATGTAACACCCATCAAACAGAGGTCTAGGCCTAAGAAAGTTGTACCTCCTTGTGTTTGAACTGTGCTGCTGTGCTCTCAGCCCTCGATAAGACCATGCTGAGGATATTAGGACTTCAAAGCTTGTCACTCGGTGTAAAGAATTGGGTGCTTTGGGGGTACGATGTTGTGTTTCACTCTACGCCATGTCATGTCAGTGTGTTATAAAGTTCAATACATGTTGTTCTGTTTTTCTTGAATTGTTTGTAGAGTTTGATTCAGTGTACGACATAAAGAATAATAAAGTGGAGTTGCATCTTGATTTATTTTGAAAGCCGTTACCGCCTAGGAATAAGCCATGCTGTGCACCACCAGGTCATTTTGCGAAGTTAGGCATCATGACCAAACATCTTAGTCCAGCTTACTAGAGATATAAATGCCGTGTCCCCTCTATAGAATTGTAGTCACAACCGGTTGGTGGTGTATTGCAAATGTGGATCCTTCGACAGGCCAGGCAGGCAGTTTAAATTAATTATTAGCTTTATAGCAGCCCCTCAGGCCGTGCTGAGGCAGCTGAGCCCTAAAGGGGGCTAATCCGGCCCTGCTTTACAGAAAATCAATGCTGGCCTTTGGTGTTGGCATGCCATCCGGGTAGGGGGACACATGTCAGATAACTCCTGATTTTTTCATGAGGTGTGTTTTGAAGTTGTAAAACCAATGGGAGGTAGCTGGAGGTGCTAAAAATGAAAAGAATATCCGGAAGCTACGAAACGATGGCCAGATTTCTTATGAGGGTGTGACAAGTATTAATGAAACATGCAGAAAAAAAGAGGAATTTTACTTGAACTACGGGTGATTGGAATTGGCGTGGTATAGGATGTATATTGAGTATATTGAGTTTTTCTTCACTCTGCTTATAACTCAGCCTCTTATTTTATGTTTAGAATCTCTGTACTTCTGTTGCTAAATCATTTATTAAGAAGGAGAGGATCTTTCCTCTTCACTTAGAGGTTACTGTTGGATGACTTGTTAGTGCCATTTTGCAGTTGCTAAAGTAACTGTCTGAAATGATAATGCTTTTCATAATGTGCTGCATTGCATTACCACTTTCTCGGTGGAAGAGAGTGCTTTCACTGTTTCATCAGACTAAACTTCTGCTGGCATAATCTCTGGATCAAACGTACATGGAAATACTATTACATCAAACATTTAGTCAGGAGTGATTTGCGATTCATGTGAAAGTCAAACAGTAGACCATGAAAGTGTCTTATGTGTTAAGAGTTCCATTTTTAAAGGGATTTCACACACACACACACACACACACACACACACACGCACACGCACACGCACACGCACACGCACACGCACACGCACACGCACACGCACACACATACACACACACACACACACACACACACACAAATGTGTTTCCTTTCTTCTGTGGAATGCAAAATGAGTTATTTACAGCAGATGTCAAAGCTGCTCTTTTCCATGCAATGACTTCCATTCTGGTCGGTTTCTCAATCAGAGCCTATTATAGGTCTTTAGAAGACTTGGAATATAGTAGTTGAGTTGTATGTAGTGTTTTTTTTATGTTTTAGTGTTTTTTTTCCTATGTGGATCTTGACAGTCACTGGCCACTTTCATTGAATGAGACAGAGCAGCATGGACATTCTTCTAAATGTGTTCCACAGAAGAAAGTCATAGAGATTGTAATGACATGAGGGCGAGTAAATGATATGCCCAACCCTTTTAAAAGACGAGAGTATAACAAGAGACAATTACAACTGTATTCATATGCACTTTATTCACTTTATAATATCACTTTATTCATGAGTGCTCTTTTCCAACTGTCCACTTCAGGTAGACAGACCTTCAATCTGAGTTTCAAGCTTCGAGCTCCCACCCTCAAATTTGACTTGTGTTCATTGAGAGGTGTTATTTCTCATCCTGCCCTTTTCTCACCATGCTGAAAGCTTTCTGGCTGAAGCTCCTGTGGAGGTGCTGTTATCCTTTGGACACATGCGGTGGATGTTTCTCCCAGTGGCTCAGCAAGAGGCCTCTCGTTATCTCAGGGGAAGCCCTCCAGTGCATCTGAGGGGGAGCATCCTCTCAAATCCCAAACGTGGGTTCACTACATCCCCTCCTCACCCCACCTCTCTTCATACTTACTACCCCCACTGGCCTGGACACCTCCTGCATCTCTAATTCCTACACACACTGTTTGGTTTTCCTCAGTGTGTTTCTGCCCATCAGTAGCAAGAATGAACAGAACAATTTTTTTTTGTGTTTATATATTCTCACCAGTGTTCAATCAGCTTTCTGCATATTTGTGATATTTTTACCTTTTATAAAGGGTATTTTCCCCCCTAATCTTATTAAATATAGGCTATGCTTCAGGTTTCATATTATATTCTTACATTTGATCTATACATTAAATTAAAATAAGACACTATATATGAGGAGCCCTTTTCCAAAATGCTATAAATCCATTTGAATAGTTTTCATGAAAATGTCATTTTTTTTTACCTAAACCCAAACATTTTGTTAATATTCGATTTATCCTGTGAAAATGGTCAATTGGCTCAGTCTGAACATATGAACAATTAAACAATGATTGTTAAATGAAACAACAATATTGTTGATTATAAATTCAAAGCTTTTTTTTTTTTTTTCAAAACGCTACAAATCCATCCTTTTTATATGTAGTTGGTTTATGTATAAAAAAAAAAAAAAACAACAACAAGCAACACGTCACATGCAGCATATGACATCAGGGGTCAAGACGATTGGCGGTTACAATTGCATTCCGGGGGGCGGGTGGAGGATATGGGTGTCGTAGATTGCCGGTAAGACTCGCGTCCCGGTAGGGGGTGTGGGTTGTCGTAGATTGCCGGTAAGACTCGCGTTCTGGACGGGATTATGTTCCGGCCGGGATCGCATTCGCGGGGGCACCGCAGCGCGAACGAAAAGGCACTTTCACTTTCAAAGAGGCAGGGGCTCAAGACGAGATGAGAGGATATATTGCATTTAGGCTAAAACAGGCTCGGCGCTTATGGCGGTTTGAAAAAAACGCCATCTTGCAGTACATTTTAAACAAGGAAATATAGCGATTTGGCCTTAGATATTTTTAGAGCAGACAATAAGTTCAGTACACAGCAAAATGCCATGACAAACTCATTTTTTTTTTATTTGGCATTTATCGCGTTTTGGAAAAGAGCTCTTCATATATTACATTATTATTCACTATCGAGTGCAACTTAGACTAAATGAATGCAGAATCATTCTTGCATTTTGCTGATTTGCTAGTTATTTTTTGCTATTGGGATTTTAATCAGCTTGTCTGGTCGGGCAAGTAAAATTCTCTTTCACTTGCCCCTTCAAAAAATCCACTTGTCCCGGCTCTCCACTTATCCTTTGTCCAAGCGTTAATGTCGAGCCCTGAATCTGGCATACTAGCAACATCACTTCCGGCACTTGCATAAACTACGCCATATTGTGCACATTGACCTCACTTAACGGAATTGATTGTGCATTTAAGATTTTGTTGTGCATCGTGGTAGCCTAGAAATCTAGACGCACCCTAGCGGCAGCAAATCTAATCTGCCCGTGAGTGTCGTCTAGCAACTCTCAATACCCTTCTGAGCTGTAATCGCCAAACTCTTGGCGGGCCAATCACATCGTGTATAGAGTCGGTGGGCGGGGCCATAATGACGACGGCCGAGTTGCGTTTGCGTGCTTCTAGTAAACACAGAAACTGGCGAATGGCGGTCTTTCGAATCAGCTTTGACCGCGACTCTGGAAGACTTGGAGTTAAGCTTTTCTCTGAGAAAAGAACAAAGAACGGCACTGAAGTCATTCTTAAAAAGGGAAGATGTGTTCTGAGTTTTGCCGACCAGATACGGCGAACGTTTAATCTATCAACGAGCTCCGCTTCACCTTCGTTGTTCTGGTTGGTGGTAGCGCTATCCTATCGCGTGCAGAGGGAGTTTGAAAGACAACCGTTTATCCCGCCCCTCGGATTGAGCCCTGTCAATGGTGAGTTTCCAGACCAAACATCTTGATGTGGGTCTGGCTTGTCAGGCTAGCATAGTGGTGTATTAGAAGTAAAAAATGATATAGGCCTAAATACTGTTCGGTTTCTCACATAAACCGATTGTTTTGTGTCTTAAGACATATATATATTTTGTCACGAGCTGCAGTGTTTAATAAGGATTTTTATGTGCATGTTTTTTTACTCTCGTAGTTCTCATACACTCATGTGTTACCATTCACCTGCATTATACGACTGCAATGGTTGGAGTTCAAAATCTTAATTTGTGTTCTACTGAAGAAACAGTCACCTATATCTTGGATGCCCTGGGGGTAAGCAGATAAACATCAAATTTTCATTTTCAAAAAGTCTTAAATTCCCTGAAGTAGTTCTAGGTCTTAAATAATTTTAAACAGGTCTTAATTTTTCTAGCGCTTATAGTAATGCTCATAGAAATGCTCCTGCAGCGCTTACAAGTGTGTATGTGTTTTATTTTTATTCCAGGTTGTTGTAGTTCTTTCTTTCGCTTTTTTCTTTACGCTATCAAATTTCACGTCATTGGCACGATTCTCTCTCAGATTGTACCACAGACACAAAGACTGAATCCGAAATCGCCCCTTAAACCCTCATATATAGCCATACCATAATCTGTCACTTAGATCTAAAGATATTCCTCATGGAGTTATAACACATAAAATCTCAGAGACGCATGTAGTGTAGTATTTTTTTAAACTTTATGACACATGCAAATATCATGGATGGCCCAACATTTATTATTTTACAGCAGATTCTTGATTAAAAAGAGCCAAACCTCACCACATAATCCATCACTTATATCTATAGATATTTATCATGGAAACCGGAAACACTAGTTTGGAAAGCTTTCTGAATACTTGGTTCCAAATGCTATAACTTTTGATGATTACTTTATGCTATTCACACAACATTTGATCCAAAAAAACAAAAAACAATTGTCTTCTTAATTTCCTTCCTTCCCGAGTCATTGCATGTCCAAATAAGAATGATATATAAAAATTTCCTTGAGTTTTATCAACAGTTTCTCATCATGAAAATGTCCAAATGTAATGATTTTTCATTTTCTAAATGTTTTTTTTTAAAGTTTTCTATCAAACAGTACATAATTTGACTCTACTTGTTACAGTTTTGGAGTTATGAGTCTTTACTTTTGTGTATGGTACTCAAAAACAAAACAAAAAAACCCTTTAAAAATACAGTCAGGGCTTAAAGGGTTAAATAAAGGTTAATGATAATTAACAAATCAAAGATTTTTTGATTTATTACATTTTACAAAATGTCCCCATTTTTCTGGAATTGGGGTTGTATGTTAATATTAAATCTAAAAAAAAAGTAACAGGAATGTGTTGAATAGCATTGTAGATTTTGCTGTATTGTTGGAATTTGAAATTGTATTTATATTGTCAGGTATTTATATTATTAACCAATACAATTTTGGAATCATGACAACAGTTAAAAGCAAAGAAAAATCTAAAACAATGCAATTTCTAAGCCTTGGCGTCTTTGCCCATATTGATGGTCTTAAATCAACTCTGTATTCACATTAAGCACATCTAAATAATGTTCCTTTGTTTCAACATGAAGACAAATATCATCGCCTGCCCTTGTTCATGCACATTATTATGTGCTAGTCCCTTTAGAGTGGAAAGCTGGAACTGATGCATTATCCTAGTGAATCCATCTTTCACCCAACACAATGAATAATGGAGAAATGTGACTAACGGCCAAAAAAGAGAAGGGGAAAGACTCATGAATGGAATTAAGGGGAATGATGCAACAAGGCTCTCCATCTAGAGCACTGCATCCCATAGATCATTTTATATTTAACTGAAACTAGAAGAGCTTTGGATATTAAACAGGACTTTGAGTTTGTTCAGCTGGGCCTCTTCCTCCACATTCAACTCTGGGCAAAAATATGCGCTTGTCCCCTTTGTGCAGAAATATGCCAGAAGAATGATGTCATAATTATTTTAATATGGTCCAAAGATGTGATGCTTAATGTTTAGTGACTGGAGTCTATTGAGTGAGTGTGAAGGGTGTCTCTAGGCCTCGCTCGGCAACAGAAAGGCAACATTGTTCGCCAGGGATGAGGATAGACACAACAACATATTTCATGAGTGCATGTGAAGTGCTCCCTCACAAAAGGAGATTTTCACCAAATTACAAGTAAGATGAACTGGGCATCTTTTGTGCAGCAGTGCAGTATTGATGAGTTGCCTGGAGCGACTGCTTTGCACTGGGATGGGGAGTGAAGAGACGGAATGGGCCTCACTATTTATAGAATGCTTTTGGAAGAGACGTAGCTCGTTGGCTTTTGGATTAATATCTTGTTTTCCAAAGCAGATGTGTGAGATTTAGATGTGTAATCAGATTATTTTAATGGCTGTACTTCATCTGCTCTTCATTTTAAAGTTGAAGTGGATAATTTCTGCATTGCTAGAGGCACCAAACTAAATTGCATGAATGATGACGGCTGAAGTTTCAAACTCTCACCAGGTTGTCATTGTTCAGAAAAATGGGTAATCCCATCCTTAAACTCATGCTATTGGATGAAATGATTCTGACCCAATCAGGTCGGTGAAACAAGTAGATGTGACAATAGCCAAACCTTTGGCAATATTTTCTAAATGTTGATAAAAACTAGCAAAATGACAACGCTTCCATTAACCAATAATCGTGATTAATCACACCTGTTTTGTGCTTATGACGTTAAACAGTCGCCATTTATCTTATTAAACACATTTTGTCTTAATTTGCTATAACTAAAGTAAACATTACACAAAACTGTATTTTCTGCAAGCTTCAAGGATCAGTGGAGACTCCAAAAGAAAACCAAATAACCAAATATAAGGAGTCCATATAATTCTATTATATAATACATTTTTACACACCTGAGCACCCATGACTATTATTAAAGAGCCTTTACAGAATTCATCAGTGTATAGTATGAGTAGAGAGCAACAACAACGAGATAGTTTTCATTTTAGACATGTTATGTAAAATATGGACATTTAAATGTAGACCTCTCAAGCTGCGATACCGAGCAGAACCACACGGAAGCACCAAAAATCTCCTAAATCAAACGCTTTGACTGCAAAAAACTACGATTACTAAACACAACACGTCGCTCCCTCCGCTGCACACATGCTTAGTATATCTCTCTGCTCATTATCATTATCAGTTCTCTTAGATGTGTCAAAAAGTGAATCACTTTAGAAATGTGTAGATCAGTGCTTACTAGTAGAGACGCAAACTGTTTGAAACGGTTCAGTCCGATTTGGTGAACTGATTCACTAAAAAAGAACCGGTTCAAACAAACGATTTGTTCGCGAACCGGTCATCACTAATGTTCACACATGCCAAATCAAACATTATCCTTCCCGAGTGTGTGTGGAAACTTGTCCACACACAAAAATATCCAACTCCACTCCATTTATTATCCTAAATTAGATGTACCTGTTTGAGGTCGTTAGCTGCATAAAGACACCTGTCCACCCCATACAATCAGTAAGAATCCAACTACTAACATGGTCAGGACCAAAGAGCTGTCCAAAGACACTAGAGACAAAATTGTACACCTCCACAAGGCTGGAAAGGGCTACGGGGAAATTGCCAAGCAGCTTGGTGAAAAAAGGTCCACTGTTGGAGCAATCATTAGAAAATGGATGAAAGCTAAACATGACTGTCAATTACCTCAGACTGGGATTCCATTCAAAATCTCACCACTTGGGGTCTAAATGATTCTTAAAAAGGAGAGTCAGCCCAGAACTACACAGGAGGAGCTGGTCAATGACCTGAAAAAAGCTGGGACCACCATTTCCAAGGTTACTGTTGGTAATACACTAAGACATCATGGTATGTAATCATGCATGGAACGGAAGGTTCCCCTGCTTAAACCAGCACATGTCCAGGCCCGTCTTAAGTTTGCCAATGACCATTTGGATGATCAAGAGGAGTCATGGGAGAAAGTCATGTGGTCAGACACTTTGGGGGTGTTTTTCTGTACATGGGACAGGGTGACTACACTGTATTAAGGAGAGGATGCCCGGGGCCATGTATTGCGAGATTTTGGGGAACAACGTCCTTCCCTCAGTTAGAGCATTGAAGATGGGTCGAGTCTGGGTCTTCCAACATGACAATGACCCAAAGCACACAGCCAGGATAACCAAGGAGTGGCTCTGTAAGAAGCATATCAAGGTTCTGGTGTGGTCTAGCCAGTCTCCAGACCTAAACCCAATAGAGAATCTTTGGAGGGAGCTCAAACTCTGTGTCTACTGTACCAAATATTAACATTGATTTTCTCAGGTGTTCAAATACTTATTTGCAGCTGTATCATACAATCATAAATAGTTTTAAAAAAACATACATTGTGATTTCAGAATTTTTTTTATTTTTTAGATTATGTCTCACACATTGGACATGCACCTACGATGACTTCTACGATGATTTCAGACCCCTCCATGATTTCTAAGTGGGAGAACTTGGAAAATAGCAGGGTGTTCAAATACTTATTTTCCTCACTCTGTGGATATACACACACACACACACACACACACACACACACACACACACACACACACACACACACACACACACACACACACACACACACACACACATATATATATACACACACACACACACACACACACACACACACACACACACACACACACACACACACACACACACACACACACACACACATATATATAAATTTGTCTTCTGGTGACCTGAAAAAGCGAGAAAACGAGTTTAAAAAAGGTTAATCCTATTCGTGTCATTTATCCCATCTAAGTCAATAGTAGTTTTTTATTTCTTAAAAGCAAGTTGTAATATCTGTGTTATTGCATTTGTCCATTGCTCTAGATCTCTCTATTTCAAACCCCACCTCTGATTAAATGCTGTAAAGTAAAATTATTCAGTGTATTTATAGTCTATTGCCAGCTTGGCTACAGCGGTAGCATTTAAGCGTCCATTTACAAGCTTTTAACTGTCAAGATCCATTGAATTATGGATATTTACTTTGCTCACAGTTCTGCAAACCACCAAAATGACTTTTAATGGTGCAAGTTGTAATATTAATGTTTTCTTATGAGCACCATTATTAGCATATCAGTCCAGTTCCTGAAGAGTTGGCTATTGACTTTTGATGAGGAGCGCACATGTTAAAGGAGATCTAGTAGTTCATAACTCTCCGCTTTACTCACTGTCATTTTTTTTAAAATGCAGCAGTAGATGAATCCAGAAGAGATTTTGCATCTCTGTAAATCTGATGCTATCGGCCTGTCACTGAAAGTGTTGACTTATAACACCTGGTGCATTTCTCAAAGGCTAAAGCGGCTTGTGCTGTTGACTGGGAAGTCATTTAAGAGGGAGAGGGAGACTTGTTCGAGATGTGCATTTTAATCCTGGTCTGTTTAATGTTCGCCCCTGACAGTCTGAGCCAGACATCATTTTAATGGCATGTACAGTGATAAAGCCAATAAAACGTCAAGATGATTGATAATATGAGCATTATACCAATATGACTTTCCTGTCCTCCTCTCCGCAGCTAGATGATGGTTTCCAAATTGAATTCGGTGTGTGTGTGTGTGTGCGAAAAGCAGACAGGGAATTGTGTGTGTGTGTGTGCTTATGTGTTTGTGTATGAAAATGAAGGTGTTTTTCTTTCGTAAACCTGTATGTTTCTATTACGAAACATTTGTAGCGGCTTTTCCAACTCCGTCCCACGGCTTGGAACGAACAGCGTCACTTCGACTTAGTGAATGTTTTCTTTGCACTGCCGCTGATAGACGCAAATCTAATGGAAAGCTTTGCATGTCACTGTATCAAATAAGTGGAGGCCCTTGTCCAAAAACTACACAGACATCCTTATAAATTAATGAACACTCTCAATATTTGTCCAAACTGTTTACAGTGAAGTATGGGGAAGCGGCGGTTGGCTGCTTACCCGAGTGCGGTTCTATGTCTCGGATGGCTGTCATGGCACTGTGTGTGATGTCATGAGATCGGTGTGGGAGGGTTGGATGTTATACAAGCATGGTAAATCACTCATCAGTCATAGATGGTGTTAAAGCGCACATTCAGCGTGACAAACATCTGAAGCGCTCCACCACAAGTTACGGCCAGCGTGTGTTTCATATCAAATACGGCTTATTTACAGACAAATCTGAATGGGTTCGAGAGCCTGCAGAGAGCTGAAATATTTATTTCCCCCAACTTTCTGCACTTGTCCAAACATTGTGAGGCAGGTCCTGGCTGAGAGGACTAGGGGAGCCATCTTTCAACCTACGTCTGTGGCTATCTTTAACATTGAGCCATGTTGGTTTCTCTCGAGAGCTTGTGTTGAAACTGCACAGATACTCGTGAAGTTTTTCTGAGTGAACTAATCATGATTGGTATACATTTCTGACATTTGTTAATATGTCATTTTCTTCTTTTCATTCAGTCCTGGTTCAGTTTTTCAGTTCTGCTTTAAACAGTCTGACAGGTCACTGTAAACATCGGGTGAATAAATATAGTTTGTGCAGTTTTCTTTTTGCATGCTTGAAAAGCAGTGATGAAAAGCTCTTGGCTCAACATAGAAAGCAAATTGACAGTAGTCGTCTCATTGTGAATATACAGATTTTTTTTCTTCAAGTTATATGCTCATGACTGACATAGTTGACAGCATTTCTCTATTTGCTGTCTGTCAGCACATGCTGACCCATGTCCTTAGAAAAGCTTTCCAGGTAAAATCAACCTCTAGCAGCCTTGCCTACGGAGAGCCTCTTTTTTGCGTTTTATGTAAATAGTGATTGATGGTGCATCTTACCTAGTGTGCAGCTTTTGACAAAAAGTATTGATGGGTTCTCACAGTAAGTGTTAGTGGAGGTGACAGAGCAATCCATTTTAAGATGAATTACAGCACAAACTCCCTCCATGGCAAAGTCATGGAGTCAGTTTCATCTGCCGTTGAGGGGCTGGCTGCATTCAAGAGCGCTTTGCTGTCATTTTCACAACTCAAGGCAGATCACTGTTTTTGAATTTTAAAGTTTGACAAGGACACAGGCAACTGACTCAAAAGAAAACCAGACGTCACGAAGTTACTCATACTTTTAGCTTCTTAAAAAATGTGATTTTTACATTTCATCAGATCCCATATTTTTCTTGGCTAAATCCTGACTGGATCATATGATGGCAGGTCATATGTACTATAAAGCTGTACAAACGGGAAACATATTACACACTTATTTCATCATTAGTTTACTGAAACCAAAAACTTTAGATATGCATTGGTGTTTGTTTTATTTATAACATGTTTTAAGCTGTGTTTTGAGAAACCAAAAGTAACTTACATTATGCATCTAGCAGATGCTTTTATTCAGAGCAGTTTACAAAAAAGCAATTTAACAATAATCAATCAATCAACTTTTATTCAAGACACATAGAGACAAAACAATACAAATAATAATAAAAATAAATAAAAAAAGAGGCATTTATAAAACATATACAGACTTCGGGTCCAATATTTCCAAAAGCAAGATGTGTACCTTGTATCACTCTTAGAAAGATCAACTATGGACACAATGATAAAATTCTTAGACTCTGTCAGTCTGCACATAAATCTATACATAACATTTCTTAAAACAGCATTAAAAGTGGGCGCATTGTTAGACACAAACATTACACTGGCACTACTCCACCTAGGAATTTTAAGCACAATTCTTAGTGCATCATTATAAGCCACTTGACGTTTTTTCATTTTCGACTATAATATAGAATATTAGTATTATTCTAGAGTAGAATAATATTCTTAATATACAATGCCAGCTTTATATAACAACTAGATTAGTAAGCAAGAAGAGGAGAAATGCAGATACAAATTCTTTGTATTACTGATAAAAGTTATGACTTATGACAATTTCCTTTTTTCCATTTTAATCATTTTTAATTTAATCAATTGTTTTAGCTTGACAATGGATAATAATAATGGACAACTGGTATCCAAAAATTAACTGATCTCAGATTTGATTGAACTAAACAGTGTTAAATACATTTTCGTTGTTACTGTATGGTACATTGTCAAGTTAATGCACGTTTTTGGTTAAAAAAAAAGAAAAAAAAAGTTAAATGTGTTGAATGTAAAACGAATACCTCATTTTATTCATTTTTTTTTGTGGATATATACAGTAAGGTTTAAAAGTCAGGGCTTTTTTTTTTTTTTAAAGAAGTACCAAGGCTGCATATATTTAGATTTTTTTAAAAATAATTATATATATATATATATATATATATATATATATATATATATATATATATATATATATATATATATATATATATATTATTAATAACATATTATTATTTATATTATTATAATTATTATTTATACATATATACTAAATTCAGTTATATTGTAGAATATTACAATTTAACTGTAACAATGTAATATTTGTATATTTGTTGATAATGTAATGTTTATTGAACCAGGAAATGTAGCTGGGACATGAATTTACATTTTGATTTTTTGAAGAAAAAAAAAAAAACCCGAGGACATTTCATCCTCATTTCAGAATACCATTGCATGTCACTGATTTATATCTCTGATATATATGATATATACGCTGTCACTGGCATGGGTAATGACTTTTCTCCCTCTCTTTAAGTGATAAAGTAATATTCATCCACAGCCAATCTAAATATATATAACCTGTGTTACCATTTGGCTCATTTAGCCAGTCCATGCTTCCTGCCTGGTGCCTGCATGGTTTGTTTGAGTTGGATGTTGTGAGTGATCCATGCACTGGTCAGTGTTGTGCAAGACTCTGGTATGGTGATCTACTCTCACATTTCCCTAACCATGCACACCAAGCAAATACATTTCCTTTAACTGGAACAATCGAGTTAAGCTGCTCTCCTTTCTGGCCTTTGTTGACATATGCAAGAGGGCTGCTCGTGAGAAAGGCAAGCTTGAGGTGTAGCTTAAAAGAAACAAGAAGTTTTCTTATGGATCCAGTGCCAACATGGAGTTGACAGAGGCAGATTTTAACAGATGCTTCAAGGGGACCTCAGCCCATGAAATCATGCTGTCCTGGAACTAAAGCCCCACCCTCTAACTGCTGTATAAATAGATTCTCATGACAGGGCAATTCATCTCCAGCCATAAAAACATCAACTTTAAAAGACAGCTTGTAGAGACCTGGCGCTTGTTAAGGCCAGATCAGCAGTGCAGATGCCTGGGATGTAAACTCATGAAGAGAAGATGAATTTGTCTGTCATCCCTGACTTTGACAGTTGTTGTAAATCTGATTCAGGCCTGTGTATGTTTGTGTGGGGTTGATGGGAGGGTAGATAGAAAAGGGAAGAGAATATCTGTGGATTTAAAAATTGAAAACAAGTGGAACATCGAAAGAAATCCCCCTCGTACCCGCTGCTGAAGTCCACCTGGGATACGTCCAGGCTTCTTATCCGATGATGTGCTTTGAGCCCATTGTTAAAAGGGAACATTTGGCAGTGATTTTAAAGCCCCATGCTCTCCCCTTCTTTTTCACTCTTGTTATTTTCAAGATGGCGGTCACGTAAAGGCGCCCTGGAAAATGAATTGTGGGAGTGTCTGAAGAGCCATTTACGGCGTGATTGATGGGAGCAGGCGAGCTGTGGTGGCCATTTTCTGTGATCTGCCGCATATGAACCGTGCGTGGCATTCCCCTGGAAACAGTTAAAGTTTTTTAGTGTCGCTGGATTTTAGCAAAGCGCCACACTTGTCAGTAGATCTGTGACAAACTCTCAGAGAAGTAGATTTGATATTATAATGTGACACGTTATGAGGTCTGCCTGGAAGCACTAGATTTTCACTTCTAAAAGGAGTCTAAATAATGATAGTGATAAACCTTCATATTATCTCATACGGTTATATTTATAAAATTAATAATAGCATTTAATAAGTAAAACAGTAGTAAAAAAATGTGTGTGTGTATGTATGTATGTATGTATGTATGTATGTGTGTGTGTGTGTATATATATATATATATATATATATATATATATATATATATATATATATATATATATATATATATATATATATATATATATATATATATATATATATATATATATATGACATCACTTATTATTGTTTATTATTATTATCATTATTATTATATACAATATATTTTTAAGTTCATTGACTTTCTCAAGGTCACTTATAATTTATAATAATAATAATAATAATAATAATAATAATAATAATAATAATAATAATAATAATAAATATATTTGTATATCCATCCTAATTTAACAAACATTAAGGTGAGAAAGTCCTGTTAATTAAAGAAACACTCCACTTTTTTTGAAAGTAGGCTCATTTTCCAAGTCCCTTAGAGTTAAGCAGTTGAGTTTTACTGTTTTTGAATACATTCAGCCGATCTCTGTATCTGGCTGTAGCACTTAGCTTAGCATGCATCATTGAATTGGATTAGACCATCAGCATAGAGCTCCAAAATGACCAAAGACGTTCAATATTTTTTCTGTTTAAAACTAGACTCTTCTATAGTTACATCGTGTACTAAGACCAACGAAAAAAAAAGAGACAGATATAAATAGGAACTATTTTATCATTCCTGCTTAAGAATCACAGAACTTTGTGGCCGTCATGGGTGCAGCTGCGCAATGATATTACGCAGCGCCTGAAAATAGGCAAACTTCCATCAACAGGGTGACAGTCTGCTTTCACAGAAAGTGTGCCTTGTAACCATGGAGACATTTGTGAATGACGATTCAGAAGATATATACTTTGGTGCAGGTCCTGAACCATATGTTTTGTAACCAGAATAACAGTTACACTGAAGATGAGCAACTTTTCATTTTCCATTGGTCTTAGTACACGATGTAACTATAGAAGAGTCAAGTTTTAAATAGGAAAATACTGAAAAGTCTTTATTCATCATTTTTGAGCGTGATGCTAATGGTCTAATCTGATTCAGTGATTTATGCTAAGCTATGCTAAAAGTGCTACAGCCAGATACAAAGATCGGCTGAATGGATTCAAAAACGGTGAAACTCAACTCTTTATCTCTAAGGGACTTGGAAAATAAGCCTATTTTCAAAAAAGTACACTGTTCTTTTAATAATGAAAGGTGTAATAAGATGTGGATGTAGTTACAAGCATATCTGCTGAGATCATGGGCAGATTGCATGTACTTTGATGCGTTCTTATCTTCACCTGGACATTTTCCTCCACTCTTAGTTTTAACTACCTCCATAAAATTGAATCATCACAATGAGCGATCCAGGTTGTCAGCCAGAGTAGTCCTCCTAGAACAATTTTCAAGGCACTGTTAAATAGTTAATTGGAAGCGATTAAATTTTATATAAACTTATCAATACTGCTTATTTAGCACAAGTGAAATTTCTCACAAAAAGGTGACAAACGTGGGCTGAGAGTTTTCCTTTGATCTGAATTTGCATGCAAATGACTTTTGCCTTGATATGTCAGCCCTTGTCCCGAAGCAAGACGAGGCCTTAAGCCAAAGAGAGAGAGAGTTTTGGGGGAAGGGATGAGTTGAAAGGGGGGTTGAGAGATAGTGGGAGATGTTAATTAGCATGTGGAGGAAAAATGCTTCAGACAAGTGGTAAGTGGCTCCTGATAATGTGGTGACTAAACATTTCCCTCCTCCCTTTTGTCTGTCAGATCCGCAGCTCGGGAGTTAAAACTCCTTTCACCTGAGAGGAAATCAAAGATAATCCAGAGTTTGATGTTGGAAAAAACTTTTCAGTTTCTTGAAAAAGGGGTCACCAAATGTATAGGGCAAAGGGTTTAAGCTGTAAACCCCACACAAAGGCCGCTGACAGCCTGCGTTTCCCTGCGCTTCAGAGGAAAGTCTTTGGGAAGGTCTAAGCACCTTCTCTGTGCATGACTAAACCTATTGAGGGATGGAGAGATAAAGGAACCCACGGCTTAAAATCAAACTTTAATTTTCTATAAAAATAAAATCCACAGGATCAATAGACGAGAAAATGCAAGCAAGCAAAAGTTCACTATACAGGTGCAAAAAGAGAAGGAACTAAATTTGATTGATTTTTTTTTTTCATGGCTGCTATCTTACAAAAGCTAGTGTTGCCATGGCAATGATGAAAAGAGAGATTATTCAATGTTTGCTTACCAGAAATGACATCCTATTCTACTAAACAGGCAGCGTGTTTTGTGATGGACTTAGATTTATTTTTACAGGTTTTTTTTATTTCTGTTGTTGAACAGTAAACTTTAGACAGATTGCCAACCCTGTGGTGTAGGGAAACTAAAGACAATGATTGCATTAGATTTCAGTTGAACTTATGTTTTATGTTAGTCTTTAGTCTTTATAGAGATAGTTCACCCAAAGATTCTGGCATCGTTTACTCACCCTCAAGTTGTTTTAAACCTGTATGAATTTCTTTCTCCCGCTGAACAAAAAAGAAGATATTTTCAGAAAGAAATTCATACAGGTTTTGAACAACTTGAGGGTGAGTAAATTATGCCAGAATTTTCATTTTTGGATGAACTATCCCTTTAATCCATTTGATTGGAATCAATACAAGACACCAACATGTAGAAGACACTAACATCTGGGGTTTATTTAATTGTTTTACGTTAAAAAAAAAATACAAAAAATTAACTACTTACTTAATTATTTATCTCTGTTCTCCTGTGTTATGTATGCAGAAATGCCACCTCTCCCCGAAGTTCCAGGAGTCTCCCGCATATTGATAGTGGCTGCCTGACACCTGCATTTTATTCACAATATTCCACATCTCGAGTATGTGAGAAATAAGCCCTGTTTCCACCCTGTATTAAGATGCGTTGTGGTCAGCCAAGATGCATTAATGTTTTCACCTGGTGCTAACATGCATTTTAAATGCACCTCCTGTAATCAGAATGTTATGTGGCTTAGGCTAATTAATATAATAAAATAAAATATAATATAATATAATATAATATAATATAATATAATATAATATAATATAATATGATATGATATGATATGATATGATTGATATAATATAATATAATATTCTTTCTATTGTGGGGAGGGGGTGATGTGCACACTTCCTCCCGGAAATGAGTTTTTGCAGTGTGGGATGTATATGTTTGTATGTATGTATGTATGTAAGTACTTAGAGATTGAAACCATACAGCATTTCTTGTGTACTTGTGCACACTTGGCGATTCTAATTCTGATTCTAAAAAGTTTGTAGCTTTTAAGAGTCCACGGAAAGAAGCCATAGGCTCTAGGTTCTGCTTTGCATTAGCTGCTCATATAACCGTTGAAATGAATGTGTAGGCATGCGTTCATTACATGCATCTAAACAGACCGGGCTTTGACTTGCAGGGACATTCTCAGAATGAGTCTTCCTTTCCTGACTCTGAATAATGACCTTTTCTAACTTCCTCTCTGATAGATTCATGCAACTTCGCTATTGCTTTACTGCACATTTGCTTACCATAAGAATGCAATTTTCAGCCATAAGGTCCCAGGACTTGGCAGGGGACCGGGGGGAAAATGGTCCATTTCTTGCCAAAGCAACAGCCCTGGATGATCTAGAGGTCTGCCCTAGGGGATGGGTTATCCACATCAGGCCAAAGTGCTGTCACGCTGTGGAAAAATGATTAATTTCCCCATGCTCCCTTTTATCCCAGAAGGATGCGGGGTTACACAGCAGCACTTGTTCGGATAAATGCTTCATTGATGCATATGCAGATCTCCATATGCAGATCTCCCTTTGATACCCTCTGATCAATAATTGACTGTGCAATTATCATTTAAAGCAGGGTGGTGTGAAGTGCACCTCGTGCTTGCGCATATGAGCAGATTGTTTGTCCTTTTGGATTGGGCGAGGCATAGTCGCCAAACAAATATTCAATGAATTTATTGCATTTTATCTCCCCCTCTCACATTAATTTACACATTAAATTGGCAGCCCTAGTTTAAACATGTGGCTTTGATTGGCTGCACAGTAGACACTGCACTTTCTGAAGTTAGTAATGGTTAGACTGAGGGGAAAAAGAGACGAGACAGCAGGAATAAATGGGAGGTGCGCAGGTCTGTAACAACACGGTTAATAGCGTAAACTATTCAAATGTCTGAAAGACGGCCGTTCAGGACCCTCTCCTGTACTGTTACAAAACAGAAGACAGTACCGGTTTGACAGCTCCAAGTGTCTGAGGCCAGGGAAATAATTGATAGCAGGCTGCCTGCATCCAAGGTCCTTTAGCAGTAATTGCAAGCAGAATGTGGCTCTCTGATCTCACCAGTGGTATTTGCCATGCCAAAACAGCCCAGATTTGACAGATTGCCTTCCTGCAGTAATAACTTAGGCATGTTCTCCGCTTTCTCACACAAGGCCGTGCAGCCTTCTTACCACAGAACACAGCTGAATTATTATTTTATGCTGAGTTTTGATTTCCCTCTTCCCTTGCTTTTGACAGGCCCCTCATGAAATAATGGTTTTATTTTATAACTGCAGCAAATGCTCAAGGCATAGTTTTGTCCTCCACTTATGATTTCAGTAGCAACTAGAAGTACTTAAAATCAAAAATAGTGTTTAAGGGAAGTTAAATGTGTAGGTAGTTGACACGTTTGTGAACTTTTTTTCTTTTCCTTTAAAAAAAAACTTAAATAATTCTTGTTATTCTGCAGTGTGACAAGTTCAAATTAGATAATTACGTTATACTATATTTCCAAAGTTGTTTTAATTATTAAGCATATTAATTAAGGCACTACATGAAATATTTCACATTTGGGTGAACACACACACACACACACACACACACACACACACACACACACACACACACACACACACACACACACACACCTATATTTAATTAACCTAATATTTGGAAATAACAATATAATCAATTTATTTTATTTCTTTATTTTTGAACAGTTATCCCTATTGCAATTTCACTTTAAATGTTTGCCTCTGTTGTGAGGTGGACAGTGGCAGTGCCTGCTGAGTGACAGAGTTCGAAGCTGTGAAGATAGTTGGACTCCTCCCTGTATCTTCCTCTGTGTCCGCATCAGAGAGCACTCTGGGATTTATTGTCAGCCAGAGTTTCCTTGATGGGATCTAATAATACCAAGCTTCTTTTCCCCGCCAAGGTGATAGAATCTCCCCTCGCAGGGCTGAGAGGACCCCTGTGTGCTCCTCCGCAGTAGCCTGTGTTCTCTGGCAGGGCTGAAAGCCTGGCAGCTCCACCCTATGGCTGTCCAAACAAGGTTTCACTACAGGCGCCAACATCAAAAAGATCCGCTCAGAGGCTGCTGGAACGCCAAACTGCGGGATGTTAGCTTTATTTATTTACACCCTCCTAAAAAAGCGCACTTGGCGGTAGCTGCTCCTTTTTACCTTCATGGGTATTTTGCTCTCTGTCATTACCTGCAAATTTACGAGTGTGGCCTTGATTAAATGCGCTGGTATGGCCCAACAGACAGCCATTGTGAGCTAAAGAGATGAAAATGTAAGCAAATGAAGGTGCTTTTTGTGATTTTGAATAATTAAGGGGTGAGGAATAAAAATAGACAAAGATGTGGCCTGCTTGAAGGAATGTACAGGCTGAGATGTTACCTGGTCTGTCTGCAAAATTAATCAATTCTTTAAGACTATGGAACATCAACAAAGGAGCACTTAGGATAATTAACATTTTGTTTGTATTTAAGACTGAAATTAAATCTTGCACAAAGCATGAAAGGCATCGAAATGGCTCACTGCTCTGGTTCTGGGCAACTTAACAACGGAGAGAGAAGAAGAATTAGCCTCCACACAAAATATATAAGATCCTTTAAATTCACTATGCAGTTATGGATAGGGATAGGCAAGTCAATACAGAATAAAGTGTATTCAACCACCTACCAGTACAAGAACCAGACGGATCATTGCTTCACGTCGCTTCGAATCATCTAAACACAGAAGTTTTAGAAGTGGACGCAATGTGAAAATGTAAATAAACTTTATAGGAGCTGTGGGTCAAGCCCAGTTCGATTTATAGTTTTGGCATTCACCCCATGGCCATCAGTCATTCCCCCCTCCTCTGCTAACTCCAGCCAAGCCCCTGATCACAAGACCTTCAGCTGAACTACAGCTGACCTGCTGGATCTGTGACCAGCTGCGCCTCAGATGCCTTAATGAGAACCATTCAGCCTTCTTAATAATTGTGTGACTATTGAACAAGTTCTTTCTCCCTCTCGCTCAATTTCTTCTTCTCTTTTTCCCCGCGCACATGCAGAGCTGCTCTGGGCGTTTCTGGCTGCGTGAAGCTGGGCCGTGCGGGCTACTCATGTTGAGGATGGTGATGTCACTGAAGAGCCTTAGAGAACACCTGTATTTATTTATGGTCATGCTAACAACTGCAAATTCTATACACGCAAACAATTTTGTCTAAATATATGACCTTAAGAAATGACCCAGTAGCAGTAATAACAGCTGGATCTGTGTATATTTAAAAATCCAAAAGTTCGAAGACTGTGACCAAGAACAAGGCTCTTAAATTAACACTCCCTTAGAGCCGAATGCGAGTCAAAATTGGCTTTGGCAACTAAATAAATCATGTATTATGCAGCTGTTCCAAACAAAAGCATCACTCAACTGGTGAGTAACTCATTTTAAGTCAGATTGTAGGAATGATAGTATGACCCTCACTAATGTAATGGCATGATTAAAATCTAAAACATACAACCCATTTACCTGTTGTAACCAGGGTTGCCAAGTCTGTACAACAAAAGTAGCCCAGTGGCCAAGCCTAATTCTCCACTGAATTTGTACGTCTGGGGGGGTTTTGGGGGTGTTGAAATGCCGTAATCTTACCTACGGGGGGGAAATATAAAATTAACCCATGGCAAAAACTTAAAAGTAGCCCAATTCCGTGGGAAAACCGTGGACTTGGCAACACTGGCCTGCTTCAACACTAATAATAAAATAATAATAATCAGTATACTATACTTTAATAGTTTCATATTGTTTGTATCATGCTTGCCTTACTTTCAGCGAATCAGGACTAGAATTTTGATGAATTAATGTTAAAGGTCGGGTAAATAAATGCTTTCTGGTAACTGTTGCTGATATTTCAAATCACCAAAACATACACGCCCCTATATTGATAGCTCTGCCCCACATGTAAGTAACACAGGAAATGACAATGGCAGAATTACCATGGTAATCCAGTTCTCATGAACAACTCGATAGCACAGGCATGACAGACCAACATGACCAGATTAGAGGGTTATATGGATCACGAAAAGAGGAAACAAACATATATTAGAAAATATAGTATCTATCTTGTTGGACACATTTTGTGAGCTGACGCCTGAAATAGACATCGAGGATGTCTAGACGCTCCAGGCTTATACAGTGTGGAAGTTAATGGGTCTTTATCATTGATGAAGTAAGTGATGATACCATCGCAAATGGACAAACAAGCGAACATGGCACACAAGCTTATTAAAGCAAAAGCCAGCATATTAGTTCTGTGAAACAAAACAAAACCAATGTTACTTGCCTATCGAGAAGAAATAAAGCAACCTCTGCGTTTGATTTCAGGCCTTTGTGCTCCTTGAGTTTTCTCTAGTGCTAGAAAGTGATTATTGCCTAATAGTAAGCCTTCTTTTGTTCCACTGACAATTTCTCTTTTTTTCTTTTTTTCATCTCTCTCTTTCTGTAGTCTGTAGTCTAATGTCGGTGTGTCGTGTCTTTTGAATAATGAAGTGCACTGAGCGCTGTCTTCTCTCCGTCATTAGTATACACGCCCATTACTGCTGAATGGCTACAAGTTTGTTTAGGTACTCAGCCCGAGTCAGTTTTGTAAAGCAGTTTTGAAATAACACTTACCCCACCTTTAATGAGGCATGGCGAAAAGTGTTATATTGGGTTCACCCTACTTTTCTTACTGTTCCTATTGTACCCAGTAAGTTAATTTAGAATACCATGTTTTGTTTTGTAAGGTGTAGTTTCAAAATAATATATAAAAACATTTTTTGTTAAATTATGGCTAGTCTTGGTTAGTAAATCATTTTTATTGACCATAATCAACTGGCCAGTGTTTTAATTTCGGATCTTGCCAAAAACTACTCTAAGAAATAAACATTTCCCTCTGAGAAGCTGCTTGGCTCCAGCTGTTTTACCCAACTGCTTTTATACTGAATTTCATAAGTGCTTGTTTTTCAATCAACCATTTTAAAACGTTAACTGCGTTGCATAATCTGTTTGAATGTATTTAGTTTTTTGATAGGTCGACATATGCCTTATTCTAGATTTCTAATGCTTCACTTATGAAAGTGATTAATCTGTAGAATTATACAGGAAGCTGTGTGAATGTATATTCCTGAAGGGTGAAAATGTGCTTAATGTTGCATAAACATAATGGAGTTGGCAACCTTTCAACACTTCCTTCTGGAGTGTATCATTGAGCTGTATAAAATAATGTGGAGTGCTGCAAAGGCTAAATCAAACCTTTAATAAGGGGTATGGGCCTGTTTAAGCAAAGTGACATTTTACTTAATTGTACTTCATAACAGTTGCAATAACAGTTGTGTGCTTGCCTAACATCTTGATAAATGACCAGCTGGCAGCGACGAACGCCTCAGTTGTAGGTATCGATACTAGGATTGTGGCTAAATCTTTGCTTGGATTTGCTTGTTTTTGAGCCTGGTAGCAAACATATCGGTGTGCTGTGATAGATGTGTAGATAGATGTGCTGTGGTCATTCGCAGTGGTTCACAGCCACCCCGTTTAATAAGGAGGGAAGCGAATGGGGATGTGGCGGTAACTACGCTTGTCTCTCAGCCGATAAGAGTTCATGCACTTGTCTTGGCATTAGAATAGGAGGGGACACCTGCCCAAACTCCTCTCGATCTCCTGCAGGGCCCTTTGATCTGGGTGACAGTTTGACTGCATTAGTGGGAGTGTCACACTTAATCCTTGGGCTTCCCACCCTCCTTTTTGGTCCGAGAAGAGGCCTGTCCTGGGAGCATTCAGTGGGCTAAATCTCAATCAAATAAGAGAGATTTAAGAACCATTAAAGAGGGGTCACTGTTCTGATTGACAGTGGTGCACACAGATAAAGTGTTTAGGTCAAAAGTAGAGGATTTTGAAAGGCTTGTGTGTGAAATAAGATCATACAATAGCCTCACTTAGAGGTTAACTTCTTTTGAAACCTCTGCAAATGTTTTAATGTCACAAAGAATAGTGTTAGAATTAAAGTATTGACTAGTCTTTGAATAAGTGCTAAGAGCTATGTTGGTTTAGTGATTTAAGTGCGCTTTCCCATTGATTTTTCCATACGTAATGACCAGTCTAATAGGTTGTACCTCAGAGAGCGACATACTCTATGCATTTCTTCACATCAATAATCGGACTATAATTTTCCTGCACATCTCTTTCAAGCACTGAATTATTATTTATTTTTTGCACTGTGAGGAATGCTGGTTCTCCAATCGCAACATCACATGGTAGCCACAGGATCATTGCTCACTGGGAGCGTCTCTGTATGTTTACCAAAGTTCATAGGTTAAGGGTCATAGAGAACACACTGGTGCTGGAGCTTGTTTATGAAGCCAGGCTCTCATAGAAGGCAGATGACTTGCATGCACTAACATGTTTATCTCTGCTCTCGTCTTGCCATTGTTTTCCTAAGCGCTAAAGTGTTATCAAGGTCTGAAATAGCAACGCAAAAAGAAAAGAGCCTTTGTTCGGAATCTGAAGTGTCTGGGTTATGTTCTCAACTCTGCAAATAGCACAAATAACAGGGTTAGTGAGATTTACCCTATCAACTATCATCTGATGGTTTCATTTACATTTGGATATGTTATTTATGGCTTCCAGATATGTCTTGTGTTATGCTTTACAGAATAGTGCTCAACGAGACTAAAGGCGCCTGGGTTAAAAAGGCTTTTTTAAATAACTAAAAAAATATATATAAAAATACTCCAAAGTGGTTTCCAGCAAATGTTAGCATGTTTTTGCATTGCATAGTTACAAAGGTTGATCTTATTATTATTATTTTTTTAAGTTCTAAAAGTTATAAACATTTATGTTTACCAGGAATTGGTAATTAAATAAAAATGTAGTATTTTGAGTAAAAATATTCTTTGTTTGTAGTGCAGCAAATTGGTTTCTATAACAGGGAAGTAAATTATTCTAAAGTGGATATTTTCAGTATTTTTTTTCTTTTCCACATTAAACAGTTAATTTGTGTGTATAATAGTGTGTATTTGGTCCTGTAATTGGCCAAAATTTCTTTGAGGCCTTCTCTATTTTGAATCATGAATTATTTTTATCATGCATACTGTGACATAGTTTTCTATATCTCTAGTAAATGTCTTTATAGCTCTGTAGACTTTAGCCTAGGCTAGAGCAACCCTAAGAACGCGGGTACCCTAGCCCCATCTAGCTGCCTTTAAAAAAAAAATGAAACAAACCACTATTTTACCATTTAAAAAAAATACAATTTATTTTGCTTGAATTGCAAGTGCAAATAAATATAGTTTTAGTCATGATACACTTAGCCATCTGAAAAATTTAAATAAAATAAACGGGGCATATTTAACATAGGATAAACCGGTTAGAGCTATTTATGTGTGGCATAACATGCAAAAATATTTACTTTTTATATAAAAACGGTTTTCTCTATATTTTATTGCTTAAAAAATGTATGATGGGTTGCAGTTTTGCAGTTTATTTTAATTTAGCCTTGCAGCTCGTATGGCAGCTGATGCCTTCAGATCTTCGCAAACAAGAAGTGAAATTCAGATGTTATGAATTAGAATGCAGATGTCATCCCGACTGCATCCTCATTAATATCAATCATTTTAACGGCCTCCAACTCATACCGATTGACTAACACAAATGAGCCATCAGACGCTCAAATGGCAGAGACAACTCAGGCAAAATTATTAACCAGTTTTCTGTTTGTCATTCCCTATTGATTTTTCTACCTGGTAGTTTATTTCTGGCAGTAAAAATACACCCTCGGAGAGGATTTACAGCTTCTGAAGGCCTTGCCTGCCGGGGCTGCCATTATGAACAGATGAAAGCTTGGAGGGAGCTGCAGTCTCGGTGCAGTGTGGGATATTGTTTAAATAGCGTAAAAAGGGCCCGCTCATTTACACAGCCAGAGCACAGGCTGGGAAAAACGCTGCTGTAATCCTGCTTGTAGCAGGTGGCGCTGCCTTTAATATCGGTGTAAAACAAAAGCGATTCTCCGCTAGACCTCAACTTTTTTTCCCCCCTCTTTAATCTCTAAATGAGAGGATTGACTGCCTGGTGGCCACAAAATCGGAGCGAAGCTTTTATATGAAGTTTAACCAGAGCAAGACTGCAGGAGTTTTCTACCTTATTTTGTGTTTTTGAGGTGAAGCTGAGAACTGATCCAGTGCTGTCAAAGTGGAGCTCTCTCGCTCTCTCTCTCTCCCTTTCGTTTGGTCTATCTTTCGAATTACCTGCTGGGTCCGAGCTCTTTTATGCTCTTGTTGTGACAGGTAGATTTATAAGGCTTGAAATTTGTACAAATCAGTTGTCATTCACCGCGAGCTGTCAATGTGTCAAGCTGTCAGGCCTGCTGTGAGGGGCTGCCTGGGGGAGGGAGGGGGGGATACGTGAAGGGGGCAACTGCAGAGAAAAGAAAATGAGTTCAAACAGACCTGAAACGGAGCTCTATTCTTCCTTCTCTGTGCCCCTGCGGAGGCGCCATTGATTTTCCTTGATGTTGAGCAACAGCGTGCCGAAAATGACATGCCTCCTTCACCAATCTAGCTTGCTTGCTTATTGTCTTTTAAATGTCAGGAAATCATTTAGAGGAGAATGCCGGGTCCTTGAGTTCTGCGGGGTCTCATTGGTGAGCCGTGAACGCTTCAGCGCTGCATCCTGTTTGTGTGTGTTTGAGCGTACATGTGATAGTGGAGTCATGCTGTCGTGTTGATGGGTCTGACTGTCTTCCTCGTTCAGATGTCCCAGCGTGAGACGCGGGTTCCTCTGTGAGGGCGGCAGAGCCCGGCTATGCGGGAGATGGGCAGCTCTAAAGTCTCTGACAGGAAGTCTCTCTCCAGCCCCGCTAGAAGACTAAAAGCTCCCCTGTTTTTCTGTCTAATCGTGAACGGGACAGTCACCTGAAATGCGAAACTTCAGATAATTTCCCTTCGATTTGTTTTCCGCTGTGCATTTGACAACAGTCGCTTGGCAGTTCTTCACGCCAAACTTCAGTTGCGTCCCCCCTCCCCCCCATCAGCTGGAACTTATGAAAGGGTCTCTTTGAGTTCACCTCTGTAACGTGGTGAACCCTGTTGCTCCCAAACATAAACACTGTGTGAAACATTTGTCACGTCCAATATGATTTAATTGTCAGTGGCATGTTTTTGCTACAGATTTACAGTAAGAGCCTCAGATTGGGGTCGGTGTTTTGAAAGCCTTAAATCATACAGGACTCTGTTTGACAGCGCCAAGCGTTTCGGTGAATATTAATACTATAGTTTTCCGCCAAGTAAAATTTGTCCTGTCAACGACAGGATCCTTTACCGTGTATGTTTTTCTGTTGATAGAACAAAATCCACCCGGATGACTCCTCTACTGATTATTGACGTGACAGACACTTTATAATATGCGGCTCCTTTGAAAAAGAGCCCACCGGACCACCTCTGCTAATGTTGTCTGAGAAAACCGACACAAATGTTCACCGAATTTAGTTTGAGAACCGGCTAATTTGAGCGATGAGACCTTGATTTCCCCCCGCTCACACACGCACGTCCAGGTTGGCAAGCATCCAGCCTCTCCTCCGCGCACACATTTGGGTTCTGTTGCTTTTGCTTTAATTAGCCTTATGATTTTTTCCCCTTTTTTTGGAAGTGGTTAACTGATCTATCATCGGTGGAAGCGAGTCAAAAAAAGGTGCCGTTCTGGGACAGAGTGGGAAGGTGACACTTGAGCAACAGTCGGTACCAAGAGGTGAAAAATTAATCAAAGATTTCCATATCGCCGTGAGCAGCTGGTCGGCCTGGCCCATGTGCCTTTGAGCGGGAGGTGTCCGCTGAGAGAGGGGCATGACGCAGCCCGAGTTTGTCTTGCAAAAGCGCAGCTGTCCAAAACATGACAGCTACAGCATTAGCGAGGCCATTAAGAGGTGTAGAACATTTCCAGGGAAATGATTTGAAAAATGACAATGCAGGCTCCTGTGCAAAATTAATTACAACAAGCTAGCGCCGCAAATAAGTTAAAATCTGCCAGTGCGGAACATAAAGAGATGGGTTATTTTGTCCCTAACTGCCTCTGTTAGTAATTTGTGGGGATTTTCACACATTTATCTGTTAACAATCTTTTTTTTGATGGTGGTACTGCTGTAATAGGTGTTTCTATTCTTGTTTGGGTTTAGCTTCAGGCAATTCAAGTAGTTGTTTTGTAGCATTACATTTATTTCCAAACTGACATCAATGGTTTTGATCTCATTGATGTATATACAGTGACCTTTTTGATCTGAGGAAGTTTACTCCTTTTAAAAGGGTCAGTCTTTATTATCTGAATGCTTTGGGTTGCAAATATCCCTTGTTTTACACTGAGCTTGCATTCACATGCATTGACTTGTTAATGATTGTTAATTGTCAAAAACTTCATTTACACATCTTAAGTAAAGTGTGTTGCACTACAAGGATGTTTGAGATGTTATGCATCCTAGGCTACGTCTACATTAATTCGGACACATTTGGAAATGGTATTTCCATTTCAAAACGCTCTGTGTTCAAGCATTTTCCAAAAGTTGCTTATCCACATCGAAACATCTGAAAATGCTTAAATGACCTTAATACGCATGCGTAAAACATACTAAAGGTTCATAAGATGATACAGAGAGAGCAGACATAATAAAGTTATCATGCTATACGGTTGTTAAGGCTGACGTCACGCGGCAGCGCTTCCCGGTCCAAACGCTCTATCTTATACCACAAGAAACACTACAAACGGTGCTAATATACACACACAATGTGGTGTAATACTACAAAAAACCTATAATCATAACCTTTTTCGCCATACCAAAATTCAAGATGGCCAGACAGTGATTCATCTTTTTTAAATCGTTAAAATATTAATGTATGTGACGCTGTGAGCACAGACTGTTGTGTAGACTGTAAGTATTTAAAATGTTAAACTTTTTTAAACATTTGATGTTTAATATGAATAAATAGCGCTCATAAACGGGCGTCAATGGCATTCTCAAGTGAAACGAGTTGAGGCTTGGACCCAGAAACGGCGTTCCTTACGTCACAACTTAACAAGCGGATTCTTCTGTCACAATTTTATTAACAGAATATCCCACCATTCATTGTCTTGTCTAGGTTGCACTCAAAATCGCATTTTCTAAAATGCAGAAATCGCATTTTCTAAAATTTTAGTCATCTTTGCAGGAATGCAGTATGAAGACTGTACAAAGGAACGTTTATTTTTTGCAACACTATGAAAGTATAGCAATCACGACAATGCCGGTATAGCCATAGCTATCTATGGGTGCAATATGTGTTATATGACTAAACATGCATCATCGTTTTAACATACCTCCATTTTCACAGTCCAGCCAATTTTGCGAGAAAACTGCATTTTTAAATGCATCCACTTGTGAGAGCCTTGTCTTCAAAAAAAAAAAGCTCAGTCTTCGTTGACAAAAATGCAGACTCAGCCTAGAAATCTAGACGCACCCCAGTGGCAGCAAATCTAATCTGCCACAAGTGTCGTCTAGCAGCTCTCAATATACTTCTGAGCTGTAAACGGCAAACTCTGGTCGGTCCAATCACATCGTGTATAGAGTCAGTGGGCGGGGCTTAACATATTGACGGCAGAGTTGCGTTTGCATGCTTCTAGTAAACACAGAAACTGGCGAACGCCGGTCGTTCGAATCAGCTTTGACCGCGACTCTGGAAGACTTGGAGTTAAGCTTTTCTTTGAGAAAAGTTTAATCTTTCAACTAGCTCTGCTTCACCTTCGTTGCTCTGGTTGGTTGTAGCGCTATCCTATCGCGTGCAGAGGGAGTTTGAAAGACAACCGTTTATCCCGCCCCTCGGATTGAGCCCTGTCAATGGTGAGTTTCCAGACCAAACATATTGATGTGGGTCTGGCTTGTCAGGCTAGACTCAAAGTGGACTGAAGGCCAAAATGCAGAGAAAAAGATGCATTTTTAAACAAAAACGTATCCGTGTGGACAATGCTTCAGAACAGTGTTTTCCAAGCCTTTTTTGCTATGGCACATTTTTAATAAGTAAAAAATCCCACGGCACACCACTATATAAAAATTTAACAACATTTCACAAACATGCATTGCTTAAAATGGCATATTAAAACTACATATTATATTAAAAGTAATACTCACATTTAAGTTGATACTTGACACAAAGTCACAATGAGGTCATATGATGTTGTTGGTGATGATAAAACAACAAATTTAGTATATCATCCCTGCCGGGCTGAAACTTTATTTAATTAAACACTCATCAAAGTTGGGATTGTGGCTTTATAAAGCTAATGTCAGACAAGTGCACGTGTCGTTATTATATTAACATTTTATGAAAATCAAGCTAAAATTGAGTTTTTTACCACAAATCTTAGATATTTATTTTATACATCTGAGGCAGTAAGTCAACTTACACGATTTAAAGTTTATTGTAGCTATATGGGCACACGGTTTTCTCGTTGTTGATATCTCATGATACAAATCTCATGATACAAAAGATGAAGCACTACGAACAGGATATTTAAAACAGTAAAATTTGCTTCAACTATACGGCAAAGGCCTTTTCCCCACTCTTCAAATACAAGAAATGTTAGCCTTTACTGACAGTGTTTCTAGAGTGAAGAATACGCTGTACTTACTCAAACATCTGTCCTTTATTTACTCTTGCATTGCAAACAAGCAGAGATATCTAAACTTTGCATGGGTGTGGCACTTTTTAAATGGAGGAGGTTATAAGGTTTGTCTGACAGTTTGATAAGCCAATGGAGTTGAGATTTAATCACAACTTCTTTTAAATACTTTTTATTGGTTAAATATTTGTAAAAAAAACAACAAAAAACACATACTGATGTAAAGGATTACCAGTAGGATTCATTTTATAAAACATGAAAAATGAAATATAGAGATGCAGGGTTTTGCCCCAAAGCGCAATAATATATTCTTATTTGTAGCATTTATTTGTATGTAATTGTATAATTTTCCACAGCACACCTGACAACCTATTACGGCACACTTGTGTTTCCCACAGTGGTTTAGAACTCAGTTTGTTTATCCACTCACAATAGTTGCAGCAAATTAATAATATTACAAATGTTGCAGCCCGTCTCTGTTTAAGGAATAGTTCACAAACTTTATTTACTCATTCGTATGGTTTAAAACTGGTATGTCTGCAGGCTGTCAAGCTCCAAAAAGTTGTAGTCCAGTAGTTGTAGACCATTTTATATATATTTTTTAGTCCATTTTATATAAACACTACCATGCAAAAAATAAATAAAGATTGCAAGGATACATTAAATGGACTTAAAGCGACCGTAAAAATTAAGCAAAAATAAATGTTTCTTGAGCAGCAATATAGCAGTATATTAAAATGATTTCTGAAGTATAGTGTGACACTACAGACTGGAGTAATGATGCTGGAAATACAGCTTTGCCATCTCGGGAATAAATTTAATAATAAATATGTTAAAATTGAAAACCATTTTAAATAAAACGTTAATATTTCATATATGATCTGTGTGCTGCTTGTCTGTTGTCTTGTGTTTACGTGAGCGTGTGTGAAAGAATGCAGACTGAAATATGTGGATATTTAAAAGGGGGAAAACCTCCTGAATGTGAAGTGTTGGCCCATTAAAGTCAGACACCCAGTCTGTGGTAAGTTCTTTAATGGACAGAGAAACACAGTGCGATGACAGACAAGCATTTTAATGAGGTGATATGCGAATAAATCAAAATGTCTGCAGTAGTGCCATTTGTTGCTCTGTAATTCCTTTAAGTGAGTAAAAGCCGACGCAAAATGGCGTAATCGCATTCTTTGTTTCCATCGCACCCTCTGTTAGTTTTGTTTCTTTGGGAACCAGCATCTGCTGTTGATGGGAAATTTATTTGCAAGGCCCCCTTGTAAATCAGCTGTGTAAAACAAAACCTGAACACACCAACTAATTAGAATCAAAGGGGTTGAAATCCATAATGGTTTGCCTTCACTCAAAATGGTAACTTTAATTGGTCGTAAATAAACTCGTGCTGTTTTTGTGTGAGTTGTAAACAGCTGAATGCTTCAATTAAGCAGAAATCCAGCGCTGATGTGTTAGGAGCAGGGTGAAGGAGAGGTACTGACATATGGAGATGATCTGCGCTCTGCCATTCGCAGTCAAAGCCGCCTTTTGCGGTGTGCGTGAGAAGGGGAGATAAATTTTGTTTGCCAGTGTAATATTATAGTGACTCATAAATAAATGGTTACCCCTTCGGTACTAAAAGTTTTCATTAAAGTGGCCTGAGTTTCGTTATTGACACTGTGGGTTGCCTACGCAGCCAGAACGAGCTAAAATTTATCAGAGTGCTTTTCTGCACCTAATAAATCATCTAAACAGGGGAGCCATATGGCAGATAAGACCTTGAGAATGGGGGCTTCAGCCTAGGAAGAGTCAAGTCGCCTGAAATCGGAGCGCTGTTTTCTCTCTCTCCTCTTTCCTCAGAATATCTCTCGCTTATTTTACACGCCATTTTCTTGTTCACCTTATCACCCCTTTGTCACTTGTTTTTCTACTTTTCGGGTGGGGGGAGAGAGGCAAAGCGCTGTGAGCGAGGGAGTGGGCAGAGATAAGGCAGAGAGAGAGGGAGCGAGGGAGAGAGTGAGAAAGAGAGGGTCCAGGGAGGTGCTCTGACTGATGGGGAGGGATGATGTATGTAGCGGCTGTGTCCCCGCTCTCCTCTGGCCCTTTGTCATTAATCATGGCCATTAGCTTCTCTCTCAACTGCCTTGTCTGCAGCGGCCTATCAAAAGCCTTGCTTTTCTCTCTCACAGCCCACACCAGCAAAGGCCTCACGCTTTTGCCTTTCTGTCAGGGGCTTTTTTTTCTCGTACTGTGCCTCAGACGCTAATTCGAATGTAGAAATAGATTCAGACTGATAATAAAGCAGGGTGTCTCCATCCAAAGTGAAAGAGCTGCAAAAAGGTGGGAATCAATCATCGCCGTTAGTCTCACCTGCTTTCCATTAGCTTACTTAGTAGTCCTAGATACATATTTGAAGCATGTAGCGTTGTTGGCAAAATTATGGATTTTTCATTCTCGTAAACACATTGCTGGGCATAAAATATTATTACTGTCATCAGCTTATTTATTTATCTTTAAAATTGCTAATAATTTAAAACTGTTAAATTAACTATTTAGATTTTTTTTAAATGAATATCCATTTTCCATACTATAATGTTATGTCTAAATTCACTTAATCATTTAAATATTCAATTGTTTTTTATTATTATAATTTTTGGGCAAAATAGTATAATTTTAATATAGACCATTTAGTGGTTGTTGGTCATAATATGAAAATAATCAGGGTTATTATTGTTTATGAAAACTTAAGCTAAAACCACAAACAATTATTATTATTATTTTTTTGTTATTAACTAAAAAAAGATATTCAGGTATTTTTCTCATTTTATAATCTAACAAAAATAATTAAAACTATATAGATATATAAAAATGGCTAAACAACATTACTTAAACTTTAAATTTGAAGTGAAATCAGAAAATATAAAAATAAAATCTAATTCAAAATACGTACAAAAATTATAATGGTATATATTACTATAATGTTCTAAAAAATAACTGCATTGACCCAATGGGTGGTATTGCTTAGCCATTCAGAAGAAAACCTTTATCTACCACCATAGAGTTAAGACAATCAGAAATGAAATACAATTTTATGGGATACATTGACTACAGCTCAGAGAATGGGTGGCACACAATACCGACTTCAATAGGGATAGATATGTGCCCCAGATTGTCCCCATTGTCTGAGCTAATGAGAATAAACAACAGGCCAGCGGAGTGACCATCAGATGTAATAGAGATATATAGCACGCTGCTCCCTGAGAGCCTCCCGTTCGGCCTCCCAAACTGAGACTGACAGATATACTAAAGCTCCATCAGCCCCGGTCCCACTGCCACCTACTTTGCCACACCTGGCCACCTCTTTCACCATAATATTCCTTCGCAGGGAAATTATAACTGGCTGTGAGTCACCATCATTATCAAGACATGGGGCTTTTCAAACGCGAGCTGAGCCGTATTGATTTGTGCACGGCTGAAGAAATGCCTCTCTCTTTGGGGTGGGTGGGTGTTTTATTTACCTCACACTCACTGTAATAGACAGAAAATAGATACAGAATCAGATATTACACTTCAGGTTTAAACACTTGATTATATTTTATTGTTGAAATAACTATATAAATGCTGTTTGAATGCATTCATGTTTCTGTTAGTGGGTCCACTGTCATATTTTCCTCAAGTTCATTAAATGCCTTTATTATATTTAGGTTTTTTCACTCCAAAATTGCCCCTAGCGCTGATTTTAGTAATGGGAAAAGTCTTTGTTCAGCAAAAGCTCAGGTAGCAGTCCATTTACAATAAAAGCTATGTTATATTTTATCACCGTCCGCAGAGTGTGGCGTCTGTCCCGGAGGGTTTATAAAGGCCAGATCAGCAATAGTACTCTGCACGCATAAAGTGGCCCTTGTTAGGATGCATGCATGAAGATGACTGATTTTGACAATGCAATCTACATTTTTGTAAAAAACAATCTGCACCAGCCTCACCGATTTGGGCCGGATTAAGCTGTTTGTCTCCGTCAACAGATAACCGTTGCAATCTATCCCTGCTCTGAGTTTTCCAATATCGCATCCCTCTGTCCTGCCCAGGGGACTGGAAATTGATCGGGAATATAGAGAGCAAAATTGCCGCTTCAACTTCATAGAGACCCACAATTACTGAATCATGCAGATGTCAGTAATTCCATAAAACTGATATGGGGTAATGAAAACATCTGACTGCTAGACGGCGCCTGGATTTATGGCTGCATTAGGGGAAAGAGGCTGAGATGACAGTTTTGTAGCATTGCTCCTGTTGTTTCACACTCATAAAGGGCCAGATCAATTAGCGTCTGCAGACCGACGCAGCCACTCTGACAATGCTTTTATAGCGGCATGAAAAATGCATGTGTTTCAGAGGGAGATTTTGGACCCATTAGGCGTCCACATATATGATTTCATGCGAGTGTACATTTACCATGATATATCGCATGAGCGTCATGTTGCTCCGTATCAGCAGTAAAACATGGCCTTTCTCATAGTGCCGTAATAAAACTGTTCAGACAGCCCATAATGTTTGTCCTCAACTTTTGACGATTAAAATGACCAAAGATTGATCGCCTTTTAGATCCGCACATATTGAAAGAGCAAGCTGGCGAAACGACCGCCATTAGCGGGCTGAGGAAGTATTGTTACAAGTTAGCCTTATATCTTCTTTATCAAAAAAAGTCATTTCCTGCTAATAGGTTTTGAGCATGACATTATCTGTAAGGAATATGTTATGAGTGGATATTTAGTCTTTGAGACGTGGATACGGTTAGCCGCACACCCTTTTTTGAGTGATTTATGCGAAGAGACGGAGTACTCTTTTAATATTAATCCTCAAGTAGTGAAATGATCTCATTGTGTCTCCTCACCCTTCTATTTTCCCTTGAGTCATTACTGTCTTAGTTATCTTCTCCCTTCTTCCTTAAGCCATACGTCTAATTCTAATTAAACAGGCATTATGTCGGCCGCCCCCACCCCCTCCGATGCTATCGGGCCTCTTATTACAGTAATAAGTGTGAGTTGAGTCCCACACTGCCTTCTCATACATGGTCACTGGCAGAATGAGTGGGATTTGCATAACCTGTTAAGGAGATGCGTACGGCCCGGCCTGATTGAATTTCACCTCAGCGTGCTGTTAATTAATAATGCTGTGGATGTGACAGGCCTTTATCATGTGCTGCGAATTGGTGATGATGTCTGTGTTAGCGAGGACTCAGGCGGGCGCTGGCATTATGCCGCCAATGGGCCGTGCTCTAATGAAGTAGTCACTGGGAGAGACTCACTCTATGAACAGATCATTACTGGACAGCCCTGCGATCAACCCGCAAAGTGGACTGAAGGAATGGCTACTGGTGATCTTAGAATTAGTAATGCAGCCATGTGGTATATACAGTTAACCATTTTCTTGACCTCAGTCTATGGATACATGGGCTGTGAGCGGGCAGGGCTGCTTCATGTTATTTACATGTGAGAGCAATACATTTATCTTATAAATAAATCAACGTTTTTATTTATAAGATGACAAAGTTCATTAGGACAGTTTATTTGGCTCAAATCAAGTTAATCTAAGCAATGTCACAAATATGTATATTAATATGGAATTAAGCTAATGTCTGGTCACCGTTGTATCAGCATCATATGTAACCAATCTGAATTAAAGATCTGTTCTGTCTTTTTCATAATATTAGTTTTTCTGTTTAAAGTTGTCATATTATTTGAGACCTTCAATAATTTTTTATTTATTTATGTGTACAGTATTCAAATGCAAAGAGAAAATAAGTAAGTAAATTTACCCCATGCATGTGCTAAAGTTTAGTAGCAAGTTGAGTAGCTCTTACAAAAGCTGAGTAGTAGTTGTTTTGTTCCATCAGAAAGGCCACAGCTACAATAACAATACGTTTAAAATCACAATAAACCAACCAGAGTGTTAAAAAAGCACATTTCGTCAAATGGGAATACTAGGTTTGATCCAAGCAGCTGAGAAAAACCCTCAATGTAGTACCAAATACATAGATGACATTATGATGAAAGGAGGAAAAACATTACAATGCAGGCTATAAAAGAACACTAAAAAAGCATGGCCTTCATATTCAGGCACCTTGCAGAACACCACTCTTGACCAAGAAGGACATAGAAGGGCTGACTTAAATATATGCAAAAATTAATTTGGATTGGCCTGTGAAGTTCTGGAACAATGTTTGATGCAGTGATGTGCTTTTTGAATCCATGGATGAGCGGTGTGTCTGGTTCAAATAAAGCAAGGCTTATGAGCATGATCATCCTCAGGATCAAACGTGAAGGTGGGTGAGTCTTGATATGGGGTGCTTTGTTGTTGGAAGGGTAAATCTTGACTGTATGAAGGACATCATGGATTCTTTGAAGTATCAGACCATTTTGTCAAAGTTTGTGACTCCTTCTGTGCATAGACTGAAGCTTCACTGGATCATTGGGCTTTCCAGCAGAACAATCATCCCAAAGTATACATCCAAATCTATTTAAGCTTGGTTCAGGGATCCATTGTTAATTTAGTCTCCAGTCCTTGGAGAAATTTGAAGAAAGCAGTGACAACATGAAACCAGAAATTAGCATTGATCTGTAAAGCTTTTGCACATGAGAAATAGGCCAAGATTCCAGTGGAGGTTTCAGAAGCTTGTGAACATTTAGACACCCTTAGAAGCATTGGCTGTTGTTATCCTTTATTAAAAAATAAAGGATTCCCTACTAAATTTGACATTTTTACAAAAATGTTTAGACGCAATTTGATTTTTTTGTCATCAACTTCTTAAGATCTCTCAAATGTGTACTAAACTTTTTATAGCCTGATGCCTTAGATTTTCACTTTCACAGTTTTCAAAATTTTGCTCACGGCAGCAGAATGTCTTTCAAGTCACATGCAAAGCACAAATAAATGTTCGATTTGGGTTTGAATTTGGATTTTTTTCTGCTTTATTCAAGGTTACCTCTAAAGCAAAAATATGTATTCAAAACATCATCCTCTTGTTTTAATGTCCTAGCTCCATATGCCTGGGAATGTGTGTATGGGGGCACTGCCAGCTGCCATTGCTTAATATTCCGACTCTCTCTGCTGTCCCTGTCCTCTTGGCCTCTTCCAGTTTTACAGCCAAATTAGGGACCTGTAATTGGCAATTATGTTGATTCTTTTATGATATGAACTCAATGCTGGACTGGACTGAAAAAGCATATTTTACGCTGGCCACAGATGGTTTGAAACATTTAAAGCTCTAATGACACAGCAGTCAGCCAAGTGCTAGAATACAGACAAATCCACACTTGGCACAGAGGTTAAAAAGATGACACGTCTCTTTTAGAGGCAGGATGTAAGTGTCACCGACCAACTAATTTGAGTAAAGTTTGTTAGTTCACCAAAAGTGAAAATTGTCCTCATGTAGTGAATTCACAAACAAAGTCATTCTAAACGCCTTGTTTTAACTTGCTATTTATGATTATTTTTAAATGCTGCTTTTGCTTCGCTCTTTAAGCTTAAATGCTTCGGTCTGATTCATTTTAATTGTATAGAAACGAGAGACCAGAACATCCTCAGATCTTCTCCTTTTGTGTCCCATAGAAGAAATAACATAATAAGGATTTGAAAGACATGAGGGTTATAATGATGACAGAATGACAGAATGTTTATTTTTGAGTGAACTATCCCTTTAACAGCAGTTTGGATCCTTCTTTCTTCTTTTTTTCCCCGATTTCCGCTGTAGTGCACCATGTTTACCCTAAATGACCTCAGATTTTTAACACAGCCAAGCAACCACATAAGCTCACATCGTTATACTTACAATTGTTGTGTTGCTAACGAGACCCCACTGTTCAGTTGTGAGGAAAACCTACGTTAAGACCTTTTCGTCAGGCAGATTTCTGTGGGATAAGATACTCTTAGTGCATATTGGTTTTGTTTTAGATCCAAACCACCTTGTGGAACATACATGGATGTTTGTGAATGGAAACCATCTCACTGCAGCTGATCCAGGAACAGATACTGCAGTTTGGGTACTCCTGGAGCCAAAGTTAATAATATTAAATAAGTTACTGCTGCTGTTTTCGCAGCAGATTGCATTGTTGCCAGAAGCAATTACCACAGCAAAAACAACCTAACTATGTGTAAATGACCAGAGCTGCTCTGTGGATATCAGGTTGCAACGGATAAATTATTTAACCTTCCACTAGATGTATGCAGAGGAAAAATTACGTGAAAGCGTTCCACTGTTAGTGGAATAAGAATTAAATTCCAAAACAGAAATGTGCGTTCATGCTCGATAAATTACATAAATATTTTCAACTCTTTAGTCTTCACGCTGCCACCTTATTCACTCTAATGAATCTTTGTACATGCAATTGGTGTTTTATAAAAGCAGCTTTTTTTTTAAGAAAAAGAAAAAAGAAAACAAACTAAAGCAGACACTTTAGGATATAGTGATAACAACGTACATCTCCTAGCGTCAGGGCTCGCTAACTGCTCAGAGAAACTTATGTCCAAATATAAGGCACCATTACAGTGTTTTATAGCTTGTTTGCTGACATTATGTAGCGTCTTCAAAGGTAATGTCGGATTCCTCCGGCTTTAAATTGGTTCTACTAAATCAGGTGCTCCCTCCATAGAGGACACCGGAGGCTCCTCTACATCTTTAATGTTGCATACCATTCCGGAGCTGAGGATGCCTGAATGCTCTTAATCTTGACTGAAATGGAGGGAACGTCGTGGCGCAATAGCACTGTCTTCATTTGAGGGTAACTTATGGAAGTAATATATTCCAGCATGCACCAGATCATCTGTGACGATGTAAACATACTCAAGGGGAATGGACGGGTACACAAAGATATTTGCTTGTGTTTTCTCAGGGATATAGTTGTTTCCTCTGCAGCTGTTTGCATTTAATACTTGTCATATTTGTTTTAGGTGAATTACAGTCCGCGATTTGTGTTCTTATGAATTTACCTCGGGCCTTGAAGCAGAGGGAAAAACACTGCAGCCGTCTTCCAGTTTGTTGCTTTAGCGGATACAATTAAGAAAGCACTAGGACTCGCCCGGCGATCGTAGATGTTTTGAGAGTAAGAGTAAGTTAATATGCAGGAATCAAGGGAAATGTTGTCTCCTTTAATACTCTGCTATTATATTGAATTTAAATTGCGGTAATGGTCCTACCCGCGTGCAATTTGTCTAAATGAGCACGAGTCATTATTCCAAAACCCCAAGCTCTCCTTAAGCTTTTTTCACCGTTATTGGTCAGATATCTCTTTAAACACAACAAATAGGTGGCCCGTGACAGAAATAAGGTGTAAGCATTCAATACTGTTTTTTTTTCGCTCTTTCCTCTCCCCCGATCCCTTTCTCTCAGCAATACAAAGCCATGCATAATGTGCAGTCTGATAAGTGTTGTGGAGCACGCCAGCCCCCCGTCCTATACATCACGGTGGCGAGCTCAGCTGTGCCGTGAGAGAAGTGAACTCTGGGATTGGGCTGGCTGAAGTTGATTAATCGGTCGGTGCGGGTGAGAGACTCCAGGGCCAAGCAGTAGGTCCATCCTCGTGGCATGTGATGTTGATTGGCTTTGTCCTGCGCGGCCGCGCTGGAGGAGCGGACATTAAGATTAAGTGATGCTGTCGTGTCGGCGAGTGCTGCACTGCATCATTCGGAGGGAGAGACAGCTGCGGTGCTTAATCCTTCATCGCCAGGGGAGGCCTGCCAACCTGGAGATATACAGCCAAAGATAACCCTCCATAACTTCTGCTAAAGATCAGGAAACTTTGAATTCACATCCATCTGCTCCACAAGCTCCCCTTTAAAAATGAGCAATCGCTCCTCTGCAAAATAGAAAAGATGGAGAGGGATGGTGGTATTAATCGAGAAACAGTTGGGGACATTGTGTGTGTGTGTGTTTTTGTGTGTGTGTGTGTGTGTGTGTGTGTGTGTGTGGGTATATGTGTGCGCGCGTACAGAGTGCATGAATAACCTTTACTGCTAATAGCCTTCATTGCGCTCTCTAAACTGTGGCTGTTTTTCCATGTTTAAATGCCACAAGTGCATCCGAGCACATTTGCTACGGATATACAGCACTGTTTCGATGGGATGTGCTGTAATCGGCGTTAGAGCGGGGTCTGTTGTGTGAATAATAAGGCACCGTTGAAATCTGCTTTGGTTTCCTGCGTGTAATTACATTGATACACACGTTTCCCATTAAGATGCAGTCCATTTGCTTTCAACTCTGACCCAAAGTGCTTCAAATACATGCCACATTTTTCAAAGTCACCACATATGTCAATACAACAGCGGCGACACTGAGCTTTCTTTCCACGAGCGGAACGTTATTGGCTCGTGGGCCTACCTGATTAGGTTTAGTCATCTTTGCCAGCCGCATAATCGTTAACTCTACGTGTGCCAATCGAGCGGCTTGTCCCGCCAGCGCCCTGCACATTGTTCCAGTGAAATGGATGGTATTTATTTTACAGTGGCTAGAGGAAGAGAGAGGGTCGTATATGAGAAAATAAATCTAGTGTGGAGCTTGAGCTGAATGATTATTTTCTATGCAGCGATGGGTGGCGTCAGCATGTTTCAGACTGCTGGCCTTTGCATGTTTGCAGCTGGCTTGATGCAGCTGTCAGCCGGTGATTGATGAGTATCATCATTTAAAGTGTAAAAGAAAACGTCTCTGTGAAGGCAGACATGATGAACTGCCGCCTGCTGGCTCTCACAGACACGCTCAACCTTTTCTTCCCTCCCCTTTCGCTCTCTCGCCAAGTCCTCTCCTGTCTCTCTCTCTTTCTCTTTTAGCTGTCTTGCTTTCTCATGGTTTTTATCTTATTATTTGGCATGAATGGAGTATACTTTGGTGTCCCATTAATTTTATATAAAACAAATAGGGGATTTGTTGAGACATATTAGATGTTATACAAGCTATTATCTAACATAAAATTAACCTTGAATATAAAGTAGCTAGTTTAAGATGCGTAATTTAAAATTTTTGGTTTATCTCACCTCAGAGATCTTGACTGTATCCAATTAAAATCATAGTCATAATTTTTTTAGATTGTAAATTATTTATATAATTTCTCAACAATTTAACAATTTTAGCTGTGTGCAATCTGTTACAACATGATAAAATAAATCCATCCATCCATCCATCCATCCATCCATCCATCCATCCATCCATCCATCCATCCATCCATCCATCCATCCATCCATCCATCCATCCATCCCAAAAACCTCATCATAGACATAAAACAACAAATTTCATATTTACGTTGACCTCCTGAAGTTGACAATTACAATTAACATTTTTCTCCTTATGTTGTTTGTTATAAATTAAAGAAATATATATTTTTTTTAAATCATGCCTTATTTTGTACTCCCACTATCTATCTCTCTTTTCCCCTGTCCTAACCGGAATGAGGAAGATGACAACAGGAGTGGGGCGTTCTGAGCCCTCTCAGGCCTTTCTCTTTGATAGTTGTCAGATCATATGAAACGTCAAAATTCACGCAGCCTGTGCAAGGGGATATATTTAGTGTCAGCCACTGCATACCTACATAGCACCTCTGACAGTGACATATTACTTGTGCTGTCTCCTGCAATCTGATATCTTTAAATTTGCCACCTTGTTAAGTTTTGATTAATGCGATTCCATTTCGGCAGAGTAATTGGCTGGGCCTGTTGGTAGAAAATACCCCGGCTCTCGGCGGAACAAACGCCGGGACATGCTAATGAGGGAATGAGCCTGTTATATTGATGACACCGAGTGACAGTTATTAATGATTGTTATGATAAACAGACGAGTGCAAATCAGGATGAGTCTGGCAAAAGTGACAGTTTAAAAATAACCAGCATTGGAAAGTACTAACGAAGTAATATACTGTTAGGAAAACAATCATGCAGGTTGTCAAAGGAAGAAGTGTAATTACTAGGCAACACGGGCTGCCAGGGAGGACTAGGACCTGCACTGTAATGAATCAAGAGGAATATGTTGTGACAGTGTTAGCAGATTGATATGCTCTATTAATTGGATCTTTTCTTTTGCTTCAACCATAAAGGACGCTACATCATGAATGGCGCTGCGTTTGATGACTCTAAACATCCCAAAGGAACTGGAATTACAAGCGAACCGGTTTTGTTTAGTAACAATTGGTCCCGTAGGAACTCCAACTAAAAGCAATACTTTTTTTTTGTATTTTTAACAATTGCCACTTTATTGTACATTAAGAGCACAGTGTTGACAACACAGATGAAGTATGTGGGTTGGATGACGTTGGGAGGGGAAATGTTAGTTTAGCTGTGGCACATTGTTCGCTGTGACTTATTTGTTGTAGTGCTATGAAACCTCTTTGAGTTGTCTTGAAAGTTGTTTAAAAATCACATTTCTTAGATCTACCTTAGATTATTTGGCACTAGGAATCATATAGCACACCTAGCAGTAATTGTGTTTTCACCATGGCTGTTATTTTGAATTTTCATGAGTGTGTTGTTGGGAAAGGCATGCGCTGCTCAGAGAGATCTCATCTCTGGTCTGCCATCGTGCAAACTTTGCATGACAGGGGGACAGCAGTGGGGTATGACTGTCATGAAGTGGCTTCTTCTGGAATGGATGATCAGATGACTCCACTGACCTGTGTGTGAACTTTGTCTGTAGTTGATTTAAGAGCCTGAGAGATCAAAGCAATGGCCGGACCTTTGCCAAGAGGATGTCGCAGCATTGGTCTGTAAACAAAAGCAGTCAGAATGAGAACTTTTGGACTGGCACCACCCCTGCTGCTCACAACAACAGCACATTCTGCCTATTAATCACTTCTGTTAATGTTTTTTAATGTTGATTTTTCAGCCAAATGTGGTTTAAAGTAATAGTTCACCAGAAAATTGCCGTTGTTTACATGCCATCAAACTTGCATGCTGCTATTTTTGATAACATCTATTTAAAAATGGTTTAAAACAACTTTGTTTGTGTGTGTGTGTGTGTGTGTGTGTGCTGGGTTTGGAACAACAGGAGGCACATTTATCCGTGTAGGTCTAAATGACATTTGTACTTTAAAAAAATGAAGAGGATTTTTTATTTAGATTTTTTTTTTTGGAAGCATAAAAGTTGCTTTCAAAAGCGGCCATGCTTTACTCTAACTTCCAGTAGTCATTCGTAGTCCTTTATTTGACTTCTACCTAATCTAGGGCCCATGAACTTTTAAGGTATCATTACTGAAAGGCCTTAATGACACTGAAGAGTAATTTGTAAAGGAACAGCATTAATCTCTTCTCAATTCAGACACTCCTGCTACACTTTTAAGGTTGATTACCTATAAAAATAGATCAGAATGGACTCATAAATCACACGATTATTACAGTGTCACTTTTACCACAAATTATAGTGATTAAACTGACTCCTATCTCTATCTGCTTTTAAGTTTAGTGGCCTGGAAACGCACAAATGTATGTTAAATATGGACAGAGTCATTGAACTCACTCTTATTCTCTGGTGCGCTATGATCTCAACACCGGAAATCATCTGTGTAAATTTAAAACACTAATTTGTATGACTATCAGACTGCAGGAGTTCATCAGTCAAACTCGTCAGAAATGTATATACACAATTACAAAGTTTCTCTGGTCTTATGATGAATATTCAGTGTATTGGTTATAGAATATATCTGTACTGTGTCGGTTATTGGCTATATTTTATTTATATGCTAGTTTCTCCCATTTAGATTTCCATAGTCTAACACTCACTTAGAGTTGTCTTTTAAATATATGAACTTAATAACACTGTTAAATGTAATCTTTAACAAATCTCAAAGTAAATATACTTTATACATTGTGAAGTTGTGATGCATACATTCTCTTGTAGAATTTAAAGGTGCTGCATGTAAGTTTTTGACTGTACTATAGCATAAAAATACGAGAATATGTTTGCAGATATTTAGGAAACCTGCTGAGTTCATATAATCATTTATGATTAAACATAATCGTTTGCTAAAGTCCGTAGCTAAAAACAATGCTACGGACAGTATTCCACTTTGAAATGTTCTACTTCGGAATGTCTGTTTTTGTTTTGGTCTGTGCGATAACGCACGCTGCCTATTTACCCAATAGTATTTCGCCACCACAGGTTGCGAGTTGGTAAAAACAGTGTAAAGCTGCCATGGAAACAAACATGGAAACAAACTCTAACCTAAAAAGTCTTGGCATCCATCTAAAAATCTTTATTAATGGAAGCAGATAAATCAACTCATCAACTTAGTGTGTAAGTCTTCTTGCCTTCCATTGTCAATTCAGGAGGAGAGGACGGGGCAAACAATATTTTGAATTTGGCCTGCAGTACCATTTCAACCACTAGCTGTCATTCTTACATACAGCACCTTTAAATCAATTAATTTTTTTTAGTCTTTTAGTTTCAGTTGATTCAGTATGTAGTTTTTTTTGTCATTTTTCTGTTGATTGGCTGAATCATGAACATAATTATCAGTTTATAGGGATTGTGCAGAATTTTTATTTTGGTGTATCCCAAGCCTTTTGCATGTTTTCTGAAAATTGATTATGAAATACACCTAAAATAAATCACTCCGAAGCCAATTTCACAAATTTATGATGAATTGCATAATTTAGTATTAAATTATAAGGTCAGATATTTACACTTTGTGTGTCTATGTCCGTTATAGTTAGATGTGCCATGTACATTTTACTACTTTAGTTATTCATGAGTATGTAAAGGTGCTTCATATAATCTTAAATGCAAATCTTAACAGTTAAAGGTGGACTAACTTTCCGTCCAGTGGAGGGCGCCTATTCTAAACGCGAGTTTAGGCGTAGTTTGATGATGCCAAGTTTGAGCGCAGTATCTTGGGACGTGGTCTTCACCTCACAGCCGGTGGAAAATAGGACTCGGGCAGAAATCACGTTCATGGATGCGGTTATTAACGTTACTGTAGTGTAAAGCAGAGCAGGACAGAGTGTTGTGGAGCTGAGCATGGCCGCTGGAGCGTTTTTTAAACAAACACTCGGCTCGACACACAACAAAACTTAAACAAAACAAAACAAAATCCAGGCCTGGTCCTCTCTCGCCTTTCGCTGCCTTCGCTCCTCCTTTTATGCTCCCGTCACTTGGCCACGAGACGAGACCGGTGTGTCGTGCAGCTGGTACTCAGTACCACTCGTCACCGGCCCGCTCTCGCTGTCTCTCTCCCCGCTGCTTGCCACATACTGCAAAAATACTACATAGTACACCTTTAACGCTTAATTTTGATTGTCTCTTTTGAACATTCTGTATACAATAGGTAACTTTGTCAACTTATCCTAACCCTGCTACCAGTCTACTAATACTCTACTAACACTATAATAAGAGTTAGTACACATGTAGCTGCAACGTAACAAAGTCAACAGAACATGTTAAAAGGACCATCAAAATAAAGTGTAACCAAGGGAGTTACGCAGGCTAAACAGGTTCATTGTTTTTGTCATCTGAGAGAAAGCCATCATGGTGAAGTGCTTACAGTATGCAATACAATCTCAGGCCTGCAAAACTGATCGTTTTGGCCCATTTCTGTTCGGAGTAAGAGATATTTCGTCATCCTGTGATTTTTCTCCCATCTGGGTCGAACAGTTTACAGCTCACATTTCATTATTTTAGTCTTCCACCCCCCCTTTCACTGATGACAGGTGCATAATAATTTTTCTCCGGCAGAACAATTGAGCTGACAGCAGTTTAAAAACTTGGACAGGACAAAAGGACAAACAGTTTTCCAAATGAGACACCCAGCCAACATTACTGCAGACTTTTTATTAGGAAGTGCGAAGCCCTGGTTTTCATCATCCTCTGGAGCATCGGGGTGATGGCCCCCAAATGCTCCTTGAGCGGCCCTTCTCTTTTGATAAATGTTCTTTGTAAGTGTTCCTTTTTTCTTCCCAAATCAGCATCCAAGAGGTTCAAACTGAAACTAAAGCATTTTAGCACAATTATCTCGAGCTGGAGGTGGATTGCTTATACATGCTTACACACGCCATCGTACGTGTATGTTTTAGTACCGGCACTGGCCAGAATCCACAGTGCGTGTGATTGTTTGCACTCTGGCACTTCTGCGAGGTCCTTTGCCTTGTTTTTCTTCTTTGAATTTTGCTATGATTCCAGGCCATCTGAAGTGTCATTGTAGCCACCCCATTCTTTTCCTCCTAGCGGCCCTTATAAAGACAAAGGCTTTCTGCTTTGTGGCTGTCAGACCTGCTCCGGCTCAGGCCCGTTGATGTGTGGAACAGCACTGGCCTGATGTCTAAACTCACTTACAATTAATGTGAAGCCAAGCTAATTCAAGAGCCGGGAGTGCTGGGAAGAAAGACACTTTGACGGTTCCAACTGGAGCCCGATTTGTTTTTCTTCCCATCATAGGTGTTGTTGATTTATGTCCAGCTCAATCCTGCTTACTTCATGAAAATGAATCAAGATAAATGTGGATAAGAAAGGGCGTAATGAATTTGACATTTACAAAAATTAATTCAACAAAAAAGATGTCTGAAATTAAAAATGTAATGCATGTCAGAGCGAATCAGCCCACATGCGTATGTGATCTCCAGCTGGTGAAGCTTTTAATAAGCTTACATATCCAGCATCGAACACCTGTTTCTAATTCATGCTTTCATGTTCTGGGAACAGATTACCAGCGTTATGAAAATGAAGGAACTCTGCACCCATATGTAGTGTAAAAGTGGTCATTTTGATGTCCTGGATAAAAGGGGCACAATGTGTAATGGCAGCCCCCATTACGCCCTCGCCAGGCCAGTGCGAGCCCCCTTTGGGACTCCTGCTGGGAGATGTGGTACACATATTGGCCCTGAGTTCAACCAGCTGTTCTTTGTCATTCCTCACACACCCCTGCATGTCCTTTTCCCCTGATCTGTACTTTGCTAGGGTGCGTCTCCTCTTTCCTGCCGGGTAACGGCTTACTGTAGTTGGTTTGAAGAGTGCGATCTTGGAGCATGGGTAACTATGTCCTTTTAGTTTCAGTTGTTATTGCAAACATGATAAACTTGGTCTTGTACTTTTCATGTGCTGATTGAACTGGATCATCTTGGCACACCATCTCACATCTTACACCGTCTTAATTGAGTGTGATGTGATAAAGTGTCAAGCGATAAATCATGTCTCCTCCATGGTAATCTGATTATTTGTCCTAATCAGCCCTGATTGTCGACATTGCTGTGTCAAAACATTTTTAATAATCTTGGTTTGTATTTTTGACATGTTGTACTGCGTATCTCTGCCCACAGTAAAATCGCATTGTGTGAAAACTAAAATGTATGTTGCAAAAGGATCTTGTGTAGTGAAGACAAAACATTAACCTATTTGAAGCTCAAAACTGCATGATATATTGAAATTGTTGAATATTGCGAGTCAAAAAAATGTTAAAAAATGATGTACTGCATCTTTAATATTAAAGGGGCGGGGGTGAAACACTAAGTTTCAGTCAGTGTCATGTCAATCTTGAGTACCTATAGAGTAGCATTGCATCCTACATATCTCCGAAAAGTCTTTATTTTTTAAAATAATTATATAAGAAAGATGCGCTGTTCCGAGTCTTTCCGAAAAAAGCCGAGCGGGTGGGGGCGTATCGTGTGAGCGGAGCTAAAGAATGACGTGTGCGCGCCGCTGCTATTGTGTTGAGTGCGTCGTAAAGCTGTGTCATCCCTAACAGCGGGAAAAAAACTTTATTCAAAATAAAAATATGGCTTTTAATCAGATACAGCCATACATCTATGATCCGGAATCAGACCCAGAGGCTGAAGTTGAACAGGAGCAGCAGCAAAAACGACTAGAGCAGGACGTCTCTATGTGGTACAAGTTATACACTAACTATATAATATGCTTAGCGGCTTGTGTTATTTACATATTTATACTTGAATTATATCGTCGTATTTTTGTCTTTGAAGGTGTACATGTGGGAAGTGCAGTTGTGCACGTGTGTGTGTGTGTTTACGCGTGGTTTGTGTAGACAATTGTAACGTTAGTAAGCGGACTGGTTTTGCACGGCAGGTTAAGTTAGTGTTTACATAGAAAGACACGGAATAGTAGCGCATTTGAATGAAGAAGCGCGCTTATTTAGTTCAACATATTTCCCCACTCTTTGTGTATTGTTGTTTGGAGTGCTTTTACAATACACAAACATAAAGTTACACATATAGTGGCCAGCTAAACAAATGTACACGCACTAAACATCGCATGCTCCATTGATCAACTAACTATACGTGATCATGTTTGGGCTACTTGATGGGCATAGGCAAAAACACAGACATTTGAATCAGTCTTACTCACCGCCTGCGGTTCTAACGTTGGGACCTTTATCGTTGGGACTGCTCCATCCTTCAGCATTAGGCGATCGGAAAATCCGGCGTCGAGCTGGGCCTTGTTTATGAAACAGTCGGCACCGAAATGCAGTGAACAGACATAAACCTTTGCGCAACTTTGCGCAAATTACATCCACTGTTGCCTTAACGCGGGGTTTTTTGGCAATCTGTACAGGACTGTCTTGGTCTGGCAACCAAAAACGCACTTTTTTGGTGACATTGTTAATTTCTTGAAGTCACATCACCTGTGCAGCGCAGCCTACGAGCCAGCGCTTTGATGGGTGTAGCCTGTTGCTTTCGCACTCTCCCTCTCTCTCTCACGCTCTTCCGGTAGAATTGTCCGTATGGCCCATACAAGGAAATTCCGACCTTTTAACGTCAAAGGGGACGCATGATCGCAAAAAACTTGCCGAAACTTATGACTAACCGGAAGTAGTATTTTTGACAAAGAAATACTCCCATCAAACGTCCACCTTAACTTTTGAAACTTTGTCTATGTTTAGTATGGGATTCCAAGTCTTTAACAGTGTAAAAAGATCAGTTTTCACCCCCCCTTTAAGCTGTGTTACATAAGGGTGTGTAAGAGCATGCGCTACACTGACTTATGCGACATGATCAAAAAGCTGTCCTTACACTCTTATAGCAAACTAGTCTGACATGCTCAGCATAGTGCCAAAAGAATGTGAAATGCAAATGCTGGTTATATCATTGGCAGGTGTAGCCCTAGTCATGGCACAGTTCTGACAACATGTTAGTCTGGAGGTGCAATCACATCGACCGATGTTCCAAAACTTTTTGTGGGTAAAATCCAGTCATTCAAAAGGAATCCATTAGCCTGACATGCAGTTGGCTAGCGCTACAACCAACCAGAGAAACGAAGGTAAAGCGGAGCTAGTTGAAAGATTAAACTTTCGTTGTATTCCTTCGCATTCACAACGTATTCAACTTGGTCAAGTGGGTTTACTGACCAGTGCAAAGCTTTCTTTCAGAAAGCAGTCTCTCTTTCAATAGTTATGGTGGTATTATTAGCTACTATTAATATAACTCAAATTTACTAAGTTTTAGCATTTAAGCCTGGCTGATATTGTTAGCTGTGATCCAGTCTGGCCTAATCTATTTTGGCTGTTTTGTTCTGTTAGAGGGGTTTTGGGCACATACTCCTCTAAAAATGACAGCTAACTAGCTAGATACCAGCTTGTCCAGGCTGGGAGACTGTTTTCTTCAGCAGTGCGTTTCATTTTGTACCTCACTCATTAACATTTAGCATTTCACAATATACTTAAGCTCCCGTTCAGAAACCCAGCTCAAAGGTCCAGTTTTCTACATGCAGGACTTAAATTCCTGTGTTCTGGAGCTGTGATCCTGTGTGATTAAGCCCATCACTGATTTCCATCAACACACGTAGACCGACAAGGAGCTCTGTTTCTGTCTCAAGTGTGAATCTCAGCCTTTTTTCTCTTAAGCACTAACATTTACACGAAGAGACGGTTGAGTAAGTACACACTGAACTTCAAACCCACCATAATTGTGTTTCATGCAGGATGAAACTTGTGAATTGGACGTGGATTGCAAGAAAACAACAAAGCTGATTAGCAGTCGTTAGCTTTGCTTGCTGGAGCGTTTTGACACCTGTCTCCCAGTCTTTCTCTCTACATGCGGGAGCTAATCCCTCTATATTGCTGGTCACATGGCTGAAAGACTGTAGGGGTGACAACGGAGAGCGAAAGAGCGCATTACGCAACCTTCATGACAAACGTCTAGGAAAGAGGGTCAGCGGATGGATCAGAACTGATGGGCCGCTGGAACGCTAATGATCACTGATGTGTCATCTACTGTCAAATGCTAGGTTACTACAGATGGCGCCGCATCAAGACATGAAACATTTCTTGCCTTGACATTCGTTATTTCTCTGTTCCATTATGACCCGTAAATCCCACTCACCGATGGATCCGAGGGTGACTTCTCAAAGTGCGTGGTCATATGAGAGCAAGGAGGTTCGAGCAGGGGGGCCTAGCCACATGCTTTCATGTAGGCGGTCCTCCATCTCGGTGTAAGATGCAGTACGTGGCAAACCATCTGGTTGCCTCTTGTTTACAGTACACAGTGTCAGCTCAGGCTTATTAATCATGCTTACACAAATGTCTTAATTACTCCCTATGTAGCTGCTCTGACTCCAACCCAGAAGTTGACCTTTCTCTCCCTGTTTCTTTAAACCATTAATCATGCACAATCAACGCCAGGCAAGCCAAGGAGACAACTGCACTCATTCCCAGGCAAATAGAGGCACCATACAGCCGCGAACAGCAGCCCAGGCCTGTGCCAGCATTTGGCCATATCTTTATTAATGACTCCCTTCCTGGGGCAGTCACACACGTGTGCAAAAAAGAAAGAAGGTTTTTTAAGTCATCCCAAATAGGACAGTCGGCCTATATGTTAGTGAATCTATGGGGACATGATTAGTGAAACACTTATTCAAATTTGAAATTTCTTTTTGAATATGCTTTAATTTAATTATTTAATTTCATTAATTGTTGTGTGGCCTTAAAAAAATTAAAATAAATAAAAATGTAGTAGTGTGTGTGTGTGTGTGTGTGTGTGTGTGTGTGTGTGTGTGTGTGTGTGTGTGTGTGTGTGTGTGTGTGTGTGTGTGTGTGTGTGTGTGTGTATATAGTGTATATATACAGATTTTTAAAAAAATAAAACTTCAAAAAAATATGCACACCTATATATTAGGGTTGCGACAGTTCTTGGTAAAATCTCAAACACCCCATTCTCCACCGACAGTTCAGCATATATATATATATATATATATATATATATATATATATATATATATATACACTGTAAAAAAAATTCTAGTGCTTTCAACTAATTATTATTTAGTAACTAGTTCCACAGATTTTTTACGTTCACTCAATTTCCTTCTAGAAATTGCTACCTGAATTAATATTTTTTAATTAGCTCAAACTTGACTTCAACATTAAAATGTATGTTTACTCAATTATTTTTTTAAGTTAATTGAATTAATAATTTTTAGTTGGCTCAAACTTGACTTCAACTTTAAAATGTACGTTTACTCAACCTGTTTTTATAATTAATTAAACGAAAATGTTTTAATTAGGGGGTTCATTTTTAAATGGTTTTAATTGTTACTAGAAATTCCAGTGGAACTAGTTACAACATGTTAGCCTATAAATCTAGACGCATCCTAGCGCCAGCAAATCTAATCTGAGCTGTATTCGCCTAACTCTTGCCGGGCCAATCACATCATGTATAGAGTCGATGGGCGGGGCCATAATGACGACGTCCGAGTTGCGTTTGCGATCTTCTAGTAAACACAGAAGCTGGCGAACGGCGGTCTTTCGAATCAACTTTGACCGCGACTCTGGAAGACTTGGAGTTAAGCTTTTCTCTGAGAAAAGAACAAAAAACGGCACTGAAGTCATTCCTAAAAAGGGAAGATGTGTTCGGAGTTTTGCTGACCGGATACGGCAAATGTTTAATCTATCAACAAGCTCTGTTTCACCTTCGTTGCTCTGGTTGGTTGTAGCGCTATCCTATCGCGTGCAGAGGGAGTTTGAAAGACAACGTTTATCCCACCCCTCGGATTGAGCCCTGTCAATGGTGAGTTTCTAGACCAAACATCTTGATGTGGGTCTGGCTTGTCAGGCTAACATGTTATAGCGAGGATAAAAACAAATGAAAGCACATTGTATCATCTGCATTTATAACATTTGTCATACAAACAATACATTTTCATAAGAATTCATTTCAAATTTCTTTAAATATTAAAAAAATGACCAAAGCCCTTGTTACTTTTCTTTAATGTCTTTAATGCACCTTTAGTTTTAAAATACGGTGGAGCATTCTTGCTACTTGCCAGTGTTTCAGCTGGTAAAGGGATAGTTCACCAAAAATGAAAATTCTCGCCCTTATGTTGTTCAAATCCTGTATACTTTTCTTTGTTCTGCTGAACACAAAAAAAGATATTTGGAAGAATGTTCGTAACAAAGCAGATGCAGTGCAACCATTTACTACCATAGTATTTCCCCCCCCTACTATGGTAGTGAATGGTTGGTCTATCTGCTTGGTTACAAACATTCTTACAAATATCTTATTTTGTGTTCAGCAGAACAAAGAAACTCATACAGGTTTGGAACAACATGAGGGTAAATGACAGATTTTTCATTTGTGGGTGAACTATCCCTTTAAGAAGAACTGGCTTGGATGAGAAACTTTGCAAGGATCATCAACGGATATCTTGGTCATACCCTGTTGGAGAAAGAAAGAGAAAAATTAAATAAATAAAAAATCTAATTATATTCTTTATACTTTTTATCAAACGAAAGTATTTTTTTTTACCCTATATTGCAACGTAGGCCTACATGGCTTTCTTTCTTTCTCTTACGCTGTTTAGAATTCGTCCGACTTGTGAGGACGATGAAATGAGCGCCATTTTATCATAGTATTCGTGGTTATATTGTTCCCTTAACTTTACGGGACAATTTCAAAAGTTTTAACACGAAAAATCACATTCAACACAACCACGTAACCCTAAATAGCGTACATTATTTGGCCTACATTAAGTTACACGTTTGACATGTTTCAATAAATTTGCTTGTATAAATATCACCACAGCACCTTGGCCAATAGCTAATGAGAGAAAGTTTGTCTGACACAAAAATAGAACACAACACGCTGAGATTAAATCTAAAATACATAATATAGTATTATAGTTTAAAACAAAATTATGTATTATTACTTAAACAAGGTTAAAGACCACATTAACGTAACGTAAATCATTTATCCATGACGAGGGAACTTGACGTAGACATCACTTAGGCCTAAATAATCCCTATTTCCTTTGGATATATTTACTTCTAATTTGCTTCTTACTTCACGTCTAACGTTAAATATCCACACAAGCCTAATATGTTCGACGTATTTGTCTGCAGTTTAATCATTAACTCTTACCTGACGCGTGATCTGCATCCTCAAAATAGCTGCTGCTGCCTCTCTGGTGAAACTGGCGAAGTCCTTTGATCTCAATCCCTCCGCGAAATCAAACAAGTACTCCAGAGATGCTTCCGCGAAATCAAACGGCAATACAGATCCTTCCACGTAGTCAAACAAGCTCTTGTACGTATTCATTAAAATTAGGCAGAATAAAATTCCACAATTAACTACATATGTTCATGAATTATATATGTATATTAAATATGTAATATGTAAGTGTTGTAGGATCCATCTTCTCATCATAATGAAGTTACCATCATAAACAAAACATCGAAAATACATCTAATTTCACAAATATTGTTCTGATATATGCTATTATCAAATGTTTCTAACAGCCCATTTCAACGGCACAAACAAACATCTCTTCACCATAGTAAAATATTGTGTTGGCCCTAATAGCCTACTTTTATAAAATATTTACTGGATTCGCGTTTTTTAGTCCAGTCAACATTTGCAATTCTAAATATTAACTGGATTAGAAAATATCAATTCATTTAATGTTTTTTAAATATATTTCTGCAGACTTAATATTAGTTAGACATATTGTCTTCTTAACTATGCACAAGTAAGAACATTAAATCAACATTTTTTTGCTCTTTCAACATTTTATAAATTGGAGTTTTTAGAGTGTGTGTATATATATATATGAGCCAACCCGACCAGATCGCCCAAGTAAGCCACGTGCACTTTCTTCATATCCACCCTTTCCAGCCAACAAGCAGCTTGCACTCAAGTATTCCTGGAGTTAACAAATTAGTTTCACCTTCAGATGTGATATTCAGGCATTTATTGCAGGCAGTGATTCATGTCTGTCACATGGCTTGGATGTATAGCCACATACATAGCTCAGTGTGAAGCTCTGATGCAGGAGGGCTTTAACATTTCAGATCTTGTTTAGCCAGGCGCACAGTAGATTGACAAGTGGAGCTTCTTCTGTAACAGGTAACTGACATGCCTGGCTTCCCCCCACCAGACGAAAGCTTAATATATCATTTGTCAGTCAAGGGTAGGCTTTCATTCAATCATGCCATGGTGCTCTGTCAATGTAGCAGTAGAAGTTATATATTTTTATGCACACGAGCACAAGCAAGCACAAAGAAAACGGTGTTGATTCCTTAAACAGCCCCATTGATTGCAGTTTTCACTAAATCATACTCTAGAAACTACTTTGCCATATGCTTGATTATAGCTTTGCTTATTATTATTTACTTGGTGTTATAACAAAAGAATTGATATGTTTTATTTAATATTTTCATAAGATTAAGTCATCTTGTTTCGCTTAGAGACAAAAGAGCTGAATGCAGCTCCAAAGTTCTGTAATAGTTTTATTGCTACCCACAAATTGCTGTCATAAATTTTTCATTCTTTTTAATTCATGTCCATAAATCAGTCTCAAGCCTGCTCTAACAGCCTAAATGGCGTTGCTGCATATTTTTGGCATGTGCGTATCAGCGGATCTCAGAAAAAACACAGGAAAAAAACAAACTGAAAGCTCATGGAAGGTATTGCATTAATTGAACGTCATAAATTATACAAGCTTTTATAATGGCAAGTCATAAATAACCCTGATGCATTGGAAACTCTAACACATCTGTGCTGAGATTATATATTTAGAGTATATGCTGATTTCGTTATAATGGATTTCTCTTGGCGGGGTTTACTTAAAGCTCATGTCATTTGAAAGGTGAAAGGTGGGCTAGAGCTGTATATTAAATGTTATTGTTTACAAAAATGTGACTTTTTTTAGCCTTTACCTCTGCATTTTGAGCCATCCATAATGCTATAATGCATATTTATTGAAGTTACTTCAACACAATATTTAGAAGCCTTTTTTGTAGACCTGTATACAGTATTTTGAACTTCATTATTTATACATTTTAATATTAATAATAATAATAATAATAATAATAATAATAATAATAATAATAATAATAATAATATCTATTTCCTTTTTCTTAGCATTCTTTGATGAACATGTTGAGCCGGAGCTCAGCCGAGGTCGTCTTATTAGTTATTTCAGTGTAGTCCCAGGAGTGTGAAATGGATGATTAAGTACAGCCTTTTACCGAAGCATTTACAAACACTGTACACATTGAACTCTTGAATATTGTGTATTATCTACCATTAGATGGTGATATTAGCGCTGCTGCCAGAGTAATTGAATTGGCTCATATGCTTTGGTTCGCTTGCTCAGGGAAAGAAATGCAGGGGAACAAAAGCAAATGCACCAGTAGCTTTATTAGCGTATTGCTCAAGCCAAACCTAGCCGATGATTAGAGAGGGCCATATAATTCATATAATTCTGATTTCTGACCAGATGGTAGCTCCTTTTTTGTGCAGATATTTGACTACAATTTTGCAAATTAGATTTGAACAATGAAATGTGTTAAATAGAGCTAAGGGTACTACTCTCGTATAAAGAGCAGATAGCACAGTCAAATCAGTTTAATAAATACACAAGGGGAACTTTGCAAATGCTAGCCGTTTACATTTATTAAAAATCTGCAGTGCTTTCTGTTAGTACCTGCTTGGTTATGACATACAAGCTCATTATCTCAGTGAACACAATTGAGAAATGAATTTGTTTTGTGATGATTTTATCGACATGGCTTTCTTTTTCCAGGTAAGGTGAGGAAGTGGATCAATAGTTAGCGTGAGATAGGTTCATCTTGATAATCCCCGCCTGTGAGAATGTGGAAACGGGTGGGAACGCATCTTACAAACACCATCCACTCTTCCTCATTGGTCGGACTGTAAAATCTATTACTATGATTTGATGTGACCATCCTCTCTTGATCCTACATTGTTCCTCTGCCCTTCCTGCCTTTATCATGGTGCACAATGACCTCTCGATCAGGTCAGACTCCGCAGGTCTTTTGGAGAACGTTTTTGAAGGTTTCCTATCAGGTTTGCTTTGAAGTATCCACACCTGCCTTTTCATCATTATCTGAATGCCATCTTCCCCACAAAGACTTTTTGTTTGTCCCCACTGAAACTCTTATTCACGCATGTTTTCTGACACAGTACATAACAAGTTGGCACAAGCCCCCGAGACTGCTTTGATGTCATTTCGCAAACGAAACGCCCACTTTGGTAATGAGACGCAAGAGATTCTTGTGCCATTGTATTTATCAGATGACAATGGGGTTTGTATCACAGTAAGCTCGCCTATTCATTTCAGCTCGTTGCATTCATGGTTGTCCTGTGATGTCCTATTCTACAGTCTCAATTGAAACTGCCCAAACTCATTGAAAAGAACAGGACACTCTTTTTTTCTTTCTTTTGTTTTGTGTTTGCTTTCCTTTGGCCTTTCAGCCAATAGCATCTTGAGAAGGCCTGTAACTAGGCTGTGCATATGAGATGACGCATGGAGTTTATTTTCATTATCTGAAACTAATGCAGAGTGGTGCCAAATTGTGTTCAGTTATCAACAGCATAGAATTACAGGACTTTAAAACTGGTCTCTGCAAATGTTCTACAGAGGGGATAATGGACAAATACACTACCCTGCCTAAGAGTCTATGATATGTTTCTAGTATGTTATATGTTTGGCAGCAGTTCTGATGTCTATAATTGATGAAGTGTCTAGCTTTCCATTTCTTAAACAACTATGTAGGAAGTCATATCATGGCCATATTCCAGGATGACAATGTCAAAATTCATCAGGCTCAGTGTTCATTTTGGCAGCCATTTTGGATTTAGTCTTGTGCTGCGTCCCAATTCGCATACTATCCATCCTAAATAGTATTCGAAAATAGAATTAGTATGTCCCAAATCGTAGTATGTTGAAAAGAGTATTCCAAAGATTCCCGGATGGTTTACTATTTCCGGTCCGAATTCACAGTATGGATCGATGGGCACTCTAACGGCTGATATTGCCCACAACCCATTGCGAGTTGGACGAGGATTCGAATAGAACTACAAACGCGGATAAAAAGCGTTAAAAAACTACAAACATGACGGATGTGCGAGTTCGAGGTTAAGTAGAGAAGTTTAGATAAAGGGGTTTGAGTGAACCTATCAATATTTTACCTGACAAAAATATATTTATTCAGTGTTTTCCATATTATATTTCACATGCAGCAGCATTGTGAACTTTTGTAATGACATGTTTGGCCATTAACTTTTAAATGCATCATTATATTTAAACTGCAAACACAGGAAGAGAGTCTCTGCATTAAAGACCCACAAATGGCAGATCAACGAGCGGCTACATTTCTCTCCGATACGGTAGGAGATTAAACTGAATGTGAATGATTTGAACTGTGACGAATCTGACGATGATTGACAGGGCAGATAAACGGTGACGGGATGCACGTAACTAAGCGACAGAGTCCGTTAAAGATGGCGAAGTAGTATGTCCCGAAGCTTGCATACTTTTCTGCTACACACTCAAAAGTATATACTTTTTTCTTCACAAAAAGAGTACATACTTTTAGGACGTAGTATAAGTAGGCGAATTGGGACGCAGCATTAGTCTTTAGAAGTCGTCTTCAGACAAAAAGGCTTATTAGTCTTAGTCATTTTGTCTTTCATAGTTTTAGTCGACGATAAGTCATAGAATTTTTGTCATGTTTTAGTCATTACTTTTAGTCAAACTTCCGTTGCCAACATTCATTTAGATAATATATAGTCTTAATACAAAAATGGTCATGATCATTTTTCTCTATTTAGACCAATTCAATTAAGCTTAGGAGAAATTTACATCTAGGTAACAAGACTCTTAGTAGTGGTACTTTTTTTCAATGCTACATATCCCTTTTCCTTAGTTTGATAGCCTATGCTGCACTGTCTGCTAATTTCTAAGGTAGGATTCATGAAGGATAGATAAAAATGGTATTATAGTTCAAGTATCAAGTAAAACAATCTTTGTTTTTCCTCTTGGCTGGTGTGGTAAAACAGCAATTACTTGGAAAAAAAGTGCAATTAACACAGATTTTGACAGCTCTGACTCTGGTCACCTGTGATTTCTTACTAAAAACTCTATCAGCAAATGCCCAGTGAGAAGGTCTTGGGCCAGGGGTTTTAGAAGCTATAGGTAGAGCCCATGTGCACAGAGCTTTCTGAGCTTTATACTGTTAAAATAAAAAAATAAAAATAAAAAATGGAAGAAAAACTGTGATATATTACTTTTAAAATAAAGTTTTGATAATTTATTATTATTACATTAGTGTTAGTATTAATAATATTACACTGAGACCTATCAAAATTCTACTGTTACAGTAATATATTTGTCTAGACAAACCGGATTTATATTTTGACGGGTTGCCGTGAATATATGATGATAGTAGCCTAACAAGCCAGACCCACATCAAGATGTTTGGTCTGGAAACTCACCATTGACAGGGCTCAATCGCAAGTGGATAGTGCTACAACCAACCAGAGCTAGCTGAACGATTGGCCTGACCAGAGTTTGGCGTTTACAGCTCAGAAGGGTATTGAGAGTTGCTAGATGACACTCGAGAATTAGATTAGATTTGCTGCCACTAGGGTCCGTCTAGATTTCTAGGCTAATATGATGGTAGTTTTTCTCAAATTAAATGGTAAAATGCTGATGAAGTGACTCTCAGAGTGGCTCTGGAGATGATGGACCTGCGTTCATGTCCTCGTATGAGATAAAAACACGCGACTGTCCCATGCAATTCTCTCTCTGAGTGTTTGCAATTCTCTTTCTTACATGCAATTCTCTCTCTGAGAGTCTCTGAGTCAGTGTGTGTGTGTCGTAAATTAACTGCAGTTCGCCCTATTCATTCACGCATTTTACTGCTGTTTACTATTCACAGACACTAGATGCGTTCCCATGAACCAAAAATAGTTCGAGTTTTGGTAGCCTAGACTAAGCCATACCTGTGACGGCAGTTACCGCTGCGGCTGCCTGAGAGATGGATAATGTATTTTTAATGTCCGATATTCCTTAAATATCATTCTAATCCTGTCTCGTCTCATTAACAAAGACACGGCATACGTTTCGTTATAGTTTTTATCATCAGATATTAATTTAGCTTGTCAACGTCTTGTTTTAGTTTTCTCGTTTAATCTCGTTTTAGTCACAGAAAAAGTGTCCGTTGACGAATATTTTTCGGGATTGTCTTCGTTAACGAAATTAACACTGATCAGGCTCAAACTGTGAAAGAATGGTTTGTAGGGAGCACGAAGAATCATGGCACCTCCGAGTCCAGACCTTAAATTTATTAAAAGTTTTTGGGATGTGCTGGAGGTGACTTTACAGAGTGCTTGACTCTAGCGTTGCCAACACAAGATCTTGACCAGAAACCTATTAATGGAAATAAATGTTTGAACTGTCGCCAAACATCTAACATGCTAGAAACATAATTATACAATAATTATCCAATCATTGAGTTTTTGTCTATTTTTGAATACTTACTCATTTACTCACTTTAAATAGCATTTGTCTATTTAAAAACGGCTGTTTTTTGGGGGGCAGGGCAGTGTATACAAAATGTATTGGATTTTTTAAAAAGCAACAACAAAAAAAAAACATTTATTGTAATTTTGTCTATTAATATATTTGAATATATATATATATATATATATATATATATATATATATATATATATATATATATATTGTAGCAAAGTTCGATATGATAAGGAAGGAAGAGGACAAGGGGTCGGCTGGACGGTTGATGCTTTTCTCTTTATTATAACTCAAAACTTTAGCAACACACACTGCGGTGTGGAATCTCATAAACAACGATCTCTCGATCACTTCCGGGTCGGCACTTCCGGCTTCCGGTTACTCAGTCTCTGTGAGGGGGGTTTGGCATCAACCGTCCGGGCTCTCTCTCTCCCCGATCTCCGGTTCCACTGATGTTTTATCCCCTCTCCGCGCTCATTACTAGAACAAGAGACAGGTGTTATTAATCTGCTTCCAACCCACTCACGTACCGCTTGTCCCGCGGCTCTCTCTCCCGCTGCAGACCTCGCTGAACCACGCCCCCCTTGCCACATACCCCCACCGCCCGACTCAGGCCGGGGAGCCGTCCGGCCTGCAGCCCCCCCCCCCCCATTTCTGGAGAGGAAGTCGGCCACAGCCATCTGAGCACCCGGCCTGTGGACCACCTGGAACTTAAAAGGCTGAAGAGCTAGATACCAACGAGTGATCCGCGCGTTGGTATCCTTCATGCGGTGGAGCCATTGGAGAGGAGCGTGGTCCGAACAGAGGGTGAACTCCCGCCCCAGAAGGTAATAGCGGAGGGTGAGAACGGCCCACCTGATGGCAAGGCACTCTTTTTCGATGGTGCTGTACTTAGCCTCTCTCTTCGAGAGCTTACGGCTAATGTACAGCACCGGCCGCTCTCCCCCCTCCACCTCCTGGGCCAGGACTGCGCCCAGCCCCCTGTCCGACGCGTCAGTCTGCAACAGAAAAGGGAGAGAAAAGTCAGGGGAGTGTAAAAGCGGCCCGCCACATAGAGCAGCCTTAACTCGGGTGAAGGCCTGCTGGCACGGCTCCGTCCATTGGACCGTATCTGGTAGCCCCTTTTTAGTAAGGTCAGTCAGAGGGCTGGTGAGGTCCGAATAATTTGGTATAAACCGTCTATAATATCCCGCCAGCCCCAAGAACTGTCTTACCTCCTTTTTGGTCTTGGGCCTCGGACAGGTTGCAATTGCGGCGGTCTTATCAATTTGGGGACGCACCTGCCCATGACCCAAGTGGAAGCCCAGATACCTTACCTCCACCCGCCCAATTGCACACTTCTTCGGGTTGGCCGTGAGCCCCGCTCCCCTCAACGACCTCAAGACCGCCCGGACATGCTGCATATGCCGCTGCCAATCGTGACTGTAAATCACGATATCGTCCAGGTAGGCAGCAGCATATGCGGCATGGGGACGCAAAATCCTGTCCATGAGTCGCTGAAAGGTAGCGGGTGCCCCGAACAAGCCGAAGGGAAGCGTGACGAATTGGTGCAATCCGAACGGCGTGGTGAAGGCCGTCTTTTCTTTGGACAATGGAGACAAGGGGATCTGCCAATAGCCCTTCGTTAAGTCCAATGTCGAATAAAATCGAGCCGTGCCCAGCCGATCAAGCAACTCGTCAACCCGCGGCATTGGATACGCGTCGAATTTCGACACTGCGTTCACCTTGCGGTAGTCCACACAGAACCTGACCGAGCCGTCGGTTTTAGGAACCAAAACGATCGGGCTCGCCCAGTCACTGTTGGACTCCTCTATTACTCCCATATCGAGCATTGCCCCTAATTCTTCCTGAACTACTTTTTTTTTGTGTTCAGGTAAGCGATACGGCCGGCTGCGAACTACCACGCCCGGCTCGGTCTCGATATGGTGCTGAATTAAGTCGGTACGTCCCGGTAGGGGCGAGAACACGTCGGCGAATTCCGCCTGTAGCTTTGAGAGATCAGTGAGTTGGGACGGTGAGAGGTGATCTCCCCCAGGGGCCAATGCGACCGATTGTGCTTTGATGCTCGCCTCTGGCCCGAGATCATCCTCTCCCCCGATCACCGTCGCCAACAACACTGATTCCACCTCATTCCATTTCTTCAGGAGATTGAGGTGATATATTTGCCGTGCCCCGTTCCTATCGGACCGTATCACTTCATAATCGAGGTCTCCAACCTGTCGTGCGACCTCAAACGGCCCCTGCCACTTCGACATTAATTTAGAGCTCGATGTAGGGAGTAATACGAGCACTTTCTCTCCCGGTGTAAATTTGCGTAGTCTCGTACCCCTGTTATACGACCGGCTTTGGCGGTCCTGGGCTTGCAACAAATTCTCCCTAGATAGCCGCCCCAAGGTGTGGAGTTTTGTTCGCAAGTCCAGCACATATTGAATTTCGTTTTTGGCCAAAGAAGGTCCCTCCTCCCAAGTTTCTCGTAGGACGTCCAGCACCCCCCGGGGCTGCCGTCCGTAGAGAAGCTCGAAGGGGGAAAACCCCGTGGAGGCTTGCGGGACCTCCCGCACAGCGAATAAGAGGGGTTCTAACCACCGATCCCAATTTTTGGCGTCTTCCTGTACGAATTTACGGATCATGGATTTAAGAGTGCGATTAAATCGTTCGACCAAGCCGTCTGTTTGTGGGTGATAGACGCTTGTCCGAATCGATTTGATGCCCAATAACCCGTATAATTCGCTTAGCGTGCGTGACATAAACGCCGTGCCTTGATCAGTGAGGATTTCCTTCGGAATCCCCACTCGGGAGATTAAACGAAACAGTGCGTCCGCAACACTCTTCGCCGAGATGTTGCGGAGAGCCACTGCTTCCGGATATCGTGTTGCGTAGTCCACGATAACTAGCGCAAAACGATGTCCGCGTGCGGATCGCTCTAATGGCCCGATGAGGTCCATCGCAATTCTCTCGAAGGGGACCTGCATTAATGGAAGGGGGCGCAATGGCGCTTTTGGGGAGGCCAGTGGATTCACCAACTGACATTCAGGACAAGACGCGCACCACCTGCGCACATTGTCGTGAATGCCTGGCCAAAAAAATCGGGTCATTAAACGATTCAGCGTGGCCGCCTGTCCCAGGTGGCCCGCCATTGGGTTAGAGTGAGCCGCCTGGAAAAGCATTTCCCGGCGGCTCTTTGGTACTAACAACTGGGTTGTATCCACTTTTGTCTGAGCGTCTTGGGTCACTCGATACAACCTATCCTTAATTATGGCAAAATAAGGATACGTGACGGGCAAGGCGGGTTGAAGGGACTGACCGTCGATAGTGCGGACCTGTTGGAAAGCATGTTTTAGGGTATCGTCCTGAGACTGCTCCAGAGGAAAGTCATCGCGGTCCGAGAGAATCAGTCTCTCGACCCCGCTCGGTTCCTCTGAAGCCGTCTCCGAGGGCCCCGTATCAGTCTCGCCAACCTGCACCCGCACCGCCCCGTTCCTAGCCTGGTTCCCCCAAGCGGCATCCGCGCATATCGACCCCAATAACGCCGGAAAGGCGGGCCAATTCGTCCCCAGAATTAGCGGATGCCGGAGGTGGGGACTAACCGCCACCTCAACACTATGATTTTCTCCCCTAAACTGTATCGTGACTGGGACCAGCGGATATTCCACCACATCCCCGTGCACACACCGCACCTTAACCATGCGGCTTGTATCCAATGCCCCAGGCTGCATCAGGCTTTGATGGATCGAGGTTTGGTTACATCCTGAATCCACCAAGGCCTGATATGTACCCCCCTTGATACTCACAGGAACTTGGTACTCTCCTGCTTGATCAGGGGTGGTCCGCTGGACGTCCGGGACCCGGATCATTGTCCCGATGTCCATCATTGGACATCGGTCCACAAAATGGTCCGGGTCACCGCACCGCCAGCAGGCCAGCCCAGGCCTGCCCGCCGCCCCTGCGGCGGGGAGTGGGTTGGAATATGAGCGCGGAGGGGGGGTGGAACCGGAACCGTTATCCCCGCCCGACCCCAGCAGCCCCGCCCCCCTGGGCGGGGCCCTCGAACTCCCGTATTGCCCTGGGCCCATTCCACCCCGACCTCTGGGGGGAATACGAGGGGGCCCTGGAGGGCGGGACCTAGGGAGAGGGACAGGAGGAGAAGGAGAGACAGAGGGGGGAGAGAGAGAGGGAGAGGTTAGTCGGGGTTCGCCGACCCCTGGGCACGCCACCAGATGGTCCTCCGCCAGGTTGATGGCCGTCGTCAGCGACGTGGGCCGGTGGCACTGGACCCACTCGGCGGTCTTCTTGGGTAGCCGAGCGATGAACTGCTCCAGTACCACCAGATCGACGATGTGGTCCACGTCGCTTCCACCGGCCAATAGCCATTTGCGGCAGGCGTCCCGGAGCTGGTGGGCCATCGCGAAGGGCCGGCCGGTCTCCCCCCACTCGAGCGAGCGGAAACGCTGACGGTGCTGTTCGGGGGTCCGACCGACCCGCTGGATGATGGCCCTCTTCAGATCGTCGTAATCCAGGAGGTTCGCCACCGGCAGTTGTTGGGCGGCCGCCTGGGCTTCTCCGCTGAGCAATGGAATAAGGCGCACCGGCCACTGTGCCCGGGGCCACCCGCAGGCCTCCGCCGCTTTTTGAAAAAGGTCTATGAAGGCCTCGGGATCGTCCTGTGGCCCCATTTTGTGGAGGGGCACGTGGACCGGTGCGCTGGCGAGCCCGGCGGCTTCGGTGCGAACCTCCCGGTCTATCCAGCTCCGGAACCTCTCGCGGTCCTCTTGCTGGCCGCGGACGATGGCCTCGAATCGACGCTCCTGGTCCGCCCGCAGCTCCAGCATGGACTGATGTTGTTCCTGGTGGAGGGCCGCGAGAGAGGTGATAATGTCCGCAAACGGCGTGGCGGAGGGCGTTGGAGTAGTCATGGCGGCGGCGCGGTCCTACTTCCTTCCCGGGTTTCGGCACCACTGTAGCAAAGTTCGATATGATAAGGAAGGAAGAGGACAAGGGGTCGGCTGGACGGTTGATGCTTTTCTCTTTATTATAACTCAAAACTTTAGCAACACACACTGCGGTGTGGAATCTCATAAACAACGATCTCTCGATCACTTCCGGGTCGGCACTTCCGGCTTCCGGTTACTCAGTCTCTGTGAGGGGGGTTTGGCATCAACCGTCCGGGCTCTCTCTCTCCCCGATCTCCGGTTCCACTGATGTTTTATCCCCTCTCCGCGCTCATTACTAGAACAAGAGACAGGTGTTATTAATCTGCTTCCAACCCACTCACGTACCGCTTGTCCCGCGGCTCTCTCTCCCGCTGCAGACCTCGCTGAACCACGCCCCCCTTGCCACATATATATATATATATAATTACTTTATAGTTTAGTCTACTGCACTTAGGGCCAGATTTACATAACAGGCCAAATTAGAGTAAGAACGTAATTCCAAAAAAGCACAGATGGAAGTGGAAATTTCTGCATGTGATCTACTGGCAATTTGTAAATAGCCGGATCATTTCCATAATGACTAACACAATCTATCAAGAACAGTGAAAATAGCATCTGGTTTAAGACTTTTTGGGCTGGTAATGATGGCGCAAATATCAGTAAATGGAAGAGCGCAAACCTTAGTAAATCACCTTATGATTAATTTAAATACTCTCCTCCCATTAATTTTGCGTCTGAAATGGAAACTCCTACAAATGCATATGCAATAAGGTCAGACACAAAAAATAACCCTGTCCATGCCTTTTCAGTGCTAATTTATAAAAAAATTTATTTAAGATTTTGTAAATCCTGACAGTTGTTTTTAACCGCAAAAGGGGGTTTGCGCTGGAACCAGCTGTTAGCAAATCTGGCCCTTAGAATTTGTTTTATATAGTTTAAATTGTTTTTTTTTTTTTTTTTAAGTTTTGTGCTGTTTTTATTGACCAAGGGTCTTGTGTGGAATTTCATAAAATTATTACATTGATTTAGTAACATTTTTCTTACTCATTGAGCATTCTGCCTTTGTTTGCATTGACTGGGTGTAATGCATTTCAGAGCATGCCAATCCCAGATAGTCAAGGTGTGTTAAAACGAACGTGTGTTATGTCAGAGCTAGTTTCGGCCAGATTGTGGCCTATAGGCAGGAATGACCCCCCCTAAGGGTCAACAGGTGAGAGGTCAGAAGTTAAAGCCTCATCTCTGTGATTTAGTGGCACTCTGAAGAAAAGAGGACGAGACCTCTCTGTTCTGAAAGCTGTCACTCCCCTGTGTAATTTGCTTCAGTGAGAAGCGAGTCAAACCATGAATAATGAAGGGTTGTTAGCCTCTGAGATGGAACAAGCAAAGCAAAACACAAAACACTCTAGCAAAATAGCTGTAATTACCAACAAGGCAGTGTACTTCTCAACAAAGTGTTATTGTGTGCAGACGACCTCTCAAGTCTTTGGCAAGGGGGACTGTAGCTGAGAAAATTTCACATCCTTGTGGCCTCTTTAAAAGAACAGAGAGGCTTCAGAAGATGTCCTTTCCTGCCATTCACATTTCATGAGCTTTAAAAATTGGGTACAATAGCCCATGAAGTAGTAAACTAGCTATTTATCTTCCTCTCTTACTAGCAACGAGGCAGCGGAATATATATATATATATATATATATATATATATATATATATATATATATAATCCTTTTGATCTTGTAAAAGAATTGAAAAAAGGCAGTAAATCACATTATGAAATAGAAGCTAAATATAAGGAGGCACAAAAGCCAAATTCCCTTAATCATTTATTAATTACAATGAGTAAAACCAAAGTATATATACTTCTGATAAGCAGCAAAATATTGTTTAGCTTCACAAAATAGGAAGGGGCTGTAAGAAAAGTGCTAAAGCATTGAAAATTCCCATTTCCACCATTAGGGCAATAATTAAGAAGTTCCAATCAACTAAATACGTTATGAATCTGCCTGACAAAGGACGTGTGTATATCGTCCTAATGCACGGCAAGGAGGAGAGGGTGAGTGGCCAAAGACTCTCCAAGGATCACAGATAGAGAATCGCAGAGATTAGCTGAGTATTGGGGTCAGAAAGCCTAAAAAAAATATATATATATCAAACAGCCCCTACATCAACACGTTGTTTGGGAGAGATTCAAGAAAAATCCTCCTAGCTCATCCAGAAACAAACTCCAGCATATTCAGTTGTCAGACACGACTGAAATTCGACTGGGACCTGGTTCTGTGGTCAGATGAAACTATAGAAATAGCTTTTTGGCAGCAAATCTACCAGAAGGGTTGGTGCAAACAGGGATAATAAGTACCCCATGCCCACGGCTAAAAATACAGCTGGAACTTTAAAATTGAGGGCCTATTTTTTTGCTGGAGGTCCTGGACATCTTATTCAGACACATGGTATAATGGATTCTAGCAAATACCAGCAGATAAAAAAACAAAGCCTGATGGCCTCTGCTAGAAATCTAATAATGGGCCGTGGCTGGATCTTCCATCAGGACAGTCACTCAACACAAAATGAAGCTTCTGCCATGGCCATCCCAGTTTTCTGACCTGAACCCTATATAGAATGAGTGGGGTGAACTGAAGAGAAGAAGCACCAACATTGATCTAGGAATCTGAAGGATCTGGAGAGGTTCTGTATAGAGGAATGGTCTCTGATCTCATGTCAGGTGTTCTCCAAACTCATCAGGCATTATAGAAGAAGACTCAGAGCTGTTATCTAATAGAGGGTGCCAACATTTGTTGCCAACATGTTTTGGAGAGAAACATTTATTTCATAACGTGATTTACCCCCCATTTTCAATTCTTTTACTTCAATGAAACGTTCGATTTTTGTGATAAAAAAAAAAAAAAGATCAAAAGGATAAATAATGCAGATTTATTTTTTATAGATATATTTGATCATATTTACCAGGGGTGATAACAATTTTGATCACCACTGTATGTCCTAGCAGATTAAGTTTAAGGTTTTAATTTAGTTTCATATTTTAGTCTGTTAATTTTGGTATTCATTTAGTAGCGTTTTAAACATCTTGCTTTAATTTTTAGTTTAGTTAACTAAAAAATTTCATAATAGTTGGAATGAACTTGATAAGTCTTTGAAATAGTTGTAGGCAGAAGAAAGTCCTCATAATAATAATTTATTACATTACTAGCTCTTTTCTCTGCACGCGAAGTGTTTTCCATGAAAAGCGGAATCTCCCCACCCCCTTCAACTGTTGAGAAGTTATAGCGAGTTATTTCTATTCATATTTTAGTTTGTTTATTGTTGTATTTTATTCTAGTTGTTGCATTATTTGAATACTTCCCATTTCGTTTCGATTTTGGTTCAATGTGTCACTGCTAATGTTCATTCTTGTAATCTATTCCATATATTTATACTAAAAAGTCTTTGAAATAAAGTTGCAGTCAGAAGAAAGTCATCATCTCACACTTTGTGTTGAATTCGTTGACATTTGAGAATTTACAGCAAGTTGTTCGCTGGAGGAAATCTACGCGGCAAATGATTATTTAACATTGTGCGGTAGTGAAGTGTAGCATCTGCATGTGAACCCTGCTCCCCGCTGATCAAATCTGTGTTTGGGCTCTTTTACGACGGCAGGCTGCTCAGACCACCCAGGGAAAGATGGATGAGCTTAAGCTACCTGTGTCAGCCCCTCTCAGTCCCACCGGCTCGTCCAGATCCTGGGCAAAAACCACCCGCTACAAATGGCTAGATTAAACAGTGACTCACAGATGACAAATAACGCAGAGCAGGCTAAACTGCGGCACGGGAAACAGGATCTCGCCTTGACTTTTCAAGATTTATTTTATCAGTCAACTAATTAACATGATTTATGGCACGGGCCGGCTGTGACTGAAAGTACAAAGAGACCGGCGCCACTCCCCCTCCCTGAAGGAGATTCTATCAGGTGCTTTCTGCTGTGCTTGCATGGAGTCAGCATGCAGTTGTAAATTCAGGCAGCTCTGCATTGAAGTGCCTGACCTCCCTTCACATTGGGAGGTCAGGAGTTCACATCCCGGCCTTAACCGTTAAAACCTGGGGTTTGAACTTCTGACCCACCTACTGTAAAGAGTGCTAGTGTTTATCAAGGCTGCCAACTCAGGCAGGGGTACAAACCAGACAGGAAGCTTTCTCGTAGGGAGCACAGGCTGGTAATGCAAAACTTTCAATGAGGGATCTCATTATACTGCAAGGAGCACAGGCAGCTCCAAACATGTCAACCGAAAGTACAGCGCTTTTTAGACTTTGTCTAATATTTTACTTGCATATTAAGGTTTTTCAGAGGCCCATAGGACGCCTTGAACCCATATATCCAAAATGAAGCACATCTACCCAGTATGAATTTAAGTTGGGTTTTTTTTAATCTGAAACCCACAGTCGTCGTTGTGCTGCTCTTGCAAAGTCGTCTTGACTGATTTTTACCTCAGAGAGCTGTTTTTCTGTCTAAACTAGGTGGGGGAAAAAACTAAATGCCTACAAGCAGATTTAATCTGATAAAGAATACTGTTTACATGTGTATGATATACTGCCTGCCAAAAGTTTTTAAGTGGATGCTTCTACAACACTGGGTTCTTTATAAGTCTCTGACTGCTTGAGAGGGGTTTTCATTTCTCAGTTTGTCTCCAAGCATGGGTGTTCACCATTTAAAACAACATTACAACCTACATCACACTGAGAAGCTTCATTGCCATCCAAAAATTGCACCTCATGGGTTGTAAACAGTCATGAGAAACACCTTGAAAATGCCATGTTGATTAAAACGAGCCCATAAATGTGTAACTTGGATTATATTTGGCTTTTCTAAAGTGCTCAGTGTTCCCCTATTAACAAGTTTTGTTCCGGTATTGATGCATAACATGTCCATTGAGTTTTTTTAAAAATAGATTTCGTTTACAATAAATCTTGAATCTATAAATCTTATAGGTCCTGTTTCTGTTTTTTCCCCCACCATTTTAATAATATATAATATTTTTTAATTACATTTATTCAGCAAGGGTGGATGATATTGATTACATGTAAAGACATTCATAATATTGCAATATATTCTATTTCAAATGGATGTTGTTCTTTTGAACTTTCTATTCATTATAACATCCTGAAAAAAATATCACTGATTACACAAAAATATACTTAGCACAACTGTTTTCAATAATAATTAAAAAAAAGTTTTTTCATCAGCAAATCAGCATATTAGAATGATTTTTGAAAGATCATGTGACACTGAAGACTGTAATCAGGGCCGCCATTGAGGGAGAGATGTTGATTCTAAGGGCCCATGCACTTTAGGAGGCCACAGAGATCGGTTTTATTAGTAGTAATGCAATAGAAATTATAAATGTATAATCTACCAAAGAGTTACAAATAAAACAAAAGTATGGCTTATTTCAGCATTTCCGGCAAAATGCTCCACTCATGAACCACTCGCACATATTTCGAACCAGCGGTCACAAAGAGCATTCTGGGTCGGATCACTAGGTTGACTTGTATGTTTGGTGGAGCCCAACCTCATATTCTTTCATAGGGCTCAAAATTGCTAGCGGCGCCCGTGACTGTAATTACTTAAGCTTTGGATCATATGAATAAATTATATTGTAAAACATATTCAAAATAAAAAAAATAAACTGTAATAATATTTCACAATATTATGGTTTTTACTATATTGTTGATCAAATAAATGCAGCCTTTTTTTGAACATAAGAGACTTCTTTCAACAACATGACTCCCAAAAAAACTATGAATGCATAATTATAGTTTTTAATTGTCATGTTTAAAATGTTTGTATTGAGTAAATGTCAACTTCTCAAAAATAATTAATGTCAACTGTTGTTGTTTTTTTGTAAAAATAACAGAAAAGCAATCACAGACTCTTGCAAGAGGAAATCACTTGATGTGGATGTATCCAGCTGACACAGAGTGAACCAGACCAGCATCTGGTATAACACACACAAGTCATTTATCTCAGTCTTTTACAAATATTAGTTCAGCTAAGCCAGCGTTACTCAATCTTGAATCGGACAGAGAAATCAGGCTTCTCCATGACAGCTTGCAGCTCTTATAGAAAGCTGTTTACATTTGACTGCAGGATCCTAACATAAATTCCTTTAAGCAAAATAAGCCTCTCCAGCATGTGTGGAATTTAGTTCCCGCTTGCCATCCTGGCAGAGCATTCGAAGAGAGTATTTTAATGAAGGATTTATGAACTAGAGGAAACTTGTTAATTGCACGTTGTGGAGGAGGCTGATGTGTTTCTGATAATAACAGTATGGAGACACCGTTCCTTTGACTGTCCTATTGGATGCAGTTGTTCTGCAGGTGTTAAGTAGTTGTCCTAATTAAAAGGGGCTGATGAAGAAACACACAAGTGAAAATGAACTGAAAGGAGTCTCTTTAAGTTATGCGCGTCACCTAGAATAATATGTAGCTATAGGAGACAGCCCTATAGTTTGAGGTTTAGTTCATTAACATTAATACATGAAGTGTATAACAATGAACAACAATTGTAATGCATTTATTCATTTAGATGTTTTTTTAATTCAAAATTAAAATGTAATATTATAAATAGAACTTTTTGGTCGATGATGAAACGAAACGATTAAAATCGAGGTAACATTTAAAAAAATAATTAATTATTACAACAAACCTAGATTTATAAATGCTGCCTTATTGTGAAGTGTCACGCAAGGGAGGGCATGGCCTTTTGTAAATTGTATCTGGCTTCTGGTGTCTTCTGCCTCTATTTATTTTAGTTGTACAAAACAGCTTTTGTATTTTGCTAACTGGTATGTCTTACCTTACCATTTTAATGTATTGTCATCATAATTATAAACACAGTAGTTTGTAGCACAGATAGTTTTACTGTTTACTGCACGTTGTTATTCTTCTTGTTATTTGAATTGGAAGTCTCACACATTCACAGAAAATCGTTTACTTCCACATTGCAAAATAAGGTGGATATAATGGCAATTATGTGTATGTATTTCAATTTACAAACATAAATGAAACATTTGCATCAGATTGGGTTACATGGACAAGTTTAAAATATTTAATACTTGTGGTTAGGAACCGTGAGGTTTGATTTCCCCAGAAAATGTGCTCATCTAACAAATAAAGTTAGTTAAAGTGAAGTTCATTCTGGCCTGGACAAATGTGCATTCAGAAAGGCTCAATGTGTGCCAGCAACTCAATCTGGGCTGCTGGGGCACTAAGTGCATATTTTCAGAGACATGATAAGCATCACTTTGGAGTTCACAAGATGGACGGGGAGCTGCCGTCAGTTCAGTTCATGTTCTTTTTACTGAAATTGCATTACAGGCTCTGTGAAAGAGAACATTTAGCTCCATGGTTAACCTTTTTAGGCCCTCATATCTGAAACCTCATTGTTTTTCTTCTATGATGGCATACCAGTTGTCGATGTCTATTTGCAGTGTGACGCGTAGTGAGAAGTCAAACAGGGTAACCTTCAATCTAGCCATCTATTGAGATTGGTTTTTCTGCTTTGTTTTGCTTTCTGTAATTTCATTTCACTCTTTAGCGGTTGCTCCAAACCCTGTGTTATGCATTATAGCGCAAAATTCAATGATTTGGTTTGGACCTGTCTACTTGCAATTATTCATGGAGATGTTGTAACTCTCTGAATGTTTCATATTATGATTGATGAGTTGAATATTTTTTTTTCTTAATTTTTTTTACTCTCTATGACTTAACAACCAAAAACTATTTGTACAGAAATTTACTCAGCTAGTCGGCTGGTCAGTGCTTGGCTTGATTCACCTTACCCCGTAATAAACAGAGTCAGACACCACTTGCTTATAGCATCTGTCATGTCTTTTGGCCGCCTCTTGATTTGTTTCAGGCCAATTTTGGCTTGCATTTGAACGCTTTAAATGAAGTCAGATCATCTCAGATGTCTGCAGTGTGGTTCAAAAGCATATGTGCTAAGATTTCACTTTCAATTTCAATTCAGTTCAAAGTATATTTACAGTACAATTGCAACGGTATTGTTAACCCTACACTGTCACTGCGTTTGATTTAAGATACTTCTCGATTGGTAATTCAATTTGAATATATCCGCCATGTTGGTATTGTCATGTGACCTTAAGCCCACAGTATACTTCAGTTATAACGCAAGTGCAGATGTATGCAATTCATACAGCCAAATATATAGCCTATCAAAGAATATAAATTTTGATTGTGTGTTCAAACACTTGCTTACTAGAATGTTTCCTCTTTATCCAGTGTCTGCTTTATTTTTATCCAAAAGTTATGACCGTTAAAAACGTCTTTGCACTCGTTTTAACTTAAGATATGTCTACCCCCTCACATAAGCAATCAACAACACGCATTTCGAAAAGCTTGTTTTTTTTTTCTACGTTTCTTTTTTGAATGTGGAATAACGGGCCGCTTAGTGTAGCCACCTAGTGGACAAACTAATCAGTGCAATAAAAGAGTAAAGCCTTATGCACAGCACACCCGGACGATTATCGCACGCTTATTGGCAGATGTTTTTCAACACGTCTTTGTGTTGATACCCAATCGATTTTCACTGACGATGCACCGGAGTGAACATGCAAATTCACTTGACAGTAGATGGAGCTTATTGCAAAAAAACAAACAACAGAAATACATTTACGTGCAAACCAAAACCAACCTGGTCTGGAAACTCACCATTGACAGGGCTCAATCCGAGAGGCGGGATAAACGGTTGTCTTTCAAACTCCCTCTGCACGGCGTGCACGCAATAGTTTCTGTGTTTACTAGAAGAAGCACGCAAACGCAATCATTATGTTAAGCCCCGCCCACCGACTCTATACACGATGTGATTGGCCCGACCAGAGTTTGGCGTTTACTGCTCAGAAGTGTATTGAGAGTTGCATGAGAGACGACACTCGTGGCAGATTATATTTTTCATGTAGAGTTATAAATACCACACATTTGCATGTTCTGCTCACTTGACATACTGCTTTTTGGACACATTACTACTTAAGCATTGCAGTTTTATGCAAGCAATTTCTTGTTCTAATATTGATTTTACGCAAAGATTTCTGCTTCTCTGAATGTGTGTGACTCTCAACACAATAGCAAAGCTTTGTTGTTTGACCTACAGGGGGAAGATTGCGGTTGCATACTAATAAACGTCTTAAATTGAGATGATTGATGTCGCCAGCCACTCCCCTGTACTGCCTGTGACCTTCCCTAGAGTGTCCCTCTCCGTGTCTCTTCATCATGTCTCTGCATTCAAATTTGTTTCACTCATCCTGATTCGCTAACACACGGCTAGTGTGAGGAGCTAAATTGTCACTTTTAAGTGCAGCCTTCACCCTCTCCTGTCTTAGCGTGTGGAAATCAAAGGTGAAAGAAGTCATGTCTATCCTGTGTTCTTCTCTGTTTACTTAGTTCTACCTTTCTCTCACCCATAACTGCCTCCTGCTTAGTGAACTCTAAATGCACTTTGACTCTTTGACAGGCACTTTTCAGGCATTTGGCCTTTGTGTGTGTGTGTGTGTTGAAGCCTCTTCGCATATTCCGACAGCATGGTGACTGCCACCCGGAGGTCAGGCAGTTTACGGTCCGGTCTCTACTGCCCTGTGCTGTGATCACTGGGCCGCCCCCGCAGGGTTCAGTCAGTTTGTGGGCCAGCCGGTGCTACGCTGCGCTGGAATCAGTCAGTTTGCAGGATTGATGTCTGTTTTACACAACTCTGGAAAGCCTGACCTCATGCTGCTATGGCCGAGACCCTACCGTTGGGCACTCATTCATTTGTATGGACACAGAACTGTGATTCTGAGGTCAAAAGGAATTTTAAGAGTAGAGATCATTGTTTTCGCACTTTACTGGGAATCGCTGTTTGTGGTATGTACTGTGTGACATTCCCTTGTGAACCAACGGACATTTTAATTTGGAGCATGTAGGGTTCCCACGATCATGGAAAAGTTGGAAATTGCAGGGCATTTTAGTTTAATTGTGCCTATTGTTGTGCAATTTCTGTAAAATAATGAAAAAAACAAACAAATGAGTCACAAAGTCACAAATGACTTCATTGTGTGGGTACAGGGAAACTTGAAAGTGTGTGTGTGTATATATGTGTATATATATATATATATATATATATATATATATATATATATATATATATATATATATATAATATGTATGTATATTTCTTTTCTTTTTTTTCGACCCTGTTTTTTAAGTCTTTAATCTGTTTCCCAATATTTTTGTTATATATATTCCCAATTAAGGACCCCTTTACGTATTCCAAATAATAATTACAATTCTTCAACTTTTTGTACTACTACTATTACTACTTATAACTTTTGTTGTTTTTGTTTATTATTTTATTTATTATATTTATTTAATTCATATATATGTGTGTGTGTGTGTGTGTGTGTGTGTGTGTGTGTGAGTGTGTGTGTGTGTATATATATATATATATATATATATATATATAAATGTATGTATATGTATATGTATATATATATTTACACACACACACACACACACACACACACACACACATATGAATATATGTATACTTTTGTTTATAGTTTTCGTTTTTTGTTTGGCAACATCTTCCCTTGTCACGTTCCCCGTATGAATGAATGAATTACAGTGGCATATACAAATAGCCTCTTTGCATTCACATAGTGCTAGTTGCAAAACAATTGATATTACATATTGGATCCTTTCTTGCACTTTAATAAAAAAAAGCTGTTGTAGTTGAATTTTGAGTAAATTGGTCTTGGCACTGCCAAAACTGAAGTCTTGACGCGGTGGCATTTATTTTCAAGACAGAAATTAAACAAAACACGTTTCAGCAAACTCATTGAAAACGTCATAATCAAACCTAAATAGTCAAACCATTCATCAACATCTCTGATTGATTGAATTTGAGAATTGATGAGTCAGGTTTGAGGCTGGTTAGCACTTCAAAAATAGTCATTGTGTTGTGTTAATTAGGAGGTTACAGCACACTTAATTTTTCCTTGTCAGATTGAGGGAGGTCCCAGATGTGCGGGCGGGTTCAAACGCAAAACACCCTACATATAAACGCAGAAATAATGACTTTCCTTCCTCTTCACCCCTGAATTTCGCTGTGATATACAACTTGCAATTAAGCATGGCTTGGTGATTTAGTGATTAATGTCAGAGAGAGTCCTACAGGAGCAGCACAGGAGTCCTGATCAGCATCTTGTGCTGCCTAACAGCTCTTCTCCTATTACCGGCAAGATGGAAGACTCCATTTACCATTCCCTAACCTTTATGACAGCCAACTCTTTAATCAGGGCTTTATTTCCTTTGTAACACTTCAAGTCATACACAAATGTCAGAGCGCAGGAGAGGCTGCCATGCTGAAGCAGACTGTGGGTTTAGTGATTTATAAGCCTCAGCTCTCCTTGCATGTTGTGGGGGGCTTTTAATTTTTATTGAAGGACAACACTAAGTAAATTGTCTAGCGTTTAAGAGGGAGGTAAAATGGAAAAGCTTGCTTGCTCTGAGTCATTCATGCCTACATGCTGAAAGGAGGCCTTTTGCAAACATCTGTTTCCCAACATTTTTGTTATATATATATCCCCAATTAAGGACCCCTTTACCTATTCCAAATAATAATAATTATTATTATTCTACAACTATATATATATATATATATATATATATATATATATATATATATATATATATATATATATATAGTTGTAGAATAATAATAATTATTATTACATATATATATATATATATATATATATATATACATACATATACATACATATACATATATACATATTTTTTATGGGTTTTATATATTATTTTTATATTATATAGGGGTTTTATATATTATTTATACTTGCGTGTTTATTTATGTTTATATATGTGCATATGTTAATATTTTCTTTATTTTTATTCTTAATATTGTTTGTTTATTTATATTTTATTTTTATTATATATATTTATTCTTTTTATTTATATATGTATTTACTTCATTCGTATATACTGGTCCTTCTCTTTTTTTTGTATCAAAAACACTTTTCTTTTATTGGTCAGATGAAATTTGCAAATTTTTGGAGATAGGAATTTTGGGTTTTCATGAGCTGTATGCCAAAATCATCAGTATTAAAACGATAAAAGACCTGAAATATTTCAGTTTGTGTGCAATGAATCTAAAATATATGAAAGTTTAATTTTTATCATTACATTATAGAAAATAATGAACTTTATCACAATATGCTAATTTTTTTTTAGAAGGACCTGTATCTTCTTATAAATGTGTTGGTGGTTTTGTCACATCCTCCACAGATGTAAATGTAATTTGTAAGAATAAGAGCCGGAGTAATATTTGATGTAAAAGTATAAATTAGTGCAAGCCCTGATATATTCTGAGCCTCCTTTGTGATCCCTGCTGACCCTGAATTTGATGTAATGCCTCCAATTTGAATCCACGTTCTCCTGTGAGAGTAGTGTTTACATCCTTAAACCTTTTGTGTGTCCCTAGTTATATCTCTTAACAGAGTCAATATTTCATTTTTTTCATCTATGCTCCCCACACAGTATCTGTTTTATTTGGCCCGCATCAGTGCAGCGTTGTTTCGTACAAGTGTACTGAGGGGCTCTTATGTGCATTAATGGAACTATTTGCTTTGGTGAAAATTGAAGGCCTGATAGGGTCCTAAAACGGGCATGTCGTTTTGCTCTCTGTTTGCCGTTTCTGTTTAGCTGTGAAAGCTTTTGATTTAGCCCTGTTCCCCGGGGTGCTATTCAGTTGAATAAGCAACAATGGCACCCTCTTCTCTTCCTCTCTCTTAACCCGAGATCCATCCAGCTCGACCTGGATCGTTTCCCTTTCTAGCTGCCTTTCCTCGTACAGTGTCATCTTCTTTCTCTTCCTCTCTGTGGCCATCACCCTTTTCCTCCTCAGCAGCTTTCATAAGCTCAGTAAAGCATGGCCTTCAATTCCCTTGTTCTAGTGTTTTCACTTAAGATCTGGAGTGATGAGCAAGAGTGTTTCTGGCTCAATCCTTGAGCAAAGGCCTGTGTTGACAGGCATTATTATTTATTTGTCATGGTGGATGTAATAAGCTGTAGGTACAGCATGGAGGGCCCTTGATTTATTGCTCTGTCGACCACCACTAGCGGGACGTCTGCTGTAGCGTGCAGGATGAATACGCCGCTGTCAGCGCTGTCCATCCTTCTCTCGCGCTCCACTCCCTCCTAACACCTAACCCATTTCATGCCAGAATACATAAACAATCTTTCATTATTTTGACGCCTTTTTTCATATTTGCTCCTTGTGGAACATGAAAATAAAGGGGTTTTCCTTTTGGTGTTATTTTATTGCGTTTGCACATTTATCTGAATGTGCATCTCGAATCGTCTGACATGTCAGGTAGGGTTGGATTGATTTTTGCCACAGTTGTCTTTCTCTGACCTGTTATTGACTACAGTTATTTTAATGGTGTCGCACAAATCGGGGATAGTTGTGACATTTTACTCCAGTGAATTTTTCTTAAAGCTACACTGTGTAACTTTTTTAGTTTATTCTTAGCTAAAATCACTTAGTTCTTTCAAAAATATATGTGCTCATTAATGTATATTTACTTCTTTCAAGTAATAATGCATTCTCGTAATTTTATAATATACCATTGAAAATACATAAGTGTTGAGGGTTCGGATGGCGGTCGCCATGTTGCTCCTCCATCTTGAAAGTACATTTGCCAAAGAGGGACATACCCGTAAATTCAAGCTTCGCTTTTCGCGTTTTTACACTCGATGGCACTGTGTAGAATGTGAAGAGGAGGATTGCTTGAGGCTGCTATATGATGATGGAGGATCACTCTTAAGCCCCTTTCACACTGCACGTCGGACCCACAATATTCCCGGAGCATTGCCGGGTCGCCTTCTGTGTGAAAGCAACCAAGTCCCGGAATTGATTACCGAATTCGACCCGGGTCGGGGACCTAGTAACATTGCGGGATATGTATCAGAGTCACCAAGGAAGCGGAAAAGAGAATTAAGACGGCAACGCAACAGGCAAATCAACAAGACGAAAGTAAATATTGGAGTGGCCTTTCCAAGATGGAAAGAGCTCATGAGGAGCAACGATTTTAAAAAGAACGCTGGCGTTGCCTGCTTTCTTTTCGACAGGTAATATTAATTCAGCCTATTTGTGTATATTGGAAGTTTTATTGTTGCTTGGCTAATTGTATCATGGTGTGCTGTGCATAACACTAGAACGATGTCTAGGATAGTTTTCCTCGCGTCAATGATGAAAAAGTATTGTTTACCTTATAACATAAATCCGTGTTCTATGACGGATAACATGAGATTAATATTTTAATTGCATTATAATTTGTTTGCCTTACGCTAGTGATGTCGTACAATATACACAATAACGATAGCACTGATAAAATAACCTGATAGCTGATGTTAGCAATGGACTGGTTAAAAATAACGAAAACGTAAAACTATTATTCATTGTACATAGATTAATTTGATCATAGATCATTTGGTAAATTAAATAACTGCAAATTATAATCGTTTTCAAAAGTTACCTCATCACATCAAGCAACACTCACCGAAGAGGTCGAACTGGAAGCCATGACTAAATCGGCCACCGTAGGAGTTGAAACGAAATCGAAATTGAGAGGAGCAGAAACTATTATTTGCTGGATGTCATATACCTTTACACCACTAGATGGGGGAAAATATCACACAGTGTAGCTTTAATGTAAGTTTATTTATGTGGGGCATGTTGTCACAGTATGAACTTGCAATGTAAATAACCTATTATAGTTTATTAAATGATCGTAGACAACAATTATGAAGCTGTAAATTATTACAGTAAATTACATGTAACGTACCGAGTGTTGAGGAGCTGAACAAGGCCGCTGGAGTGATTGTTAATAAGATGAACGGCAACACATGCCTCGCGAACAGCGGGTCTTTTATTATGCCACAGTCGCCTGTGCCATTTCGGCTTTTCCGGTCATGAGTATGACACGTGTTGCACACTACAGTAAGCGTAAAGCGTAACTACAAAAATAAAACCAGAAACCGAGGGTAATGCAGATATGACTCCATTGACAGGCGACTTTCTTACACGTCCCGGTTCCTTGATTAAAATAGCAATTTTTCTAACGATTTACAAGTAGTTTGGGATATTGTAAGAACTCAACTGAACAAAATATATAACACTGGCCTAGTGGTTTTTGGATATTTTACTGAAAATGTTTTACCTAGTGCACATTTAACTATACCTCGTAACATAAAGTGTAACAACTTTATGAAATGTTTATTACACGTATGTACATATTTCATTGTTCTTGTGACTCAAAAAGTAATGACGGTTAACCTACACAATGTCAAACCATTCATTCTTGAATTATTTTACATTATATCTATGTGTGCATGATCTCAACTGTTGGACGGATATGGATATTTGAGCCGGGTGTCTGAGGAGCTATAGATGACGGAGGTGAGGGCAGTGTCTTGTGGGTTTCCGCTGCCATATCCCCCTGCATTAGTGTCGCAGCGGATCTGATGTTTGGACTATGAGTGCCATATGAAATATCATGCCCTCGCCGCTGTCAAAGGCACAGCACCAGACCTATTCCATCAACTTAATATTTCATGCTAAACCAATCACATTTGGTTAGTGGCTCAGTGTAATCCAATCGCGTACCATTAAAAAGCGACACCTCCCCCCGCAGGACTCCTGTATGACCTGAAGACCTGGATGAAATCTGAATGTTCTGGAAATATGGCCTAATAGGGCTGGTGGAAAGTGACATGTCTTCTCTCGTCTTCATAATTTCCTGTTTTTGGCAGACTTAAAAAGCTTTGCAGGGGTAAGAGATTTACTAAAGTGGAACTGACTGGTAAATAGGGCTTTCATTTATTAGTGGGCTTTTTTTCATCTACAAACAGGACAGAGGAAGATACTTAGCTCGCATATCAGAAAGGAGACGGGAGCGTAGCAGTGGCGTGGGGTGGGGGAGAGCAGAAGACAAGAGTTAATTAATATGAGAAATTTGTTTTGTATTCTAATAAAAGGCTCAGCCAGGGCTGCTTGTCACTTAAGCCCGGCTCAGCTGAATGTCTGAAGGGTTTTCTCAGTGTAATCTGTGAATAACATTACACTCGGCTTCACAGACCTAACACTAAGCGTGTAATAGCTGAATTAATGCTGCCGAATGTTGATAATTATACATTACAATCCGGTTTTTAAAGGCACAAATAAGTGTTAATTATGTAGAAAACAAGATCTTCTCAGTCCGCACTGCTGTAGCCAAACTGTCATTTGTTATTCCCTGCAGGAGGCCTTGCCTTCCTCATGGGTTAATTTTGGTATTTTTCCTTTATCTTTAGCAGAGACTTTAGTAACTATGTTTTTTTGTTTGTTTTTTTTGTTTCTTTCTTGGCTATCATCACTAACTGTATGGTTAATAGCAATCATTAGTTATCCGGCAGGGTTGGGACGTGCTCAGATGTGGGCAGTGAACTGAGAATACTCATTTGGTCGCTGAATGCAGGTTTGACAGGCCCCATTTATAACTAGCTCATTCCATAATGTCCATCCTATTCATAACATTTGGTTGCTGTCTAATTAGAAGTGTTGAATGCAAAAAGCTCCGGACTGAAGAGTAAACTGAGTCTGTTTATCCATCATTGTTTTTTTTATTTATTATCTCTCATCTACACAGGGTAAAGATACATTTAAATACTTTGGTTCTCAGAAAATTCTTTTGAGAGATTATTCTTCAATGAAAACATCAAAAAAAGATTTAAAAAAAAAATTGTATTAACCAAAATGTCCATGTTTATAGCTCTTATGCAGACAGTCTCTGTCAGAGTTATTACAGTTCAAAGGATTGTTCACCCAAAAATTAAAAGTTGCTGCTAATTTGCTCATCATACTCATTAGGCCATCCAAGATGTAGGTGTTTATTCTTCAGTAGAACATTACAAAATATTTTTTGAATATTTTTAATGTCCTTGATTCATATAATGCTAGTCAATGACTACTGTCAAGTTGGGAGTCAAAAAACATATAGAGGCTAAACAAAATGAATATATGTGGCTCCTGAAGATACGTTGAGCTGTTACGAAGCAAAACTCGGCTGTGTTTACTACAGTCTGGAGCTTGAGCTTCTGGTCGCATAATGACGTATACGCAGGAGCGCAAACATTGGGACTCACTAATCTTCCCAATTGAGACTACGCAAGGAAACTTAATCTTATTTTTTTATAAAAGTTGCAACATTCAGGATTTGCACAAGTATCATTTTAAAGAAGAACAATATAACACACTCCCTTTTTTGACTCTCAAAGTAATAGCCAATGACTTGTGTTATATGAATCCCCAAAGAACAAAAAGTACTTTTTTAGACATATTGACAATTTTTGTGCTATATTAATACTATGTTCTATAAATCTCAGTAATCAAATTGCAGCCTTCAAAGTACATCAGAGTACAAAAGTAAATGCCATAGTATATGAATATGGTATTTATTCATTACCATTTTGCATATTGAAGTTACATGGTAATAACATACTGAACTATGTTAGTACTATTGTACTTTTTGTTATGATTTACCACTGTAATGTCGAATGTATTAGTCTATGCATTGCAACAGTACAGTATGTATATTTGCAAAAATTTCTGAAATTGGAACTTCCTGACTAGATTGTGTCACTCAGTGGTCAGATATTTCTGAGTAAGAACCGTTGTCTAGGGCCACACTGTATGCGTGACTGCTCATCCAGGAAACAAAAGCTATTTTTCTCTCCATTATTTACAAGTTAGCTAATACAATAATTCAGTTCAAGTAAATATTTAATGTCTATTTGTTAATTTATTTGGCAAGTGGCCACTTTGCTTCATGGTCTTGAGCACCCTTTCAGGTGAAATTTTGCGATAATCACGGCTAACGGTACCTTATCCTTTTACGTAATTTCTGAGGTGAATAAATCCATTTTGTTCCTCGAGCTTCATTCTCGTTATCTTCCTGGAAGCACAGCACAAGTCTTTTCTTTCATTCTATTGAGTAAATGGTGTACATTAGCATAGCGAGTCTAGCTCCCTTCTGTCAGTGGTGTTTCTCTGCAGGAGCCAGCGCAGAACCCTAGAAGTCTCTTCAGAGCTCCGCTGCTCGCCGGCTAAACCACAGCTGACACGGGCCTGATGAGCCCTTAATTAGTGATACATTTTCTCTGTGTGATTTCTATTGATGTGTGGGCAAGAAAAGACAAATTGAGCTGCCGCCTGACCTGAGTACCAATTGTTTCAGAAAATCCAGTAAACATCTCTCTCCCTCCCCCTCTCTCTCAATGCCACCCTCGATTTTTCTCACCTTTCTTTTTACTTTCCACCTCCCTCTCCCTCCTTTCACTCTCTCTCTCTTTTTCTCTTGCTGCCTGTCTTTTCTTGTTCTTTCGAGCTTACTCTCTCCCCACCTGACTTTGTCTATTGTGCTTGCATGTGTGTGTGCTTGCCTGCATATGTTTGTCTGTGTCAGTGTGCATGGGAGAGATAGGTGAGTAGTTTGGTGAGGAGACGAGCTGCTGCATTAGTGTTTTTGCTTGCCTGTGCAATAGAAGGCGACGTGCGTCAGGGCCCCCGAACGACCGCCCGTCAGTCGCAGATGCAGATGGGGGCTGAGCGGCTCCCTAGCGGCGGGGTGTCTGCGCCAGCTCGCTCTCGCCGTGATTGCGGGATCCTGGATGAAGTCGGCACTGACAAAGTGCAGTGATTGATGGATGGACGAAGCCGGGTAGTGGATGAGAGAATGGTTGGGGGTGAGAGGGGTGGGGGGTGTCGAGTTTAACACAGGCAAACGGGGATAGACAGAGAGGAATGACCTGTTGAGGTATTCAGCCATGCAAAGCTCCACTGCAATTTACTCGCTGCTAACTGAGCGCACCCAGGATCCTTTGCATCTGTAAAGATTTGGCCCCGGTGTGCATGAGGGCTTTTGACAGCCAGCAGGGGCTGCATGATTTCAGATAGTATTGTTTTACGGCAGTGTGCGTAGAGTCTGAGCCAGGGCTGTCAGAAGTGTGCATTTTATGTTTCTGCTTAATGGTGAGCATGGAGGCTCGGATGTATCCGTGGGATTTTATGGAGTCATCAATGCAGAGCCACAAATCATGGCACTTCTTCATAGAATAAAATAAAATACTAATTTCTAAGAGCTTGTGTGTGTGTGTGTCCGTGTCTGTGTGTGTGTGTGTGTGTGTGTGTGTGTAGGACGATAACATGTTTTAATCTGTTTACAGTAAACATATACATGCATTTGCATAATTTGCGAGGTATATGATTTTATACATGCTGAAGTTGTGGGACAGTATAAAAGAGTACTGTATGTACATAAAAGTGAAAATATGCTAAATTCTCTTGCATTACTAAACAAGAAGAATGTAGCTATTATGTATTTTATGAGTCGTTTTCTCTTTAATGTTGAGCTCTATGGCTCTTTATATTAAATGTGATGCAGTGCATCACAAACCTCAGGTAAATCATCCATGGTTTAGGATTTTCTCTAGAGCTACAGCTGACAACTATTGTGTTAATGGATTAAATTGAAATGCAAAAACTGATCACATTTTAGAAGTAGTTGCTTTGGTTAATTAACCAATGTTGTTAATGATAATAAAAAAAAAAAAAAATTAATACCATGATATAGGCTTGCAAAGTTATCATTGATCTTTGCAGAGAACCTTTGTTCAGACTAATAAAAAAAGAAGAAGAAAATTTCACTTTATTTTGATGGTTCCTTTTAACAACCTATGTAGGTGCTTTTAAGCCCCTACATGTCTACTAACTCTTATTAAAATGTTAGTAGATAAGTAGATTGGTAATGGTTAGACTTGTCAAGTCGACTTGTACTTGCAAAGTTACATATAGTAAGTAGAATGTGTGTTGGAGGACCATTACAATAAAGAAGATATTAAGCGGACGGTCTAATAATCTAATGCGAGTTAGTTGACACGTAGTTGCATATTTACTTAGAATTTTCAAAAGGGACCATCAAAATAAAGCGTTTTCTAATTAAATGATCAATTAATATTTAAATCTCTAATTTGAATGTAGGTACATTGTTGCACTTTTATCACAGATGATATTTTTTGTGATCAGCACACTACACTAGTCATTTTCTAGCCCTTGAATATGTAATGGTGGTTTGAGGCAGAGCTAGGGGGCCGATAACCTTGTTGTCCTGACCAAACCCTTCCTGTGCAGTGTAGGGAAAAGAAGCGAGTGGTTGGGCTGTGGAATGGATTCTCATTACGCCTGGACCTGCTCTACATTAGATGTCACGGGTGGCAAGGAGGGCCATTCCAAGATGAAGACTAATGCTGCTGGCCTCAGGAACTCCGATTAGAATCACACTCATTACTCAGCGCCACTGACGGAAGCAATTTAAAGGCCCCGTCCATACTGTACAAGGGGCAGGGCAGACCTCTGTCACACACGCGCACACACTCTCGCTCTCTCCCCCACTACTTTGACTGCTTCCACCAAGGACATTTGGAGGCCAACCGTTTCTCTAATTTGCTTTGCGTTTTACCTCTCATTTACTTAATCTGGGCAAAGAACCCAACCAGGCTGCTTTCCATATGCAACTCTAAACAGTGTTTTGAACACAAAGCAGCGATGGGAGCAGTGGAAGACAGAATATTGATACAAATGTAACGTGATCTTAAAAAGCCTACTCTCACTTTCTGACCCCTTGCTAAAGATTATGTGGTCAATACGTGTCAGCCGTTTGTCAGGGATGGTGATTTAGAAAGGTGTGCAACACTCCCGCACAGCAAGGTTACGGTTTCAGTGAAGGCCCGATGACAGCCAGCCAAAAGAATAACAATCAGCTGGAGCAGTGAGGTGCCTGCCATTCAATAATGAATGATCGGGCCATCAATTAGCCGTCGCTGTGGAAACTCTATCATTGTAATGAGAGATGCGGCTACGTGCTAAATTGCAGCACCATCTTAATGTCAGATTGTGTCTGGAAAAAGAAGCATTCCTCTTATGATTTTGAGGCGTAAACGGGGCTGTTTGATAAATTGCCTGTTCAAGTGTTTGCATATCATCATTTCCTTCAATTGACCTTGACGAGGCAGTTTGACAGGGCCAATGTGCAGAATGAGATGGGAAATGAATGACAGGGCAGAGGCAGACAGGGAGTCATTCTTCTGTGTGATTTGTTTAGAAATGTTGCACACATGCACCTGCATAACTTTTTTGCTTTAAAGAAGTCATTTTAGTTGCAAAAACTTTTATTGACTGTTTCTTCAGGTACTGTTATGTCCTGTGGGTGAGTTTTTGTATTTTTAACGGTGTCATGCACTGGCTTTTACATTTTTTTATACTGTTGTCTGAGGTCAACGTTCGCATGGTTTTTACATTAAAAACATCATAACTAATAGGCTATTTTCTACACTGGTTTTAAGGCTCTCTCCAAAACGCTGGGTTTTGATGGGCGTGCCGCACAGAAGACTTAGAAGTAAAAGCCCACGGCTAGGATTGGATAAGATTTGCATATTTAATGAGCCTTTGCTCGTCCTGTCACATGAGGGAGGGATTGTTTTGAAAGCAGCCGGAGTAATTGTCTGACTGGGCTCGGTCTCAACATATTTATCAAATAAATACAATGATTTATCTCTCATCCACCCGTGATTGATTTATTTTTTATTACTTATCTGCCCATTTGGTAGATATAAGCGTGAACCACACACACACGCGTGCGCATGCTCTTCAAAAAAAACGGAGATCAAGAAATGAATGTTTCACAATTTAAGATTCACCGGCCTGCCGGCGTGCTTACATTTTGGTAGCCCGTCTGGAAAACACATAGCCCCAGGACGTTGGGCTTTGTGAGCCCTGGGAGTCTAAACCCGAATAGCAATTAACAAACAAAATAAAGGATTCTCCAGCCTGTGACAGTGTGCTGGTATGCTCTCTTAGACACGTCATGTACACATAATCCGTACGATCTTTAAAAAAAAAAACATGTTCTACTCACATAAGTGTGCTGCACCATTCCTGTCGTAACCAATATAAGGCACAGCATTGTGTTTTTGTAACGGATTCACAGAGGCAGGATTCAAAAGCAAGTAATTCGTTTATTTGACGGATAGTGTCACAGAAGTCAAAACTCAGAACACTGAAGAAGTCCGGATAAGACAGAGCAGTGAGAGAGGCTCTGTTGGCGACACGGGCAGGCTGTGAGCAGCTGTGACTCGGGAGGTCGGTACAGGTAATCCGGGAAGGGATCCAGCGTTTCACGGAAGGGGGAAACGACAACCAACACGGAGACACAAGGGAAAACATCCAACAACGCTCTGACAAAGACAAGAGAGAAACAGAGAGACTAAATAGGGTGAAGGTGATGAGTTGCAGCTGGTGCAGGTGATCAGCCACAGGTGCGTGATGAGCCAATCCCAGGCTCCGCTCTCACCTACATTCAACACGCACCCAAGAGTGAGACAGGGAATCCATGAACCGTGACAGTACCCCTCCCCCTAGGAGCGTCCCCTGACGCTCCCAGCCGACCTTACCTGTTGATTGTAATCATCAATAAGGGAGTGATCCAGAATGTCCCTAGCAGGAACCCAACTTCTCTCCTCCAGACCGTAACCTTCCCAGTCCACCAAGTACTGGAAACCGCGTCCCCTCCGTCTAGAATCCAGAATGCGATTAACCGAATAAGTTGGTTCCCCATCTACGAGTCGCGGCGGTGGGGGAACCGGGACTGGCGGATTAAGGTGGGAGTGAAAAACAGGTTTGATTTTGGATACATGGAAGGCGGGATGAATCCTCCTGTACGCCGGAGGGAGTTTGAGGCGGACTGTCACCGGACTAATGATCTTGGTGACAGTTTTAATCTCAGTATGTCTGCAAATGATTCTTTTTAAATGATTATCTTGCTATCTTCGGCGTGTTTATTGCTCAATAATGCGATCAGTTTAGCTCTACGAGTTGGTGGGCGGGGCTACAGAAGCAGCGTACATGTACTACACTACCCTCACTGTGAAAAAATATTGTTGGTTTAACTTGTTGGGCTAACTGCCTTAAAATTATTTAAAAGACTTAAAATACGTCATTGATTTGAGAGCCTCGTTTTCTGGGCCTGGAGTTTTCAGCTCTGAAGCTTACAGGATATTCTTACATTACCATGACATTTTACATATCAAAAGCTCAAGGGAAAGTTGTCTCAATTCATCACCCCTTTAAATGTATAAACATTTTTTATTATTTTATTTTTTAACTATTTGTACATTTTTCTTGTACATTTTAATTTAAATTAAAATTATTAACCGATTTAACAAGGATTTTTTTTCAAATGCCTTTGTTTAGATATTGTATTGTACTCTTGTCCCAAACCCAAACTTTCAGTCTTAAACTATAAAAATTCATATCATATTGTTTATTAATCTAATCAAAGAATGAAATAAACCACTTTATTCTTTATTGTTTTTTTTTTATACACAAATTCCATGTCAGCATACTTGCGATTAAATCAAGAAAACGAATGGAAAAATTAACAACAAAACAACAAATCTTGTAAACAGAAAATGTGTGTGTTTGTGTGTATGCAAAATATGTGACATATATTATAATTGTGTTTATTTAGATCATATACATGCTAGACATTAGCCTTTACAAGACATTACAAGAAAAAGGAGTTGGACATTTTACTCCAAAATATTTAACATTTAATTTTCATGAGCATCCTTTCCACCACATAATCTTATCAGACAAAATGCATAATGTTTGTTTTAAGTTTGTTCACATCGCCAAAAGTGCCCATAGTTGAAGAAACACCTCTTTTCATTGTATTGATGGCTCTTTTGAGAGTGTAAGCATTCTTTAGAAATGAAGGCCACATCTTTAAAATGGCACACAGTGCGAGCAAATGTCAGTTTCATGACATATGAGAGTCTGGTTGGATCGATATCTCGTGTTTGATAATGAGACATGATGAAAACAGTAGTCAGAGAGTATCTGTAAAGTAGCAGGTGGCAAAACCGAGGCTAGTTAGATATCATAACATAATCTAACATAACATAAATGACAGTGTACTTTCCTGTTCTGGAGAAAGCATGACATTGATAGTTTAATGCATCTGCAGAAATGCTGGAATGTTTTATTACTGTCATAAAGAGGGAGCTTTGTGTCACACTGTCCATTGAGACCCATTCTCTTTGTGTATAGATCCACAAAGCACTGCAGATTGCTTAATAGTTGTCAATGGTTGATTTATTTAAGCTCGACAGCTCCATGATGGCTCTTGTGAGAAGGCCTGTCAGCCCGCGCTGTCTGTCTGCGACAGCGTGCTGAAGATACAGTAATAAAACAGTGAGAAATCCTCTTTCATTGGCGAGCCGACTCCTCCCTCGCCTTCTCTCCTCGCTCTCTCTCTTCTTTCCCTCTCTCTTTTTAACAAATGGGCATCAACAGGCCATGAAATAATCAATGCTGATGATCCATCTTGGGTGCTGTCGATATGTTAATGAGTCTGCCTCATCGTTATGGCGACGAGGCCATAAATCATTCGCTTTTACCAGAATGCATAGCAGCTGGTGCGGCAAACCCCTGGCCAGGAATAAAACACTGTCTTTTAACGATTAATGTCCAAACATTCTGCTGCTCTGCTGCTTGATTGTTTTCAGATGCCAAAAAAGTAGGACGGATTGTAAATCAATAAAACAATAAGACAAAGTGTTTTAATAAAAGGAGAGGTTGCGAGTAAATCATCGCGGCTCTCCATTTAGCACTGCTTCCTGGGTAACGAATAATTGGATACCTGCTGCCCAGGAGCCATTTTTAAGGTTATAAATGCTTGTGCCTTCGTGTAGTGTGAAGTGTGTTGGTTATAGCTTGAGCTCTATGTGTGTGTTGTTGGACGTTTGTGTGGTTTACATTTTCAGAATACAAATTCAGCGAACAAGATATGACATGGTTGTATCTTATGAACTATAAGCACATAAGATTAGTTTATTAATAGAACTACATTTATAGATAGCTTATATACTATACCTTTTGACATCATCACTTCTATAAAAAATGAAATGAGCCTATAAGCCTAACCACAACATATTTCTAATGTTACACATTTTATTTAAAACAAATTATTTAATGGATAAATGTTTTCAGTTTCATATGTGGAAATGCATGTGAGTATTGTTTGTGAAATTATTTGCCTTAAATTCAGTATTTATAGTATGGCGTGAATGTCGACATAATAATTTATCATCAGTGATATTATAGGGATGGTTCACCCTAAAAATGAAAACTTTGTCATCAGTTACTCACTCTTATGTCCTTCCAAACCCGTAAGATTTTCATTAATCTTTAAAACGCATATAAAGATATTTTAAGATATGAAGATATTTTATCCCTTGACTGAGAGTCCTTGCAACCATCAACTTAAAGAGATGCATGAGAACAAACCACATTGGTTCTTGTGGAAGCTTAAATGTGCTGCATAACAAAAGAAGGAACCCTATTGGTTCTTGCAGAAGATCAAATGTGCTCCATAACACAAGAATGAACCTTATTGGTTCTTGAAGAAGCTTAAATGTGCTCCATAACACAAGAATGACCCATATTGTTTCCAGCACGTCAAGCAAGCATGCTTGAACTTCCGTTCACCTAACCTGACAAGCCAGACCCAGATGGTCCTGGGAACTCACCATTGACAGGGCTCATTCCGAGGGGCGGGATAAGTTGTTGTCTTTCAAACTCCCTCTGCACGCATTTGGATAGAGCTACAACCAACCAGAGCAACATGAAGCGGAGCTAGTTGATAGATTAAACTTTCAACGTATCCGGTCGGAAAAACTCCGCACACATCTTCCCTTCTTACTCTTTCCCCGCCAGTGTTTAAAAAAACAACAACTCAATATCATATCAAAATTCCTTTTTTATCAACACTTGAATATTGGTAAGTTTCATAAAAAAATCAACATTTTGAACAAATAGCTGAGAAAATCACGTTTTTGTGAAAGACTGTTTCCAGATTAGATTCAGAGATCATTTTTGAAGAATTGTTAAACGTTAGAAAATAGTATTATTAAAAAAACATATTTCCCTGGATCTGACAGGATGGGCAAGCTGTCAATCTAGGTGGGCACAGGCCCACCCGTAGCTACGCTAGTGCTATGAGAGTAAAAATCAAACAGACACATCCATATTAAACCCTGTGGCTTGTGACAATACATTGACTTGTGCGAGAAACTAACAGTATTTTTTACGACACTATGTCCAACACCCTTCAGCGCTCAGTCACTTCTGGGGAGTGAGGTCACTTCTGCGTAGTTTACACAAACACAGAAAATTCAGTTTTTGGCCTAGAAGCGTTTTCTCACAAATAACGGAAAATTCCGTGTTTGGCTGGGAAACAGTTAAGAATGATTTCAGTACCATTCTTTGTTATTTTCTCAGAGAAAAGCTTAACTCTAAGTCTTCCAGAGTCGCTTCGAAAGACCGCTTATAACTAGCTTCTTTGTTTACAAGAAGCACACGGAACCTCCGCAACTCTGCCGTCATTATGTTAAGCCCGCCCACCGACTCTATACACGATGTGATTGGCCTGACCCTAGTTTGGTTTTTCCAGCTCGCAAGTCTATGGAGAGTTGCTAGACTAAACTGGCTGCAAATTAGATTTAGGGTGCAGTTACCACATTAAGACACTTTTTAATCTTAAGGACAATTTACTTCATACATCCACTAAAGATCAAACTAGATTTAGAACATATCTGTTGAATGTTTATATTTATCTGTTCAATCTGTTCAGTATATAAAGTGATTGTGTCTGTTCAGAACTTAGGATCAAACCGCTCAATTCATATGGATTAGTCTTTATGAAATTTTTGAAGTGAAGTTGGTAGTTGCATGGACTGTCAATTGAGGGACATATTTAATTAAAATATCTTTATTTTGTGTTTTGAAGATGAATGAAAGTCTTATTGGTTTGGAATGACGTGGGAGTGAACAAATGATGACAGAATCTTAATTTTTGGGTGACCTAATTAAGTTTTATGCATTTAAGTGCGTTTGTATGATACCATATCAATGCTTTTTATTTAAAACTTCTCACAAAACGTTTTACATGACTCAAGTTTAAGCAACCTTACAAAAAGTTATACTCACTACAACTTTTAATGGCCTTTAGAAATGTTAACTGTTTAACTCTGACTAATCCCTTTGTTATGCAGCATTTATAGCGCTGCTGAAATTTAGGGTTTATTTTTGCTTTTTCATTTAAAGTAACTCCATTTGAGCATTTTGATGTGTAGTTCACTGCATTGATTGAGATTACATTTCCTACTGTGCATAAATCCACAATATGTACATATTTACAGACACTTTATGGTTATCCATTTATGCATGATACTCTGGGCACATAAATAGTGTGTCAGATCATCCACACATTACACAGTCTGGGCAACGAAACAGAAAGAATCTGTTTTTAGAGGTGAATCATAATAATATGTAAATATGGCAAGATTATAAAGCGTTTGTTTGATCACTGACCCGTTTCTTGGATAGAATATCTTCTTTCAGTTCAACTACTCATCTTGTATATTATACAAATCATTAACATTGTGAACTTTTTTGGATTCATAGTTCCTATAAATCTAGCTGAATTTAACTATTCCATTTTACTCAAATTTTGTACCCAGAAACAGTGGCCCCCGTAAGCATTTAGACAGATATATTTTTTTATACCATGATCTTTTTGAATGCTCAATTTTGATTGGCTGGAAGGTGTGCAATAAAACTGTAAAATGCACCAGTAGTTCCAAGTCAGTTTAATCACAGTTCTATAAAAGGGATGGTTCACCTAAAAATTAAAATTGGATGTTTATCTGTTTACCCCCAGGGCATCCAAGATATAGGTGACTGTTTCTTCAGTAGAACACAAATGAAGATTTTTAACTCCAGCCATTTCAGTCTGTCAGTCGTATAATGCATGTGAATGGTCCCACATGAGCGTATGAGAACTGAGACAGTGGTGTAGGCAGAAAGAAGTAGATGATGGGTGGGCCTCTCATAGTGTGGGTGGGCTGCCCGAATATTTCGCATTACCCCTTAATTTAGGGAAAAAATCCCAAAGTCCTATTATAACATAGCTAAAAGTAGGCTATTCCTCATATGTTGGACCTTTTATTTTCTATTGTCTTTTAATATAGTCTACTTACTATATTAATATACCTGTCAAAAAAGCATATATTTTATTATATCGTACAATATATATTGTACTATATCACGAAAAGAAATCGCACCACCTGCTATTGGTAAGACAGTACATGTTTCTATTATGTACATTTAAGGAAACCACTTAAAACAAATATTGCATACAAATGCCATGCCACGGCGGGCCAGACTAAAAACCTACCCATAGCTTACCTTGTGTATCTGATGTCTGTTATAAACAAATCAGAGTTGGCTGGGTTTTAAATTGAAGATGTTGATAATAGCATCATATTCTGTAGTTCACTTTTAAACGAAAAAACTGTTATGGTGTCACTGTCATCTTTGTCAAGACGGATTTCCTTCTTAAATGTGTCATAAAAGGCAGTTTTGCCATGTTTGAATAACAAAAAAGGCGCTGCTAGTTGGAATCAAATCTGGATATTGCAGCGAACGTGAAGAAAAACATAACTGAAGAGAATAATTAGCATATTTTTATTAATATTAGAATAGAGTTCTAATGCCTGACAAAATAAAATGTTAAATAATTTTTGAAGAATTGTTAAACGTTAGAAAATAGTATTATTAAAAAAACGTATTTCCCTGGATCTGACAGGATGGGCAAGCTGTCAATCTAGGTGGGCACAGGCCCACCCGTAGCTACGCTAGTGCTATGAGAGTAAAAATCAAACAGACACATCCATATTAAACCCTGTGGCTTGTGACAATACATTGACTTGTGCGAGAAACTAACAGTATTTTTTACGACACTATGTCCAACACCCTTCAGCGCTCAGTCACTTCCGGGGAGTGAGGTCACGATTGCGTAGTTTACAAAAGCGTCGGAAGTGATCTCTCGCGCGTATCTCTATGCCAGATTGCTTTTCTGATGAAAATAACCATTTTAATCCTTCCAGTCAACCTAAGTGCTGTAAACATCAATGACGGTTTTCACTGGTTAATGCTGGCAAATGACCATGGTATAAGCAGGATAATACATGGCTAGCTGTACATTAAACAATTTCAATGTACTCTGCTTTTCATCAGGTGGTTCTTTACACACACACACACACACACACACACACACACACACACACACACACACACACACACACACAAAATTGTGAATTGTGGGGACTTTACATAGGTGTAATGGACTTTACACTGTACAAACTGTACATTCTATCCCCCTACACTGATCCTGCCCATACCCATCACAGGAAACCTTCTATATTTTTACATTTTCAAAAAAACATCATTTAGTATGTATATAAATCCATTTACATTGTGGGGACCGCTGGCTGGTGCCCACAATGTTGATCTCAGGTTTATGTCACATTGTGGGGTCATTTGGTCCCCACAATATAGTATAAACAAGTGTACTCACGTGCACTCACACACACACACACACACACACACACACACACACACACACACACACACACAAATAAGTGGTTTTACACACACACACACGCACGCACGCACACATATTAGTGGTTGATGTGCACTGTTAATGTGATGATCCAAACATCAAAGTTACCACATTAAGACACTTTGTAATCTTAAGGACAACTTACTTCATACGTCCACTAAAAATCAACTTGACACTCACAAAAGTTTTGAGAAAAGCTTCTGCATCATTTGTTTGGTTTGTAGATGCCACTTGATTTGATGTTTTGGCCACTGAATCCATCTTATTTTTAACATAAGATTAGGTGTGGCCATTTGTAACTTGTGGCTTCCAATTGTTTTAGCTGCAAGAACAGCCTGTTATGTGGATTTATATTAGTTGCTTTGAACACATACTGATGTTTGTTATCATTGTGTTTTATCTCATTACCTTAATCGTAAACACTGGTTTGTAGCACAAATAGTTTTACCATTTACTACTTTTTGTTGTTTTTCTAGTTATTTACCTCACATTGCAAAAAAGGTGGCTATTGGCAAGGATGTGTTCTGGTAGTAGTAAAGAAATTTCCAGCAGCTCGGCCTATGTTATGAGCTGTGTTATCTGTACAGTGCTGAAAGGGTCTGCCAGCAGTGGGACAGCGAGGGGAATATGATGTTTCTCACTGAGGATGTTTGTCTTCCAGGAGTACAGTTGATTGTATAGTGTTCTCATAACAATTTAGCTCCTGTTAGGGTTATTGCAGCTTAATGCTGTTGTAAAAATTGAACATGACACTGGGTTGATTTATCCTCTCTTTGTTTTCTTAACCTTGGATATTGGGTTGTTTGTCAGACCATATCACTTTGATTTATGACAACGTGTGGCACTGATAAAATCATAATAAACACGCTCACATACATACACACCAGCACACACGCATATTATGCAAAAATGGAGAATATATTTTCTGTGCAAGTGCAAAAGTAAGAAAGAACAAGTCAGGGGAAGTTAGATGGAAGGGGATAAAGACAGCGATGATGTCAGTACTGTGACGGGGTGCTTGGAGAGTGTCCATGAAGAAAATGTTGACATTTTACAGGACTCCTAAAGGGAAATCAGGCTGATTGTCGAGCTTACTGAGGCCCTGGAGTTTCTTTCTTTTTTTAAAGTGCATTACAACTGGTCCATCTCCTCCAATTCAGACTCTCTGGATCAGGTAATTCACTGAACGTTTCAAGAGCTCCGGTCTGTAAATGTCCCTCCTAGCACATGTTGAATGATTTAAAAAAAAAAACTGAAAAACTAACAAAGATGAAATCAGCAATGCACATTTGATGAATATTCAAATCATTGAAATATGATTTTTTTTTTTTTTTTCATTATAGCATAGGAACCAGTATCAACGTCCACTCACTATTGCATGCGACTAAGTGTTTAAAAAAAAAAAAAAACATATAAAACAGTCATTTACAGACAAAGCATTATACAATAATTGACTTATGGTTTTAGGTGCAGCCTCCTGTTCTGGCCTCTGTGCCATTGGACTAGAATTTAAGTGATTCTCACTGATATCCTGAGAGTGGTGGAAAATAAATCTACACCATTATGGCTCTCCCAGCTAAGTGTATATTATTCACACCAGTGCCTTCCGATACATTCATACATGCCTCTATATAACTGGCAAGGCCACTCAAAAACGCGAGAGCAAGCACCACAGTATGAAGGTCTTCCAGCTAATGTATTCAAGTGAAATTTCTTGGGGTAATACATATTCTAAGTTGTCTTTTGAAGAAAGAAGGTCACTGATTAGGACCCCTGTTTAGTATGCACCTATGAAGTTTTTCACAGGTAAGCAAGCACTCTTTTAGGTTCTTCTCACATTCTTAGATGAATACAGAAGAGATAAACAGAGAATACAATATTTTCTTGTTAACTCTCACATACTTCTCTTTCAGACAGCTTGAGAGTTTAGGTCTTCATAAAATGCTTTAGCTTTAACCTTCTCACCAAAGAATTATTTATTCACCCTTATGTCCATACTTGTAAAACGTTATTTCTTCTGGGAAACAAAAAAGAAGATATTTTGAATAATGTCTCTCTTTTTTTTGTTCTATTTTGGACCTAATTTACTCTAAACTTTACTTTAATTTACTTTTTTTTTTTTTTTTTTTTATAGACTTCATTTTCTTATTTTATGTTCCACAGAGGAAAAAAGTTATCGAGTTTGCAATGACATTATTTTTTGGGGGGCGGGTGACCTATCCCTTTAAGACAAACTTTAATATAGGGTTGCACGATAAATTGCAATAAAATTGCTCGCGATTTTGCAGAGGCTGCGATAATTGCATGCGCAGCTTCTCAGAGCAGCACTGTGATCAGTAGTAAACGCTGCTCCGCAAGCCAGAGGGCGCTCTCGTGCAGGGAACTCCAAGTATATGCCGCAGAAGTACAAAAGCTCACGTCATTCATGGAAATCGCTATAGCTATGAACATCATACTATCGTTGAGCTGAATAAGTATGATTGCTTCTCATGTTTGGAACAATGTTTGACGCGTGCTGCTTTTTCAAATGCATGTTATAAGCAAGTCAAACTTCCAATACTTTTAGATGGAACACCATTTACTACTGATCACAGAGCCGTCCTACACGGACAAACTGCGCATGAAAGATCATCGCAGCCTTTGCGATTTGATCATCACAATAAGCCAAATCGCGATAAGCATGTTTTCATGTAAAATGCGATATATCGTGCAGCCCTATTTTTCTGTTATCTCCTTTTGGGTTTAAAAAATAAAAAATAAACTGTATTTTTTTTTAGACCAGCATTCATCCCCCTTTCTTCCTTTTAAGTATTATAGTGATGAATCTGCTGCTGTGGTCTGTGCCAGCATAGGGCTGACATAACAAAAGTTGTTTAAGTTATCCAAAATAAATAGAGAGTGTTTGAATGGAGATAGATAGCAGAGAGCGGTCTGGGAAACTACAGAGTTTGACTTGTGGAAGTTGCCTTTCTAAACTGTTTTTGTTACCAAGACAAGGAACATTAACTCCAGATGACAAAGAAAGTAAATAATCTATCAGTAGATGACAATAAATGCCATGTGTTGAAGAAGCAAATGAAGCTCGTTCTTTTTCTCCTTATCCGTTCCACTATCCACACGGGTCTAAACGTCGTCGGAATATCTTCCGTGTTTTCCAGCCCGGTCAGCGGAATCCATCCCCGTGCGCAGATCACACAGAGATCGGTGAAAACTATTAACAAAAAGTGATTGCTTAATGCTTACATAAATCCAGTCGTGTTGTTAATCTTCATTCTTTCCATTGTGTGGGTATGTAAGCAGAATTTGCATCAATTCAACACAAGCGACACTGTTTTCTCTGCAATCAGCGTTCAGATGCGAGGCCTCAGAACGACTGCAGGCCCGTTTTATGAAGCATATCGGTTGAACACAAAAGGCCAAATCTCGTGCAACCCCACAGAGCTATTTCACCCATATCCTTAGGGTCATCTAGCTAATTATTTGCCAAAGCATATTCTGAAATTGCAGATAATTGGGGCTGTATGATATTAATGGGAAAGATATGCTTATTAGGATTCCTGGGAATTGCGGTTGATGGGAACAGTCTGTGTGCAGTGAGAAATGATTTAACGCTCTCAGCAGGAGTTGTAGGATTTACCATTGTGGTGCGATGCCATTAATTCTCATTGTGTTGCAAAGCAGCTTGATTGCACACTGTGAACGCTGTTTATGGGAGAATTAGTACAATTTTTGCCACGGTTGTTTTGGTGTTCCACTAAATGCTAATTAGACTTTTTCACAATAATTAGACCCTCTCGCTAGACAGACCAATTTAACTAGTCCCACATTTGTGACATTAAGAAGATTGAAATACACACTGCTCTGTAATTAGCTTCATGCTAACCACAGTTCCAGGCGCAATAAGGGTCAAATGTAGTTTGTTCCTGCGGTTTGACTATTGCTCATCAATTTGTAGTTCTTGCCGTTCGGTTTGGGTCGTCCTGTGCCAAGTCTGATCTTTTATGCAGCAAGTTCAAAGCTGAATGCAGTTCTGCAGGTTACTTATTTCTGAACTTTTCTGTGGGTTTATTTTCCTAAGGCATGCCCTCCTCAGCAGATCACATGCTGGTGATTGGTGGCAGTGTATTAGAAAAAAACAGGCCATTCCTGAATATAATTGGCTCCCATTCATCATGGTTGTCATGTCACATGTAGTGCTGTGGAGCAGTACACGGCTCACGCATCAATCTCTGGCCGGCTGGCTGACAGGTCTTCTAAAGGGCTTTGGCAGCGGGGAGATGGCATCCTCCGCTTGGGCCTGCACTTTCAAACTCTTTGCTTATGCAGCAGCTGGTATTTTACTTAGGCACCCCTGGGAGTTTCACAATCATCCACAGGCATGCTGGGGGTTTTCAAAAAACTTACCCAACATGATTGTATATTAAAACGTATACTGCATTCGCTAGTCTCTGCTTGTCATGTGTAGTAATGTTGCATGGTTGATATGGTAAGATAATGGCATGGTAAGGCTATATCAGGATGCATTATATGTGCACTTAATGTATGTTATTATGAGTTTGGTTTGCTTTAGAGTGTGCTGGGTACGTTTGGAGAACTTCTAGAAACCCATGAAATGTCAAAATTCCTGACATGCTACAAATATTTTTCACATGCTGAGATGTCGGTATTGTATAGTGTGGAGTGTGGGACCACACATACTAACACTTTTACTGTTTTGCTTATTATTTTATTGCAAAGAAAACTTACATAGCATTGCTGAGAGTAATAAGACAGAAGAGTGATATTTTAGTCCTACTACTACTACTTCTACTACTACTACTACTACTAATAATAATAATAATAATAATTATAATAATAATATATCTGAATGTATTTTATCAGGAACAACAACAAAAATAATAATAAAAATAATATATATTATTACAATAAAACATATTAAACAAAATAAATAATACAATGATAATACAATTTAAAAAATATATTATTTTGACCAAAATGTTATTTTTCTCTTTTATTACAGGGTCATAACATAACTATTATTAGCCCTGCTATAACAACACATACAAATAAAATAGTTGCCTTAAAATATTAACAATAAGAAAGAAAAATGTATCAACCTTACCTTACTATGCATTAGTACCAGACTTTTAATTCATAATATTGATTTATCATTTACATATTTGTGGTCTTAACTGTTACTTTTATGGTCAATGCTGAGTAATTGGAGAGAACAGGCCTGTGCCTCTCACATAGGCCGCTTTGAAGGGTGTTTCAAAATGGCTGCCAGGCTGTGTAGCATATTAGTTCCAGTAAGCCTTACAGAGCAGTCACATGGGTCTAACTGCCGGCTGCTGATCTCAGGTCGCACTGAATGGAATCAGTCTTGAACCGAGATATATGTAAATACATCAATTATTAATACACACATTAGGGAGCGTTGTCTAGGCACAGACTCAAACTTGAACCACGGCCTTCGGGCTATAAGCAGCCCACTCCATCATGTTTTTTTGTTTTTTTTTCTTTGCTCTCATGAATAATTAAAAAACTTAAATTACTTGCCATGTTCAAAATTCATATGCTAGGTTGGGGGAAAAGATACATGAAAATTAATTTTCTTTTCTCTGAGAGTGACAGGAAATCAATTAATCTTGATATATTATTTCATGCAGGACAGGGTACAAGAGGCAGCGGAGAGAATGGCTACAGCTGTTCTCATTGGAAGGGCCATATATTATAGTTGGCGTGTTTGACAGCATCTGAAGGAAATGGCTGAAGGATATCAGGCAGGTGAAGCAACTGTAAAAATTTATTGCAGGATACAAACTGTTTCCAGGGACTGACATAAACATAACAGTGAAAGGAAAGCAATAGCGAACATTTCTTTCTCTCTCTCTCTCTCTCTCTCTCTCTCTCTCTCTCTCTCTCTCTCTCTCTCTCTCTCTCTCTCTCTCTCTCTCTCTCTCTCTCTCTCTCTCTCTCTCTCTCTTAAATCTGAAAATGCCTGTTGTCAATATTTACGGCAGTCCCCTGTGATGTGCATTTTGCTCATTTGATTAACTAGTCATATGCTCTAGTCTGCTCGCAATTTATTTCTTGTGTCTCCCACTGCCTTTTTGGGAAGAATAAAGATTTAGCGCCGACTGGATAAATGCGTCCTGGTAATATAACACTGGAGATGGAATGACAGAGCTATTTACAGCTCCCTTAAAGTTTTATAACTTGTCAGTGTTTGCAGCTTGTTGTCCAGAGCTCCCTGCGAGTGTGTCGCGGTTGTAAATGGGAGTTGCGCACAGAAATGATCGCTCTCTCAAGAGGCTGTCTGTCTCTGTACCGCCGTTTGGACATTTTATACGTCTCACGCTTTTGGTTATGTGTTTGTACCTTTTGGAAAGAGACCTCTCTCTGTCTGTTTTAAACGAGTACGCCTTGTTTGGCCCCCGGCTGAAGGTCTCAATTCCTGTCGGTGCGCTATCACTTTACCACATTAATATATCTCTGCTCCCGCTCCTCATCTTCCTCCGCTTATTTATTATCTGTCTGTGTGAACTTGAGATTAAGGTCACCAAATGAGTCGCTCGCATGACAGCTATGATTTCCATCTTAAAGCGACACCGTCCGTGACTTTGAAATAGCAGGCGAGCTCTTCATGACCGTCACGTATACGCGGCACGTACCGCGCCGTCCTTGCTCATGAGAGTTTTGGCATAGCACGACCTGGAAGGTCCCGCTTGGTAGTCCAACGGGGCGTCCTACTTACTGAAAGATTAATCACAGTGCTTCCCACAGTCATTGATAGTGAGTGGCAAGTGATTGGCATGCCATAACTCCCCAACTATTTGTTTTGCTAGACGAGGTGTCAGTGGCCAAACAGTTGTTTCCTCTCGCTCTCGGTGAGCTGCGCGCAAATAAGTCATAAACAGTGGCGTGGTGTCATTCTCAGCGGTGGAACATATGCCTCTGTACCTTTGAGGGAAAAAATGGGCAAGTTTGTCGCTACACGTGTTGGCAGTGCAGCGTGTCCTGCCAAAGGGAAGAGGACTGCGTCGAGCCGCGCAATAAATTCCGCTCCATTTATGAACAGATTTCTCTGGTCAACATGACTGGTAATCAACAATCAGTAAACATCTGTTACTATCTATTAATAACACTGCCTGACAAATTTATGGCCATGGACTGCTGGCATATTCATATGAAAATATATTTCCCACAGCTGACGGGGTGCAGCTTGGTGCTGTGGTCGACACCATTTGTAAATGTGAAATTAGAGAGCAGAAGACAACTGAATTAAAAAGGCAAATGACCCTGGCCAGATGGAGCTCAATATAACAAATGTAATAAGTTGTTGAATTGCCAGTTGTACAGACGATGATGGTGAATTGGTTTTGGGAGCCATGGTGAGCCAGATGATGGGTTATGTCCACTTTTAAAAAGGAAATATGAGATTGCAGACTGATTTGATGAAATAATTTAATGAATGTAGTTGGAAACAAAATTTTGTTTTGTGAGTCAGACTTTTGACATTTATACAGTTTATTCATACTAAATGGATGGGACTAACTTCTCAGACAAAACAGTCAGTGTTTAATGAAAAATTAAAAAATAAATACAGTTATGGTTCACACTACAAAACAACATTAGTTTAATATTGACTGTGCGTACTATATATATATATATATATATATATATATATATATATATATATATATTAAAACCCTTTTGGCCGTTTAAGTTGAGTCGTACTTTTGAGAGATAATAACTGTATATACGCTGCACTTTCAGATTAAAAACTTTGCAGGATGTTTTCATTCACTTAGAACTATGTTACACACTACATACTTTTCAAAAATTCATAATGGGGCTCTTTAAAGGCAATTTTAGTATCAGGTAGTGGTGGGCAATTTGACTAAAATCTTATATCATGATATGAGTCATTTGATTTCACAATAACGATATATATATATATATATATATATATATATATATATATATATATATATATATATATATATATATATATATATATATATATATATATATAATATAGATATATAATATAGATATAGATATCTCATATCTATATATCACAATATAGATATTTTTGCTTTAAATAAGGTTTCAACAAGGTATCAACATTTTGGTACACCGCCACTGAAATGTTGAAATTCTTGTCACCATTTTCACTATTACAAAAAACTTAAGTAAAAAAAATAAAAATAAAACTCTTACTAAAAAAAAAACAAGCTTACTGAAGACAAGTAAACAGTGATGTAGAAATATAAAAATAGATGTATTATTCACTAAACATCTGTTAATTTACACAGTGAATTGCAACAGTGTTAGTACAGAAGTAGTAACAGATATTTACTGATTGTTATTGACACAAATCGATTGACCTACTTGAAAAACTTCAAGCACGAGAAATAATAAATACTACATAAATTGTATAATCAAATATATACAAAAAGCAATTCACTGTGTAAATTAAATATGCATTTATTCCAAATAAAATTACAAAAGTGATTCAGTCAAGAGAAGTGAGAGATTTTCTCTTTTTTTGTTGTTTGATTAACAACAGATACATTTGAATGCTGTCACTTTAAGACCAACTGCACGGGTCCTATATACTTGTGCATTTTCTTTCATCAACTCTTTACGTTCACTTAAGACATGACTGTGTTTACTTGCAAAGACATGTCCCCTTTGACACATAAATATGTGTATATAACCACTCAAGCCCAATTAGTCGTCAAAAAACACTCAGTTCAGTTCTCTCAGACAGCGCTTCAGAAAATGTTCTCTGACAGTACACGCATATAGCTACATTAGTTGTCGACCGGATACTGTGCTTCAGAGGTTTAAAATTACCTGTTTTTAAACTGCAATGCTTAAAAATGCATGCAAGCGATACGATTCTGTGATGGTATAGCACAGCAATGTCATCTGACCGTGACCTCGATTGAGGCCATAGCCCAAATTGCTGGAATTCGGACAGTTTGCTTGTAACATTCCGTTTTACTGTCACTTTTGATCAATTTAATGCATCATTGCTGAATAAAACTTGAAGTTCTGAAGAAAAGAAAAAAACACTCATCATGTGCAGCTAAGCAGTGTAGTCGAGCTGTGTAGAACAGTTACATAAAATTGATACAAGCATCAGATTCGTGTAACAATACACTGTAGTACTATTAGTTTAGGGTTTTGGCGGTGAATAATCAGAGTAAAACAACATTTTGACCCTGCATTCCACTAGATTTTACTACAGGAGCTATTTTAGTAATTTAGCTCGTTCAAATGCTAGCAGCATATGCTAATATAAAACAATCATGCAATGCTCAGCTAATATGTGCAGTTTAGCACAGGCTCTTTTCTATGTCTTGACAACCGTTTGGGGGACAAGTCAGAGGTCTCTATTGATGTTGATGCATCATGCTTATACTGTAGGCTACAGGATATTAACATTTGCTGTTCTGTAAATGGATTTGCTCTCATAGGGCAAAGAATACATTTATTTGGGTTGAAGACTGCATGTTAATGAAATAGATCATGGGCAGTTCCATTATGATAATGGATTGCTGCACTTTTCTAGTGGCCTGATGTTTTATTTATGACTTCTTTGATAACTTTCATAATGATTAGCGTTATATTAAAATATGTATGGTTGATCTGAGCTTAAAGCAATTTATTTAGTTTCATTTAAGCCTCTAAATGTAAATATGGGATTAGAATAGGGTTAATGAAGTCTTGCTCTAAGGAAGAAATAATATTTCTTTTTAATGCAGGCTACTCAGGCACTCTAGTAATTGGTTAATATATTATTTCATAGTCTTTTTAAGGTATGAGGTAGACAGTAGTCCCATTTGTCAAACACAGTGAAATATAATTTTGACTGGAGCTTTACTTAATGTTACATCATGTGCTGTTTTTTGTTTTTTTTAAGTAATGACATAGTCATCTTTAACTAATGTTATGTTAGATGTCTCATTGATCAGCAAATTTTAGGAATACATTTATATAGTAATTGCAAAAGGGCTAAAGTATTAGGTCTCATTCACTAATAACTGCAGATTATTCGTATTTAAACACACTGAAAAATTTCTGTCTAATACGCACATGAAATTGTTCTTAACCTTGTTTTAATGTTAATAAATTTGGATCATTCTAAAAAATGTGTGACCACATGCCCGAGGTTAGTCATTTGCATTAAACACACCCAAACCATCTCCATATATTACAGCCCTTCTTCTCATATGACACTCTCTAAAGAAGCCTCTCACCCGAGAACACATGCAGCAAGATCTTCAATTATGTCATCAAAACCAGTTCAAACACTATCATCACCTTTAAGGGTGTGTTTTCACTTGGCAGGTTTTGTTCAATTAAAACTGGTCTCTGGTGGGATTGCTCTATTAGTGCGGTTTATTAGAATATGTATGAATGCTGCCAAACAAGCGGACTGAGACCCACCTTTTTAGGGTCCATTTCCAAACAAAGTCTGTTGTTGTGCCTACTGAGGGTACGTTTCCATGACAACAATGTACTAAAAACAAAACAAAACAAAACAAAAAACGTTCACACAAATACGCAAAAATGGCTAAAAACGCTGTATTATGAATGCCAGGCCAGTAGTTGGCTATGATACTTTGTAAATAAACGTTATGCACCTATGAACATGTATGCATGCGCATGAAGGTCACACAGTGACTCCTTTACACATTTAATAAGTTCTTCATTAGTTCTTAGATGGTAAAAAAAGTCTGTCAAATACCGTATGTACACACATAGGCTACAATAGACGCATTTAGCCAAAAACACTACATTGTTTTAGAATGTTTGGCAATTGGTTATCTTTATGTCTGTTAATGTATGTTAAAAATTACAGTGGCTGGGTAAAAAGTACTGATTTCTTGATTTTATTCGATTCTCATGAACCTGTCAAGAACTGTGACAGAACGTTGTAGCGCCAGTACATGCGAAGCAGCAGCGTGGAGTTCTTGTGAACCGATCATCTCTTCTATATTACTACTAGTTACTGCATAAAATAAAGATCAGAGGGTATGTTGAAAAATAAAGTACAACTGACCAAAATCCATATCATGTCACATGTAATAGCTCAATCAGTGTATCGACCGTGGAAAGACATCAAAACATCTTGTGAACAAAGGTTACATTTACCTCAGAAAAGCCATTTAATAACCAAAAACTCAGTAGTCAGCTCGAAATATGTAGTTAGTATAGAAGATCTGCTATATATATATATATACATACAATATTGGACACATAATGTTTTTGAAAGAAGTTTCTTCTGCTCATCAAGCCTGCATTTATTTGACCAAAAATACAGAATGTTTTTTTTATTTATTGTGATATATTACAATTTAAAATAATTGGTTTTCAATTTATTATACTTTAAATTATAATTTATTTCTATGATGCAAAGCTGAATTTTCAGTATCATTCCTCGAGTCTTCAGTGTCACATGATCCTTCAGAAATCATTCTAATATGATGATTCATTTTCAAAGTTGGAAACAGTTCTGCTGCTTAATATTTTTAACCTGTGATACTTTTTATAATACTTTGATGAATAAAAAGTTTTAAAAAAAGTAACTGTTTTAAAAATAGAACATATACACTTCTGGCCAGTAATTTGGGGTCAGTCTTTTCTTTTTTTTCTTTTTTTTTTAAATAAATCAATACTTTTATTCAGCAAGGATGTGTTAAATTGATAAAAAATTGATAGTAAAGGAGATTTATATTATTTGAAAATGTTTTTATTTTGAATTAAGGCAGTTCTTTGGAACCTTTTATTCATCAAATATTTTAGGCAGCAGAAGTGTTTCCAACACTCTGTGGCTGTGCACACACAATAAATCAGAATATTAGAATGATTTCTGAAGGATCATGTGATAGACTGGATGTCACATGTGACACTGAAGACATAAGAGACGTGAAGTAACGATTTTATATATATATATATATATATATATATATATATATATATATATATATATATATATATATATATATATATATATATATATATATATACTGTACCAGAATTGAATTAATTAATTTAATTAAATCATTTGTGAATCAAAATCGAATCGAATCATGACATTTGTATTAATTCCTGGCCCTAGTGTGAATTCCAAGCGAACCAGAACTAAATGTATTTTATTTTTTGCTTCGAACCAAAAGAACCAAGAAATCAAACTACAAGTGTGAACACACCCCAATACAGACCCAGATTACAGACTCATTAGCCAGCTGCACTTATTCTTATCTGCATTTTCATGCAGGGGAACTTCACAGCTCGAGCTATAGTGTGCCTTTTCTTTCTCTTTTCCTGTTATGATGAAATATATGGTCTAAAATTGAATCTTAAAATGTTTATAAGGCCACCGGGAATGTGATTTCTTTTTCTCTCCATGCATTTAGAATAAATGTTAGTATTAAAGTTATTGATTAATCATGATTTGTTTTAGATTATGTTTTCATGCATACATTTTGTGCAAATTCACAATTATGAAATAAGACCCGTTGTTTTTATGTAACTGTCCTACTGCACTATGCTGTTTTTTGTTTTTTGGGCAACGCCCTCTTAGCCTCTCACTGCTGGGGGGTAAAAAAGAAAAGAAAAATGAAATCCAGCCCACAACTGACAGGCTCAATTTATTGTGAGGATGACACAGGAACGACACATAGTAGATTATAAAATGCAGAGATGTGCAGAGGTCAGATAAACAATTTGCCACCAAACTTGTGTACCCATAATGCTCTCTGCCCCGTCTGCTCAATATCAGGAAGGTGGGGGGTTTCGGGAGCACAAAAGAATAGCGAGGAAGCCTGGGAGCTGATGGCAGTCAGGTTTGCATTTTTTTTTCTGGGTTAATTCACTGGATGAAAAGCTGCACTGTGAGATGTGTCATATATCAAAGGCAGGGCATCAGTAATCTTTGCTCAAGGGCATGGATAACAGACAGATAGACATGTGAATGAGATGGAAAAAAAGCAACTCATCCTTTTCTGCTAACACCACAGAGGAGATAAAGGAAGATTTATGAGTCATCTTGGACCACATACCAGCATGCGGCCCCATTTTTCACATGCTCCAAAAATTGGTGCTGGAAAGCAATCTGCTTGTCACTGTGTCCATCAGGTGCTTCAGGAGGAAATTGGGTCCTTCGGGCTTTTTACTCCACAGTCAGCTATTTTCTTTATAGCGATTTTGTTTTTAATGGTATCCATAAATATATGTAGGGTTATAAGTACCTTTATCACCCTAGCTGTTATTTTTTTTATTTTATTTTTGCGGGATGGGATGTCCAAATCTATGCACCTCCTTTTTAAGGCAGCTATGCAGGGAATCATGGGAGCTCACGGCAGCTCAACGCGATGATTGACACTGATAAGATGGTATGACTACCCTCTTGTTCAAAATGATTGGCAGACATTTCTCGTCGTGCCACGAGGAAAATGTGCGAGTGCATGTTTGCAAGTGTAGAAAGTGTGTGCGTATTATGATCTCTCACAAGCTGAAAGTTTCTAACTGGCATTTGTTTCAGTACTGTGGAGCTTTGTAAAGGCATCCCTGGTTAATTTAATGATTATTCTTTGGCACTGAAAGAATGTGTTTTAGTGTTATAAATAGCCTATTAATGCCAGCATTTCCCAGGCTCTTAAAAGACTAACTGTACTGGATAATATCACATTTTTAATTGTAGAAACTCCAAGCTAATCCCTAGGAGTCTTTCTGCTTTATGAGAAAATGAGCAAATGTTTCATCAGAAGGTGTTTAATTTGGAAAAATGGATCGTCAACCACAGACAAATGTTGAGCTGGCGTTAGTCATGTCCCCAAACGAAGCATCTTGGCTGAAACGCGGAGTAATAGAGCCGCTTGTACACCCAAATTATCGTTCATAATATTTCAACAGTTACCCCATTCACTATATTAAAAACAACATGACATTCAAATCCTTAACATCTGGTTCCTTGTTCTAGCATTTCTGCATCTCTTCCTAAATTAAATCTTAATTTATACAGACTTTGCACTGGCCGGAAAGTTATTTTGAAATGATGGTAGTCTGGTTTGCATTTTTGAGACTGTTTAAAAAGTTTGTAGTGTCTTTTATGAAAATAACTCATTTTTTGACATTCTAAACTCCCACACCCACTCAACGGAAAACTAAGTGGGGTTTGTTTGAGCCAAAAATGTGCTTAAGCAAAAAATAGGTGTTCAACTCTGCTTTGTCATCGAGGTGTTATTTTTCCTCGGAATGTGTTAATTGACTGGCAGCTTTAAAGTGGCCTGGAGTTACATCACAGGTGCTTGTGACCAAAGTTCTGAACTGCCATTAACCAGCTGAAAGTCTTTAAAATAGGCCTATGCTCTGACACTATTGGAATTTTCCTGTTTAAGCATAATCTACTATTATTTAGTATATGTGATTTTGTGACATATTTTGAACAAGGTTGTGGATGGTGTGTTAAATGTTTCACATTGGCGCAGTAATATATAGTCGGCTCCAAAAATTCAGACCACTATTTGCATTTTTAAATGCCCTATAAATGATATTTTCAATATAACAAATTTGCGTGAAGAATTTACAACTGAAAATGTAACATTCTAGCCTAGAAATCTAGATGCACCCTAGCGGCAGCAAATCTAATCTGCCGTGAGTGTCGTCTAGCAACTCTCAATACAATTCTAAGCTGTAAACGCTAAACTCTGGTCGGGCCAATCACATCATGTATAGAGTCAGTGGGGGGGGCCATAATGACGACGGCTGAGTTGCGTTTGTGTGCTTCTAGTAAACACAGAAACTGGCGAACGGCGGTCTTTCGAATCAGCTTTGACCGCGTCTCTGGAAGACTTGGAGTTAAGCTTTTCTCTGAGAAAAGAACAAAGAACGACACTGAAGTCATTCTTAAAAAGGGAAGATCTGTTCGAGTTTTGCAGAATGGATAGGGCGAAAGTTTAATCTATCAACGAGCTCCGTTTCAACTTCGTTGCTCTGGTTGGTTGTAGCGCTATCCTATCGTGTGCAGAGGGAGTTTGAAAGACAACCGTTTATCCCGCCCCTCGGATTGAGCTGTCAATGGTGAGTTTCCAGACCAAAAATCCAATGTGGGTCTGGGTTGTCAGGCTAGTAATATTGCACTGTAAAAAAATAAATAATCTAGTGACTGATCACATCTACATTTTTCAGTTGGCCAAATTGAATTTCTGTAAATTGTTGCAATTTAATTCACAGAAAAATGTAGATGTGATCAGTCACTAGAAAATTCTCAATTGGAGACATGATTTTTTTACTGTGTAATCTCAGATTCTTATTTCATTATTGTGAAACCTAAATTTTTTTTTTAATTCTAGAATTCCAGAAAACTTTAGCGTTTTTTAATTGTGATCTTAGACATTTGCAGCTCACTGCATTAGTGCTGTGTTTTCACTAAACATCTACGATTAATATTTGATGCCCCGCTCCCTGTTGGCCAGAGTCTTTAACATACATACCCCAAAAGCACTCTGTGTCTGCATCCATGTGCTAGATTTTTTTCTTCCACTCTCTTTATCTGGCATATCGAGTTGCGTGTAAGGGGAAAGCGTCTCATGGCTCTGCTCGGCTCTCGTTGAGCTGCCAGCTCAAATGGGACAGTGGGATTGGGCTTAGCACAACAGGCATATTGACTTTGATATCCTATCTGTTACCACTACTTCCCTTTTACATGGCTGCCAGCAGAGATGACATTAGTGCATCAACCGCAGAGCTAGCAGAGGGATTTCTTAACCCAGCGGTGGGTGGGACATGTGTTCACTCCTGTCTCAGCCCCGGGTAGAAAGGACACGCTCCTCACACCCCTCTCACACCGTTACTCTAACAGCCACAGAGAACAAATGAAAGGCGGGTCAAGGTGAAGGCACAAGCAGATGTTTTGATGGTAATTGCAAAGCAAAAAGGGGTGAAGACCGGCCGTGAGATGAAAAAAAAAAAAGCGAAAAAAAGAAAGAAAAAACATGTACTTGTTGTGAGTGTTGTCACCGTCAGGGCCAGGAGCACATGTCTTTCAGCCGCTCGAGCTCCACCATACCTGCTGTTGCTGTCAGGCCTCCTTGCCAACTGTGACATCTGTTCCTGAGAGCGCCTGGCGAATCTGAATGCCAATATCCTCGCCTTGAACCGCAACAGAGAAGTATTTGTCACTCAGCGACAATCATCCCTCAAATGAAAGGTTAGCAAGACGACGCGAGCCTTTAATCAGCCGGTTGGAGCGCGTCTGTCAGCGGTGCCTTTTAAGCATGCAGGAGCCGAGACTAGCCACCAATGAGTCAAGTGATTGATCTGCCCAAATCATTTTCCTTTGCCACTGTCAGTGGAAAGCTGATGGCAAGTTTGCCGTCAGGGGAGATTAAATATGACTCCTCTCTGGCTCCTGATGAATCCTCTTCTTGGAACACTCATTCTTTGTCACCCCGAGGAACGGAGTTTAAGCCTAGTTGAGACTGAGGTCATAAAAAAGCTGTCTGCTCATCATGTCATTAAGAGCCACGCTCTAATAAGAGTTTAGCTTAGTACAGGTCGCTTCTCACACTTTAATGTCAATCTAAAGGAAACAAGAAGCTCGGGCTGTGTTCCAAAGCCTAGTGCGCTACCTATGTAGATGGCAACTAAAGGCAAGGCACCGAATAGGTACGCAGACTTCAGACTTGTTCAAATAACTACTACCTTTGGGGTTTATTAATTTATTTGTAAATGAGTCTGTTTTAAAGGCTATTTATTTATTTAAAAATACAGTAAAACAGTAATATTGTGAAATATTATTACAATTTAAAATAAACATTTTCTGTTTTAATATATTAATGTAGTTTATTTCTGTAATAGCAAATCTAAGTTTTCAGCAGCCATTACTCTAAAATAGAATAGAAATATAAAATAGAAATAGAAATCTTTTGCAACATTATAAATGTATTTACTGTCACTTTTATTTTATTTAATGTATGCATGCTAAATAAAAATATTAATATTAACAAAACATCTGGTCCCACTTTAGATGAAACTGTAAAAAAAAAAAAAAAAAAAATGCAGGTCTCCAAATGAAAATTTTCTAGTGACTGGTCACATCTAATTTTTTTAGTTGGCCAAATTGAATTTGTGTGAATTGTAAATTGTAGTTTTACAGTGTAGGGTCCAATTCTCACTATTAACAAACTATTAATAGTGAATTCTGCCTCAATAAACTCCTAATTACTGCTTATTAATAATTAGTAAGGTAGTTGTTAAGTTTTGGTATTGGGTAGAATTAAGGGATGTAGAAGGAAGATCATGCAGAATAAGTCATTAATATGTGATTTATAATTATTTAAAAGTACTTAAAAAGAGCCAATATCCTAAAAATGCTAATAAACAACTAGTTTGTAGTGAGAATTGGACCCTAAACTAAAGTGTAACCTAAAATCATACTGACCCAGACTTGTTTTTGTTTTTTTTTGTAGTATACCTACTTTATTTTGTAGCCAAATTTTAAATGAGCTTTTAGTATCCTTCATGGAGAGAAAATCCCATAACACATTGCAATGATGTGTTAAAAAACTTGATTATATGCCTGCTTATTATCATTCATATAGTAAAGTATTGATACTGTGGACAAATATGAAATATCTATGTGTGCTATGTATTTTTTTTGTTTTCTTAGAGTATTGTGGTTTTAGCTTAGCATTATGCTAACTCCAATACCAAACTTCATTGAAATCATTTTTTGCAGTATTCCAGATCAGTTGCTTACATGGTTAGGCTGAATATATAGACAGCAGGGCAGCTCACTAGGTTTCATCCTCTTTCAGTAGAAGGAGCAGTGTTTTGCACTGTGGAAGATAGTTTGCCGTCCCTGTAAGTATGCATTTAGCACTTTGCTTGTATTATCTGAGGCAGTAGTTTAGTCTGCTGTAGAGTAAGATCTAGAGTATATTGTAACTGGAAAAGTAATTGCATAGTGAGAGTTTTGCCCGTCATGACAAAATGAAGTGCAGCGCCTTTGCCAAAGCTCACACACACCCCAAAACTATAAAATGCTCATGCTTAAAACACTGTAGCATTGAGTGGATATGACAGTATTACCACATTATTTGATCGTTCAAATGCATTATGATGTTATTTTAGCAAGTCTCATTCCACTAACTTGGAATTAACTGATTTATGTGGTTATTACTGAGCCCACATCCACAATAGAAATGACACATGAATCAGAGTTTTACTATAAGACAAATGTTTTTTCAATCAAAGAGCGAGCGCTCGCAGTTAAAGGAATCCTCATTAGGCTCTCGTTATTGGCTAAGTGCTTCTCGTTTTCTTGCTGAAAGCCGGGCCTCACTGATCTTTATGCCCCTCTTAAGATTACCTCCAACATCACTCTCTGTTCATTTGCTCTTTGTGACGCGACAGTTACATTTATTTTTAATGTCCAGACCGTGTCGTTGACCTTCAATTCCTGCTGAGGCTAGCACCTGCTGACCCTGGCCTTAAATCTGTCAGGGTGGAGATATATACAGGCCTGCTGCATGTTAGACCGGCCTGGGCCTGCCTGTCACATCCCTCTGATGTTCTACATCTTGTTTGGAAGACATTCCTGACGTTACGTTGTGCGACCTTTTCCATTGAGCGAGGTGGCCGTCGAGCGACTCCAAGAGGGGGGAAATAGAGCTGTTTCATTCCTCCCAGAGGAGACTCGCGTTTCATTCTCTGGCCATTTATTTGAAAGCTATCATTTTCTTGAATTCATAGCTGAAAATTGGCATTGATTCGCAGGATGATGGATGCTGAGTGTCCCTCTATTGACACTGCCATTGACAGTTTTCAGTAAATTCTGCATCTAATTATCACTCTTGGCTAAATGATACTCCTGGATTCTTGGGAGAGATGGTCGATGGGACTGGCTGTATTGTTCCTGAAGGCCCTATTGAGCTGTGTGCCAGGACTGTGATGTAGCTGATCACAGAGCACATTTCTCTCAGTTAGCAACTATTGTGTAATTAAACTGAATGCTGACTGAGGCCGTCAGTGCTAAAAAAAAAAAAAAAAAAAAAAAAAGACAAGCAGTGATTGATGTAATTAATTGTTTCTTTTTAGTAGTTTCAAATATATTTTTCTGTATGTTTCATGAAATATTTTCAAATAGGGAATGCATTTCTGGTTTAAGGGTTTACTACATGTATTTGGACTATTAAGAGTGTTTTTAAGAATATGTTTTTCCAGTTCACTGCAATAGTTTTCCTTTGTTTTTCCAATATTCAATATGAGTATACAATGCCATATACAATTGTAATTGCAAAAAAAAATTGTGGTGTATATGTATGTATGTATGTACTGTATGTATGTATGTATTTGTGGTGTACATACATACATACAGTACAGACATAGATACGTGTATATAAATATATACCATATGCGGAGCCTATGGTATATATATATTATTAATTCCTATTATTACATTCATATTATTAATCTGCTTCTTCTTCTTCTGCTCTTGAGTCTATGGCAGCCAGTGATCACGCGCTGCGCGTAGGGCACCACGAGAATTTTCTCTCAGCACCCTCGGGCATCATAACGTTATGATGCGTAGGGCATCAAGGTGGCCAGCGGCGGTACTGATGGCAGCCCATAGATCCGCTTGTGGGAAAGTTATGAAATTTGGTACACTGATAGAGGTCAGTACCAAAAGTAACCAAACCAAATTTGGAGTCTCTAAACCATTCCCTCTAGCGTCACCAACTGTCCAAAATTTTACTAATGTTTATGTTAATAACTTTTGAACCATAAGGGCTAGAAACAGAATTATTCTTTCTCTGATTCCTTGGCTCAAGCCGATTCGATTGCACCATATGACGTTTTCTTTTATGTATATTTTCCCACCATTTTTAATTAACCGAAAACCAACTTTTTCGAACTCGTCCTAGGCCGTTAGTCCGATTTACACGAAAGTTGAACCAGATCATCCTCAGACCATGTTGACAAAGAAATATAGAATTCAAGTTGATTCGTCAAATTGTTTTCGAACATTTTTGAAAAAAAAATCAGAAAATTGATCTAAATAGATTCAGGGCATCATGCCGAGTCGACTGATATCCAATTTTACCATGTCGGCCATTTTGGCTGTTGGCCATTTTAAATAATGTGCTAAAATGCTGTATTTTATGAATGCATGAACGGATCGTTATGAAACTTGGCATGGGTCATCACCACGATGCCCTGAAGTAGCCTGAGTTGTTTCGAAACAGCGCCACCTAGTGGAGATTTTTTTCCCCAAACGCTTATAACTTTGGGTGTGGTTGACATATTTTGATGGGAGTTTAAAAAAAACAACTTTTTTGGTCTCCTGAATCCTTGCGAGTCCAACAATACCAGATTTGCCAGGTTTCGACGGTTTGTGCAGAGTGGTAATTAAGCGCTTATAAAAAAAAAATCTGATATCTTTGAAACCGCTAGTCCGATCAAAACAAAACCAGCGTCAGAAAATTGGAAACATAGGTCGATAGCTACGTGTCAATGCCCAAATCTCAAAATATTGATAGTAAGGGGTAGTAAAATCCAATCAAAGTCAGGTGTCAGTCATTTTTTATATGTTTATTCACATAAATGTATATAACTCCAAAATGAAATGAGATATTTTCACCAAAATTGACACACACATCTATGGGCTCACTCCGAGGACACACAAAAAAAATTGTATGATGGTGCCTCTAGGTGGCGCTATAATTAAACAAAACATGTTATTGTCTCTTTTTTTGCTTAAAAATTGTCTCCAAATGTCTTTACTCATTTTTGCAGTTGGTCTGCTGTTAGCTTGCTTGTTTGCGTTTGTTGCGCCTGGCCCCGGTAATGGCTGCTTGCAGCTATATTTTGAATATATTTTCAAATGTAATTTATTTATGTGATCTGCTTCTTCAGAGTCACATGATCCTTTAGAAATCATTATAATATGATGATTTGGTGCTCAAAAACATTTATGATTATTATTATCAATGTTCACAACAGATTCTTGGTTGAATAGAAAGTTCAAAAGAACAGTATTTATCTGAAACAGAAAGCTTTTGCAACATTGCACTGCCTTTCAAAAGATCAAATGTATTTTTGGGGGAAAGAACTTTTTAAAAAATTATAAATTTATTCAGCAAGAATGCATTACATTGTTTAAAACTGACAGTCTGCAGAACATCACATACAGTACCTTTAACATGGGCTCAATCAGAAGTAAAATGTTGAGCCATTGAAAAAATGTAATTTACCAAACTGAGACGTTGGTTCAGTTAATTATTTTAAATTGTAGTAACAATTATTTATTTATCACTGTCCCAAAAGACAAAACTGATTAAAATCATATAAATACATTAAATAAAATACAGAACACACAACAGGGTTGACATTTTATCACATCATTTAATTAACAATAAGTCAATTCCAACACAGGGTTTTTTTAGTGAAATATCTTATTATAAATAAAGAAAAACTCAGAATACATTACAGAAGTCTTCTGCATAACAGGATGTCTTAATGTGGTGAAGAAAATGATGGTACTTTGTAGGCTTAGAACCTGCAAATAAAAATAATAAGTAACATTAATGACATAGTTCCCCTACATCACATCTGGCAAGTGACAGAACAGAAGTTACTTAATTATTTAATGAGGATGAGACTAATGAATGGATGAATAAGAAAATGACATTAAAAGGCAATAAGTCCTAAAATACTGTTCAGTCGTCACATATATAACACAAATTACTTAATTTACTTATTACTTATTATTTTTGACTTATAGGACATAAGGAAAATAAAACGATTGGCAACCATTAGATAATTATGTGGTAACTGAGAACACAATCATGGAACCAATGAATGCATGAACTCTTCTACAATTCTACAAAATGTCCTTTAAACTTCATAACGGGTCATAAAGCAAAACTTTGGAGAATAATTTCAGTGCTCAATACTCACCAACATCTCTATTCTCTTGGGAATGTTCGTTTCGGTCTGCTTGCTCTCTCGCTCATTCACATTTGAAATCTCCAAACCAATGGTTTTACTAAGGTGAATTTTTTGGGATGTGGTACTTGTTCATCCAACGTGGATTTTTCACTTCATGGGGATAATTATTTGGAAGTCATATATTGGGCCAATATGTAATTATCAGTTTCTAAAAATGTAAACTTTTTTTCTAGTGTAACTGAACTGTTGTGTAATTAAACCAAATGCTGAATCTGAAAATACTTTTTGCCTCCACTTTGTGCAGATTTTTTCATCATGATTTTATTACTCTACAAATAAATACCACTCTTAGTTTTAGTCTGAAAGCTTACAGCTAACATACGCTTTGACTGACACACTTCACTGACCTTGGATGTTAGATGCCAGGAAATAGCACCTGCTGAAGGAGCCGAGGTGGGACAGGGCTTTCCAGGTGAGCTATGTAATTCAACCCTAAAGCAGCCTTCCTTTTCCCACAGCAGCTATGAATCGACACTTTAGCAGAGCTAATGGCTCACTCCAGCCCTTTCACAGGCAGCCTATTGTGCTGTGAAGCGAGCTCAGAGGGAGGGGGGTATGGTGTAATCCTGAACGTGCCCTGGATCAGTCTGTTTGAATTTCACACCGACATTGATGTGCATGTCCGTCCTCACTGAAGGTCCTCTATGTGTGCTGTTCCCAAGAAGACATGCTACAGGATCACATAACTATCACTGCCCCTACGTCACTGTGTCTGGTCACCCCTGTCAGGAGGTGAGAACCCGATATAAAGTGTGGAACAAGAATAACATGAATGCAAACTAGTGCATAAGCAATGCATTTACACGGGCTCTGTACCAAAACCTAGTGTCCCAAATGAAACGAACCGATAAGTGACCGATTTGGAATGTAGGCAGCAACTCGTTAGACACATGGTGGTATATAAATGAAGCCCAGAGAATGAAATTAATTTCCAGGGAATCTTGCTAACGCTGCTTATTGCTAAAGTCACGTCACCTTTATTTAAATAAGGATTTATACAATTATACAGTATAAAGATGCAATACAAATTCTTTCAAAATAGCTTCATAGTAATACAAGAATTATCAAAACAAAATAAAATTCAATTGCGCTGTAAAGTATTGTGATCGTTTAGCCAAAGTCAGTTCAATGTTTATTCAGTTCTGCTCAATAGCTTATTGTTGTTAATCAATTATAGAATGAGTTCAATTCAGCTATAAAGCTCTGCAGTTAACGGTGATGTCTGAAGCAGACGGTGCCCTATGTTGATAAGCAAAAAATAAAATACATAGCACAAATATTGGACATCATTTTTGTTGCCTGTTCTGTGGCTTTTTGAGCATGTTGAACCTGCATCAGTGAGAGAGTAAACTCTAATTGGCTGTTTGGCTTAGAGAATCCAGTCAGTGCACACATTTCATGTGAAAGTAGCTGTCCAATCAACTGTTAGTATGTAAATTTGCTGTTGACATCACAGTTCATCATGTGCCTTTTTAACACCATGCTTATTAGTAATGGGAGATAGCAACGATGTGCAATACAAACTATACAAAATTGGCCTAAGAGATTTTAACTCTATCGTGATGATGCATATTGATAACACAAACTACCTGCAACATTTAGAGCCATGAGCTGCAACCGGCTGCAAAGGATTCGTCATCTTGAGTAAACATGGCTAAAAGCGATACGGAGGAGCTGGTGAAAAACACCAGTGCAACATCCATTATTTGGTCTTATCTGCCCTATAACGAAACATGAATACCAGCATTGCCAGGAAACACAGCCAACCCCAAGATCCAGTCCGAAGAACACAGGACAGAAAAAAACAGGAACTGATCCAGACCTCCATCCAATAGTCATTTTCAGAAGGTACTCCTTACAATAGGAAGAGCCCGCGATGGATTGTAATTACCATCTTTGTCACGACAACTGACCTGTGGTTTTCTTTCTTTCTTTCTTTCTTTCTTTCTTTCTTTCTTTCTTTCTTTCTTTCTTTCTTTCTTTCTTTCTTTCTTTCTTTCTTTCAAAATATATACATTTAGCAGTTTAGCTTTCCTTAGGGTCTTGGTAATCTGTTCTGAAATGGTTCTATTATAAATTATATCATAATATATATCGTTATCGTAAGAGGCTGCAATGTATACATCGCCCATCCCTGCTGCCTATTTTAACATTCAAGCGCAAGAAGACTTGAAAACTCTTGAACGTTGTGAGGAGTTTTGTGTGTGCACACATAGAAAGCCGCTTCTCAGACAGTGCATGCATACTAAATTGAGTTCTCTTTTCAAGTTTTCTTGTGCTTAATCAGACAAATTCACACAACAATTGTCAACATGCCTATCTTGGTGAGTGTCCTAGTAAACATAGTCGAAAGGCGTTATGGCAAATATATCAGTATATTTGATCCATGCATTGTCTTAGTGACAACAGCTTAATATTCCTGCTGCTATCTGTCTTTTAAATCAAACAAAAAAACTAATAAAAATTATATACTTTATATACTTAAAAAAAAACATTTTGTAACTTTAATTGGGATTATTACTTTATTCAATTTCTGTACCTGAAAACTACTGTTAGACTTACCTGAAAAGCACTGTTTATTTTATTCATATGTTTGCGGTACTGTATTTATCTGTGCTATTGCTTGCAGTTTGATTATTTGTTCTTATTTTCCTTATTTGTATTTGACAGTCATTTATCCCTAAACATAGCACATACCAAACTGTACCAAAACCGTGACCTTAAAACGTCATACTGCTTTAGAAGGTGTCAGGAACATTCTTCTGATGCCTTACAATGCCTAGGCAGCTCACTAGGTTTTAAAACCTAGTGTATGTGCTGTTTTACCCAAGCAAACTATATCAGTGTCTTATCTCTACACACTCACTATAACCTGTCTTATTTATGTAGGTTTTTATGTGCCCACAACAGCAGCACCAGATGTTGTACATAGTACTCAGGGCAGACTGGTGAGATGGCAGCAATGTGGCACTAGGCGAGCAGAGAGCATATGGCCTGGATGGCGTGACACAGCACATTGAACAGAATGTGATACTGCCGTCTCCCCTCCGGGACTGTCACCACAAGGAGCAGCCCTCCAGACACAAATCCAAAACTACATCAGATCAAACTGTATTTGTGAGCTGAGTGCCTAGGGGAGACTTGTCTTCTGAGGTGTAGCTTGGCAAATCGCCTTGTATATGGGAACAAGGGGGAAAATGAAAACCACCCCAACCCCCAACAAAAAAAAGCCTTATACAGGAACTTTCTATTCCATAAGTGACAAATTATAGGGGTTTTTGTTGTTTCCGCTGCTCAGATTGTTTGTTTACTTCATCTGCTTTTTGAAAGGGGTGTGTGTCACTCAAACATGATTTCTCTCTTTTTCCACTTTGCTAGGTGGTTGGAAAATGTCATAAAGTCATATCCAAATCTAGTTCATGTTGGCACTCATTGAATTAGACAAACTCAAGCCCACACCAATGACATTGAAATAAATTGATATAATGACACAAGTTTATGCCTCACTGTTGTACGAAGTGAAAATCTAGCCCTATGATTTCAGGCTTTGCACTTTGAATGGCATGTAATGTGATCCTGGACCTGTCAGGGAAAAATAAATCTACTTTTCCTTCTCCGTTTTATGTATGAGCAGTGCTCATGTGTTGCCATGGGTTATTTTAAGAGGCAATGGAAGAAGGTTGCTGGGGTCACTGGTTCAGAGTCCACCTATGTCACGGAGCACAGATAATTGCTCAATGGCCAGAAGGCTTTGATTGGCTGCGCGGCTGCTGTCTCGATGGACACTGAATGCGTTCGGTTCAGGAAGACACGAGTGGGCGGACGGGTTCATATATCAGGATTTTCTTACTCCCTCTCTCTCTTTCTCTGTCTTTACCTTCACTGAGGTCATAAAGGCAAAGAGGGTCACTCAAAGTTCAGTTGGAAATGGGTCATTGCTGTGCACAACAACCGTGCTGTTTACTGACAGAAAAACCTTTAGCAGGCGTGGGTTAGTGCAATAATTCTCAGAGATGCAAGAAATTTTGAAAAGGTGTTTGTGTCGATGCATGTCAAAGAGAGATGTTTGTGAAGGTCCTAGCCTGGTATATTTGTTAAGACTAACTTTTTAAGCAATATATAAGCTGACACTGATGCAAAGATTTAGTTTATATCTCTCAGATAGTCGCATCATTGGAATTTTGGACTCTGAGTAGGCACAGCCAGAAATCCCCTTTAGTAATTGAATCCAATCTGACGCGGTTTCATGCGTCTACCCACCAAAGCTTTTATTTTACCCAGTACAAGTCTTATGTGAGGAAACAGCTCCAGGTTACCAGCATGGTGCTTTCCAATATTTAACATCTTTTACCCCCCCCAGTCTGTCTTTTGAATGCATGGGCTTCCTCTCAAACCTCCAGCAAGGCTCCAGGTTGCGGCGTTGTGGAGGGAAAATCAGAGCTGCTGTTAGTGCCAGGTGGAATATTCCAGAAGACCCGAGGCAGATGCGCAGTTGCTCGTTTCGCCCGCAAAGGATCAGATCTTACTTTCGGGTGAGCCATGGGCCCTGATATGGCGGATGATAGTGCGTCAGTGACAAGGTGAGAAACGCCCGACTCATAGTATGCGGTAGCCTTGTAGTGCCATTACCTGCCTCGTCTGGTGTAGTAAGTCACACTGCGATGTGAGCCTGATCTGGCGCGGTTGATCTGAGTGTCACACTAAAAAAAGGCCTCTTTCTCCCACCCTCCCTTTCTGCTCTGTCAGGAAAAGGAACAAGCCGAGAGCGGACGCAGAGGTGTTTGCCATGCCAGACGGCTCTGCAGTCTCGGCAACAAATCGCGGCCCCCGGGTTGAGGAGCCTATTGTTTCTCCTTTCTCTTCCGAGTCTTTGCCTTGCCTGCGAGTTTACATGACCCTTCAACTGTGTTTCCACACAGGCTGTTGAGTTGTGCTCACAGGCTTCTATGTGTGTTGTGAAAAAGGCAGTTTTGTCATTGGGGTTGCTCTAGTGGGATGTTGAGTTCAACAGGCTTAGCTAAAAGAAAAAAAAATAGTAATAGTAATAATAACAAAAATGCCTCTTTCTGTGCTGGCCGGCTTGCTACTGTATATAAGGTGAAACTGTCAGAAAAACTTCATTAATCAGCCTGCAGATGAAGAATTGTGGTTTTGACTGGGTTAGTGCTGTCAGCAGCTCTAATGTTGAATAGTGTATCCCAATGGGTAGGAATCATTTTGAATGTTATTTTAAATCGCACTGCTGTCAGAAGTTAAGATCCTAAAAGCCTCACATTGCTTTTACGTCTTCATCTCCTGAGTCCTTTTTTAAAAATAATTGTAATATATTCTGTATTCTGTCAAGTGACCTTTTCTTTTTACCATTAGTAGGAATTAAGGAAAAGCTTGTGTTATATTATGGTCTCATTGTAATGCTGGTCAAGTGAGCAAAGTGCAATGAATATTTCTGCATGAAAAATATCCTTGGAAGAGGGATCAAATTAAAGTTTTGCTGCATGCTGTGACCTCATTTCATGGCATTTCCAAGCCGTTTTCTTTTTAATGCCTTAAATATATGGCTTTCTGGCAAGTTGTGATTTATCTTGCTATGAGACATATTTGCGGTCACAGTTCGCTATAAAGAATATACTAGTGTAAATGCAATGGCCATAGATCAAAATAAACAAATCCCTGATGGCTTATCAATGTCCTTCCTGTTGGGGAAAGAATCCCAACTTGCCTTTCCAAAAGGAAAATATATCATCAGATAAATGGTCCCTAGGAATTGGATGCCAAGGACAAGCTAAACCACTTCCAAGCAATGTTCCCCGGCCCGGGCGCGCCCATAGCGAACAGTAATGAATGGAAAGTGTATTGTGTCAGTGAAAAACGGGAGAACCGTCAGGAAGAAATATGCCTTTCATCCCACATGGCATAATCAGAGCCTGCCATATTTCTGAGCAGTGGTTATAGTGTTCCTTTGAGCCCAGCTTTTATAGTAAGAAAAGTGTGGACAATAATGTAAAGAATAATACAGAGCAGTTTCCATTGAGATGACTGTCAGAGTGCTGTTAGGCTGTCAGGCCCTCCCATGGGGAGGCAGGGTCAGGCTGTCAGTCAGATCTGATTGACACTTGAGAGGTGTGAGAGATCAAAGCCTCTATCAGCGAGACAGGCTAGAAAATAGGTGCGATGGGTGAAGAATTGCTGAGAGTTTGGGAATGAGTGATGTGACGTGAAGTTGAAGTGTCTGTAACGTGCTCGCTTTATTTCGTATCGTCCTCAATCTGCTATGTTACATGCATTCGGGTTCTTGGCAACAGTTACAAAGCAGAATCACTTTGGGTTTAGCTGTTGAATGGGCATTGTGGTGCAGTGTGGGTGAAAGACTTTTCATTGCTTTTGACGGGACGCTCAGAAATGTCAAGAGATGCCTTCCTTTACCCCGCTTAAAAATTCAACTTAAGATAGGGGCTTTGTGTGAACCCAGTGTAGATGGGGCATGCTTGTTAATTGCTGGTCCAGGCTTCTTCTTTAGCTGGTCCAAGCTGGAAGGCCAGTGGTATCCAATCTAGGGATGCACCGATCAGATACTCAGGATCGTTATCGGCTATGATCCGCCATTATTTGCCAAATCGGGTATTGGTCAGACAGGGCCGATCCAAGTTCAATACTGTGCGTATCTGTGTTATTGTTAAGCCACAGTGCCACACAAAATGCACAAAAACATTATAAAGCATCATCAACGATCCGTGCACTATATTATAAGTGTTCTAAAGCCATTCCATAGTTTAGCGCTTTGTGCCACTCTGTATTATAATACTTTTGTGATATGAAAGATTATTTATAGCCTTTCTTGTTCTGCCCTATCTACACTGTGAAAAATAAAAACGGAAAATGTACTGGTAATTTTCTGTCAGTATATTATTCAGTAATTTTACGCAAATTTCTGTTAACCCTTAAAACACCAACAAATGCGATGTGTAATTCAAAATACAGGTAAAACACCTGCAAAAAATCAATAGGGAAAATTCCTTCATATTTATACAGCACATTGTGCCCTATTTTTACTGACTTTTTTTTTTTTTACAGTGTATAATATGTTGCTGCCTTATTAAAAAGATGTGCTATACATTTAAAATACATTTAACTTCTTAGTATATAGGCCCTATTTCTATAAATATATTTACTTGTGTTTCATGATTATATTTTTGTGTAATATTTTACCAGATTTAAAGCTACACATTACTTTTATGGTTTCCTTATTTTTTTCCCTCATAATACTATTACTGTATATGTATATTATATATTATTATATATTATATTAGTGGATAATTCAGCAGCAAAAGTTACAAAAAAAATCAAAATCACGAGTGCACAATAATTGTATTATGGGGGAAAAAATTAAGAAAACCATAAAAGTAAAGTTTTATGTGTGCGTGTGTGTGTGTGTGTGTATGTATGTATATATATATATATATATATATATATATATATATATATATATATATATATATATATATATATATATATATATATATATATATATATATATATATATATATATATATTTATTTATTTATTTATTTTTATATATATATATATATATATATATATATATTTATTTATTTATTTATTTATTTATTATAATGAAGCTGTCTGTATTTAGTCAATTGTGTTTAACTTACAAAATAATGATTATCAGTTCAACACACTGCAGTATAGAAATTATACATCAAAATGTTAAACAAAACTGCACTGGTATCGGTTTAGTATCTGTATCGACCTATACTCAGAATTTTTTTATATCGATTGGATCGGTTCGGGAAAAAATGGTATCGGTGCATTCCTAATCCAATCCTACTCCTAGAGGGCTGGAGTTTAGCTCAGATTCCAGTTAACTATCTGAACCAGCTAATCAATTTCTTCATGATGACTAGAAACTATCAGGCAAATGTGTTGGAACAAGTTAGAGCTAAACTCTCAAGGAGGTTGGCCCTCCAGGAGCAGGATTTGGCAACTCTTATATAGACAATCATGGACTATCAATAAGTTTAAGGGGGTCAAGGTGGTTTTGGGAACATTATTGGGCAGTTAAACCACTTGAACCAACTAGAAACCAGCTACCATGTGCCAAAAACAAATAATAGTAATGTCTTCATTTACTCACCTTTATGTCATTTTATACCTGGATGACTTCTTGCGTTGAACATAAAAGATGTTTAACAGAATGTCCAAGCTGCTTTTCCGTACAATAAAAATAAATGCTGACCATAGCTGTCTTTGGCTTGAAGTCTTTTTTGGATGAGCACTTCCTTTAAAGCTTATTTTTCCTTCAGGCTAGTCAAATCGGATGGCTTTGTTAAGAGAAATTGCTCTGTGACATTGTTCTGGACTCGCTGTTAGGATGGATGAAGGCCTGAGAATCGTGATCCGGCCTGTCTTCGCCTCTTAACACCACTCCATCTCTCCTTCCAGTTTTCTGAACGTCTGTTTCTTAATCCACACTCTTGCTCCTTCTGTTTTATTAGTCTTGACAGAGGCTTGATTCAAATAAGACTGCAGTGTGGGCATTGCCAGTGCACAACGTAAATTGAATCACAAAGGAGAAGGATTTTCTAATAGGGAAACAAATTAGCACCCAGACCCTTCTCTATGCAATTATTTCTATTACTTGTTTCTCAAGGCGCTGGGAGATGTAGAAAGCAGGTTTAACTGCCATTTGTTTTAATTTTTCCTTAAGGAAAACCAATTATGAAAGGTTACTGCTTATCAGTGGCTCGTACAGACACAATCCCTTTTGTCTAAAAGATTAATATCTCGTTTTAGAGCAGTTCTGCCTTGTGTGTTGTGTTGAAGCTGATAAGTGTTTGTAAAGCCTTTTTTACTGATGCCTTTTTATAATTTTTTTTTTTATTAAGCTTTAATTGATATTAGGGTTTGTTGAAGTACATTATCAATCTTTATCTGTATGCTTTGCAAAGACATTGATCAATGAAAATGCTTTCCTTTGCTGACTGTATTGGACATTGTGGAACAGTCACTATTTGGGCTATTAAATGGCCTCTGTGAGACCCTGGCACCAAGATCAATAAGGCATTGAAGAAAAAAAAAGATGAAATTACTTTTTTCTTTCCTCAATGAAAAGAAGTTGTAAGTCCACACTCTGCATTGCAACTTTTTCTTTCGGCAGAAATAATTCCTTAAAAATTGAAAACAACCCTTCACAAAGTTTTTTTTTTAATTGCTTGAGCCTTATTAAAATTCCTCTGAAGTTTATACATATCACCACATCAAATACATCATAAATTATAAATGTTTCACATAGCAGTTTTGCAGTTGTAGCCCCCGGGTTCCTTGATAACTGCTCCTGTCTGAGTAAGTGGGAATGTTTGTGAGTACATGTGCTTGTGTGTGTGAACTTTGTTAGACAGGCCAAGCAAAATTGGAGTAATATGCTTCTCCATCTTTTATCATTCACATTGCATGGTGCTAAATGAAAACTAATAAACATCTCCAACCTCATGGTCTACTTTGATATTGTGTATGTTGTTTCAGTTATCGAACTTACTGATGTAATATTAATGCTGGGAAGGGATTTTGTAGCGATCTGTCGTCTGCAGGAATATTTACACATAATCATAAGTAACACACATGTCAGTTTAGGGTTGCTCTAAGTCATTTGAGCGAAAGAGCAATTTCTCTAAATCTCCAAATGGAAACGGAGTAATGGAAATGCAAGCAAACAGTGACTAATGACATAAAACCAGAGTTAGTAAACAAAAGTCTTGGACGAGCATTGAAAGAGAACCAAGTCTTCATTCCTTAATGGAAACTAAGGCTGTTTCCTAGTGGAATTAGTCTGTTGATGACAGCGGTTTAAGGTTGGATTTGTCAATATGACGTGATAGCTGCACAAATGAATTATATCTTTATGAACCATATTTGAAAGACCAGAAGACTAGACGAGTCCCCACTACAATCCGTGTCCAAACATTTCTTTCTGTTTCCATAACACACATTGTTATTACTCTATTATCAACAGCTGTTATGTCAGCCATTAGAAGGTTAATGGATATGACATGCCCAGTGTAAATGTTTCAGGGCCTCCCTTTGTGGGAACATGCTTGCTATAATACATTTAATATAATTTCATTATGTGAGCATATACAGCTTCAACAGGCGAAAATAGTTCTGACAGATGGATTTGTATGACTCTTAAAGGAACAGTTCATCCAAAAAGGGGAAAAAGGAACATGTCCTTTACTCAATAAACTCCTCGACTTTTGTTATTATTAGTATTCATATTATTTAGACCAGGAACAGGTAATATGAGCTTTTATTTATTTATTTGTTTTAAATTTCATAAAATTCCTTTGGGGGATATTGACATAGTGATACAATTGTCCAAATATAATAAAGAAAAAAGCCTCATTAGAATTATCAAATTCTTTCAAAGAAAACATTAAGTAATTTGGCATTATTACTTAGAAAATGTATATTAAATTCATATATACTCTAAAAAATGCTGGGTTAAAAATAACCCAAGTTGGGTTGAAAATGGACAAACCTAGAAATTAGGTTGTTTAAATGGGTCCATTCAATGGGTTCAAACAACCATGTCCATTTTAAACCCAACTTGGGTTGTTTTTAACCCAGCATTTTTTAGAGTGTTTGAAACTTTTGTCTATCCGAGTTAATATACATGACTGTGTGTCAAGTCTCTTAAAGTTACAGATAATAAGACCTTTTATGACAAGATGCTATTAGTTCAGGTTGTAAAATATCTGGTGGTGTGACTGTCCAAAAAAAAAAACATGAGACATGAGTCTGAGTAATAGCAGAATTTACATTTTTGGGTTAACTATCCCTTTAAGATGGACATGACATGTTGTAAAATCCTGACAAACAGCTACAATCACTCTATATGCAATGGGAATAATAAACACCTCTCTTTATTTGATTTTCCTTCACAATTCCAGTCAATCCCAACATGCCCTTGGAGTTCAGTGTGTGTTATAATAAATTACGGTAGACACATGACGTCAGGTGACCTGTTCCAGGTCTGGATGGGGCGGGAGGAAAGCCGTGAATAAATAGCTGTTCCTCATTTATGCTTGTCAGGAGTTTTAGCTGAGGGCCGGACTTCACACTGTGTCTGTTTTGCCTTGTGAGAGATGATTTATTCGTCTTGGTCCAGCTGAGGTGCTGCAGCTGTTTATTAGACAGATAGTTTTACACAGGTTTACGTCGAACAAGCCTGGCTCACACGTCCATTTCCACCCTCACAGATCAGCCACAAGAAAGAACTGCTTAGTATGATCCCTAAAAACAAACTCTTGAGTACAAACCTCTGTCTGCTTGTCCTGGAGTTGAGAGAAAACCTTCTCAGGAAAGACTACCAAACATTAGATCCATTGTGCATCAAAATAATTTTTTGAAAATCTATCTATCTATCTATCTATCTATCTATCTATCTATCTATCTATCTATCTATCTATCTATCTATCTATCTATCTATCTATCTATCTATCTATCTATCTATCTATCTATCTATCTATCTATCTATCTATCTATCTATCTGTCTGTCTGTCTGTCTGTCTGTCTGTCTGTCTGTCTGTCTGTCTGTCTGTCTGTCTGTCTGTCTGTCTGTCTGTCTGTCTGTCTGTCTGTCTGTCTGTCTGTCTGTCTGTCTGTCTGTCTGTCTGTCTGTCTGTCTGTCTATACAAATTTGTTATTTAAAATGGCTTAAAATGAGCAACACAAAGCATAAATTGTATTTTTAATGCTTCTAGGTAGCAACTTATTTTATCACAAAACATGCGCATAGTGCAGATCAAACACTCACCACTATGATCTGGCGCTTTAACTGCAGCCTATAATTATAGTGTTGGATGTCATGTCAGTATCATCTTCTTTGTTCTGAACAGTGTTACCTCAGGACTTACTACACTTTTTCTCTGTTGCAGTATCATACTTGCTGCCTCTGATTCTACTTTTTACTGTAATGACCATATTTATGACTTATTTGCTATTTTCAGTTTTCCATTGAGCTGATGTGAAAGCTTTGATTCTCAAACTCATGGAAAAAGCAGACGGCATGTCCTGGCATTTTAACTTGTGCCTGTTTGAGCCATTCACTCTCTGAATTCAGAACCAGCTGGAGATCAAACACAGCCCCGATTTATTAGGCTCAACTGTAGAGATGATATGTATGACTAATGTGTTGTTTGTTCATGTCAACATGCTCTTGGTCCATACACATAGTCACACACACAGGCCTTTCATGTTAGTCCACAGGGACATGGCTGTTGTCTGCTAGTGACGAGTCTTAGCTCAATGGAAAAAGCAGTTTTTAGACAGTATCTGTCATCCAGGCTTTGGAAGTCTGCCATTGAACTCTCATGATTCTGTATCGCTCTCCTAAAGACATTACATAATGGATGTTTGAGTGGTCAAATGGCACTGTGGCCACTTTTGGTTCACTGATAACATTTTTTTCAGTTTTTTCTTTTTTGTTTTGTTTGTTGTCCACGTTTTTTCGTTTCTTGGTTAGTTTATTTACAAAGAAAATCTTGAAAATCAGAGTGTTCTGTCTTTCATCCATCCATCTGTCCATTATTATCTATTAGGGATGTAACAGTTATCGGTAAAAAATCGAACAGTGCGGTTCAGTACGCACTTGCACTGCGGTTCATCTCAAATCTGACAACGCATATATAATATTGTTTGTTGAAAATAGCAATGCTTAAAACAGACAGAGTTAGGTAATGTATGTTTCTGTCGATGGATACACATTCTGGCTTCTCAATACATTACAACAGCGATGATCAAAAAGCGTGGACAAAACAGTCAGCTAGTGCCGTATGCTTGAATGTGTCATATAAGCCGTCTTCACCTGGGTGTTGAAAGCGCACGAGTGCAGGTGAGACCTGAACACCACACGTTGCTATTTGTGTTTGAACTAAACTCATTTAAGCCTTGCAAACATTCAAGAGCAAGACTCAAAAGAGAATTTGTGCTTGAACGGACAAATTCACAGAAAAATTGCCAACATGCCCATCTTGGCAAGTATCCTAGCAAACATATAGTTATGTCTTAAAGGGTAAGTTCACCCAAAAATGAAAATTCTGAAATTGAATTACTTATCCTACTGTCGTTCGACACCCGAAAGACCTCCGTTCATCTTCAGAACACAAATGAAGATATTTTTGTTGCAATCCGATGCCTCAGACAGACCTTCATTGATACCAATGTCATTTCCTCTCTCAAGACCCATAAAGGCACTATGAATCAGCGTATTGATTCAGGATTCGGATCGTGTGTCAAACTGCCAAACTTCTGAAATCACGTGACATTGACAATCCGAATCCTGAATCAATACGCTAATTCATAACTGTTCAAATCTTTGTTTTGAAATCTGCCCATCACCATACAAGTCATTATTTAGGTTTTTTTGTGCGCACACAAACTATTCTCTTCACTTCATAAAATTATTGTAAAGACATTGTAGTGAGATGGGCTTTGCAACGACGTCTTTAGTGCCTTTATGGGTCTTGAGAGAGGAAATGGTTGTCAATGAAGGCCTGTCTGAGCCATCGGATTTCAACAAAAATATCTTCATTTGTGTTCTGAAGATGAACGGAGGACTTACGGGTGTCGAACGACATTAGGGTAAATAATTAATGACGTCATTTTTATTTTTGGTTGAACTAACCCTTTAAGTAAAATGTAAACAGTCGAGAAAGACGTTGTTCATGTGTAACAGTATGTACTAGATCTGTCTTAAAGGTAAAGAAGCCTATTCCTGCTGTCTGTGTTTTAATATTACTCAAACAACAAATGACAAAGAAATCACTCACTGCTCTTGACTGATATAGCTAATAACTAATTTTCCTGAAAACTGTTATACTTTTTTAGATAATGCTAAAAGACATTTACAATTTAAGTGTTTATATATATATCACACATACAATATCTCATATATGCATATACTTTACATATATGTGGATCTCCATATGTATACATATGTATATATGTGTGTGTGTGCATCAACACATTTCTCATAAATGAAAAGCATATGGAGAGAGATGTCATTTGTTAAAGTGCAGTAGAAGGAGTGGAGCAGGCCAGCAGATGCCTCATCAAGAACACTCATTCAGAATGATGAATGTGGCCAAATACACATTTGTCCGTAAAACTTGCAGAGTGGATGAGCATCATTAAGCATGAGAAATAGGTGCAGCCCCGCTGAGAAGTGAGCGCAGCAAACAGATGTTGGGAATTTTTGCAGGCATCTTTCATCCGGAGGACCATCATTAATAAACTTGAAGGTGATTCTCTTGTTTCCATTTAATAAGAGCAAGTAAAGTATGAGAGACTGTGGAAAATGCTGAATAAACAATCTTACAGGGCTTTTTAAGTCACTGTCTGCATCTCTTGCGCAAACACAGGCTGGCAACAGACAGTTTGTCTCATTTGTATGGCCATGTTCCTTGCTAGACCAGTACCCCCCACCCCCACCCCCTCCTTTCCCCACATCAGGGTGAGATGTTTTATGGAAATACGTCACCATCAGCCTGGAGCTATATGAATCGGTGTTGGATCGTACATGCCGTACGCTTCATCCCAAACTCATTTGTCTTCCAGTTTTTCAGTTGATCTAGAATAAGCGCAAATGATCTCTTTATACTGCAACATGACAAACAGCAGGTCACAGTGAACTGATGTGCTGGAGAGCTGGAAACGGGGCCGCGCTATGTAAATGCGAACGGCTTGAGTAAAGGCTGCGTGCTGTCCTACCTGACAAAGTCATTCATCAAGGATCTGCGGAGGGCTTGCAAATCAAGGTGCTGGGAAGGCTGTTGGCGAACTTGGCTCATGTTAAGTGGCACTGGCCCTGTTGTTGAAGCTCTATCACGGCTGAAGCTGTCTCGTTTTATAAACAGCCTCAGACGGAGAGGGTCTGCTATGAATAATGCTTAAGCCCTGAAGAATTCTGCAACCAATATATCTTAATACAAGTTCTTAGATTCCAATGGGCGGCCCACGCCTCTCTCTCTATTCCACCTTCCCATGCGGTGCCTGCAATTTTCTCTCTGCGAAACCACTGCGACTTGATTTTGCTAGCACCACAGTTTACCTACAAACAGGATTACATGCATATATCTCATGCAAATCAATAAAAGTTGTCAGGACCGTTTAGCCTGTCCTGCTTTGCTAAATGCAATTTATCACACAGCAAATCAACAAAAGGGAACAGGTTACAAATGGAGTCTGATCATCAGTGCTGGACGTGTTGTCAAATTCCTGTAGATGGTATTTTTCATCTCTTTACTGTAAATTGTACTCATTCAGATGCGCCGCGTCAAAGAAATAAAACAGTTCCAGGTTATTATATACTGTTGGGGATTTCTGCACCATCGGGGATATTTCACACTGTCTTTTTTTGGCCTTCTTAAGATTCAGTCTGAATGTATTTTGGTTGTTGTTTTTACTTTTCTGACCAGCTGAGGCATGAGATTGATCCAAGTCATAAACTGTCATGTTTTTTCTGGCCATGCTGAAAATTGCTATTGTGTCTCTTCATTGTTAGGCTTTAGAGTTAATTCAATTTATTTTGTTGTAATTATGCTTGCAAAAAGTTGATTCTGTGCTATTTAATCTTTTTCCCTCTCTTTTTTTTTCCTCTATTGGAGATTTAAGTAGCAAATGAGAATCACTAAAATTATTAAATATATTTTGAGACAACGGTCTTGTTTATGATTTTTGTTCAAAGTAAATAAAGCAACAGTTTTTCAATAACATAGTATGTAAAAGTATGGTATTTGGGGTAAAAGGCATATTTAACAACATAATAAACAGCTGACTGACATGATTAAGACATGATATGGTTAAGATTCAGATGGTAATTTTCATATATTAAGTTGGGTGTCCACCTTAAAGATAATCATCATATTTATAATACAAATATGATAATAATCATATAATTCAAATATATTTAGTTCTTACTACTGTCAAACTTTTTTTAAATTATTATAGGATTATTATATAATAAAAATTCTATTTTTTAAATTACTTATTCATTCAGTGTTTTCAGATTATTAACTTTAAAAACAATTTAAAAGTTTTTGTATTTAAAAAATATTTTTATATTAACATTTAATATCTTCTGAACAAAAATTAATTATTTTATTCATCAAAATAAACAGAAAATACTGCAATCCTTGCTGTATGAGATTTTTTTTGCACAGGTATGAACTACTTCTTCTTAAGTATGAACTTGACATGATTAAAAGCACATATTTTCTTAGGGTGTACCTTCAGCCCCATTGTACCCTAATACAACTCATTATAATAATAATAGATTTTATTTATAATGCACTTTTCATTCCGAAGAATCTCAAAGTGCAACAAAGGGGAAAAAATAACAAAACAAAACAATGAATAACAAGTAAAAATGGATACTACAATCAACCAACACAGAAAACAGAACAGAAACAGAGCTGAACGTGAACAGAAACAGAGCTGATGGTGAACAGAAACAGAGCTGATGGTGGAAGTCTCTGTTAGCTCCGCAGCACACTGTGGCCCGTCCACTCCATGTTTTAAATTTCTCCCAGCGGCAGTGTCCTGATGACATCGTCGAGGCATGACAGCTGAAGACCAGAGATGATGGGTCTTCATGACGATTCAAACGATAGGGATCGCCGCAGCACCATGCAGGAGGCAGAACATTTTTCCGGGCACTTCTGTGGACACACCGGGGTCCGCGCAGAAGTCCAAACCGCTCCACGGCCGCGATGCAAGACGGAACAGCGGAGCAGCCGAGAAGCAGAACATCCCAACATCATGCTGGACACCGATGACGCTGGCCCGAATGACGCTAGCTCGGTGCAAACTTCAGCCACCATGCAGCTCAAGCCTGAGGGAGACCACCAGTGAGCAGCCGCGGCGAGCAACATCAAATGTCCTTCAAACCAGAACCAACCGCAGCAATTCAAACATAAACATCAGAGAAGCGGTGGAAAACGGCGAAACGACGAACAACGTCCTCTCAGTGGCTGCCAGCAATCAGCAACAGTCCCAATTGTAGCTCTGACTATTAGACTAGTCACAAACATAATAAAATAAAATAAAATCTAAATCTAATATTACAGTAACATGATTTGTGGGTGGAGAAGCGGCGAACAGACAACGCCAGCGTCCTCTCCCCCACGTTGCCTAGCAACCCTGAGCTCAATGATTGAATTGCTTTTTAATATCCTGTATTACCTTATTTTAATTGTGTATACAATTAATATGGTCTTAATAAAATATAATAAATATGACGTTTGATATCACATAGATAATAGTATTAAAATCGATTATAATCGGAATATATATTTTACAGGAGTTAGTGACTGTCAGCTAAATATTCAGTATACAGTAGGCTAGCCTATATGAAGATATACATACGTGAGCTTTGAATCCATCAGTGCAATGCTAAAACAGACAAACTATTAATTCCACGGATCAACCACTGTCTGTAATGTGGATTGTAGTTTGTAATATACCTGTTAATGGGACGACATTCTGGAAGAGAAGCGACACAGCCACAGACTTTGTGCGGGAAAACACGGAATCGAGCAGAATTAGCGGATTTTTTGCGGAACAGAACACTTTTATGGGAATCTTCTGGGGGTGACGAAGGGAAGGGGCCAAGAGGGGCACTAGAAGGGGCAGAGGGGCAGTGGCTCTAGTCACCGGGCCACACCCCTGTGCACGGCCCTGGTTGTCTGCTGTTGCTTTGACGTTGAAGTAAATATGAAATCAATATATTATATGACTATATTTGCATTCTTACGGCATTGCATTTTGACTTTATTTAATTTTTTCAGTCCTGACTTTTATCATAATTAATTGGATCATAATCAGAGGAGTGATTTGGTTTAAAATTCTGATGACACATTTTATTTGCTATTTTCTGTTATTAATAAATAATATAACCAGAAAATCTATTAATTGCTCAGATGCATGAGCACATCAGATGTTAATTTAACAAAGAGTGTGATGTTGTATTAGACACAGTGCCAAATAGTGAGTGATGAATTAATGACTATAAAATGTAAAGTAAACAGCTAATAAATCAGAGAAATAATGAAAGCTATCATGTTCAATACACACTCCAGATTAACTTGTTGTATAGTGTGAAATGCATGCGATGAGGTGCTTCTACATGTCATTGTTCAGGGGTTATTTGCTTTTTTATTTGTAACATGTCATTTGAGGGATCATGTCTCATTTAAAAGCAAGGATTGCTCTTAAATTGATGTTGAAAATGATTGGCTTGACACCCAGTCAATACAAGCGAATATGCAAGTGATGAGCTCTATTATGCTGTCCTTTAATCAGACTAAGTGAAGTCTAATTAGATATGGTTTCTGCAGTTTTACCGGAGATGTGTGTGTGTGTGCATGTGTAAACCATCTGTGCGTGTGTAAACCACCTTTTAAATGATGAATTAGTAGGCTATAATCAGCTTTTATTGGTGAATTTTTGACTAGGTCTGACGTAATATCATTCGTGTGGTGTGTGCCTTTCATGTTTTCTTACGAGTTTGAAAAATGTTTTGCTCCATCAATGTTTTTTATTTGATTTAATTTCATTCACAGACATTCTCTGAGCTTAATGATTTGTTTTGGTGGACTTTAAAATGTTTGATTTACTCCAGACTTTGCACAAATCTCAGTTCTAATGTCATGCTGGAAAGGACTTTGTGTTCCCCATCTCAGTTTAAAAGGCAATTAATTCTAGTTATGGAAATGTCATTGTGTGCATTTAAAGCCAAGTGCTTCATAGCCGTATGCACTTGATTTGTAAGGAGTTGAGTTTCAGCGAGTGTGTCATTCAGTGTACTTCGACCCCGTTAATAGCAATCATGCCTTTAAACTGTGGAGTCATTGCCGTATTTCAGGCAGGGCATCATCTATTCCTTAGCCTTGTTCCAAAGATAAATTAGTAGCTGTTGAATAATGCAGTGAACCCTAATTCTCTTTGATTAGTAGTGAGTTAGATGATACTGACCCATTGAAATTGGTCATCAGCATAAATAATGACTGAATGTACTGATAAAATGCAAACTTGCCGGCCATCATAAATCAAATGAAATCCACTTGCTGTGGAAGTCATTGAAATTAGAAGTCCATGCTCCTATTAATTATGTTGCCTTCTGAAGGCGACAGAGTGATAAATCAGCCCTGAAAGGTACTCCAGTTAGGGAGTTGAGGAAGCGAGACTGCCTGCAAATGGCTTTGTATACCCTCCTAATTGTTTCTTAAACAACCCACCTCTAGAGGCATATCTGATAGCCATGCTTTGGAGAAGGGCTCACAGAATTGAGGAGCTCTACATGCAGGTGGACCAGTGTTAGACTTTTTTTTTCCCTACTGGTTTTGATTTTCAGGGACACTTTATTATTTTTAGGTGCACTTTTTTGTTGTTGTTGTTGTTTCACAGTTGGCTAATTGCATCTGAATAGTTTATACTGATAGGGATATCTGAATATACACTTGGGATGGGTAAAAAAAATAATAATATTGATTTCTCAATTTTAGTGGATTCTCATTTTTATGAACCGATATCGATTTAATCCCATTCCCAAGATTCGATTAGTCTATCCTGTTTTCAGCTGATGATTGGAACTATGTAGAGCTCCTCCCATCAGTCTATTTTATTACGAAAAAAAGAAAACTGTTTTGGTGTTGTTTAATGTGGTGTGACATTGCTGTAGTGCCTCAGTTCAACAGAAGCGGCAGCTTAGAGCTCATCGCATTTTGATAAATATATCCACCACATTACATATTCATTATAATGTTTTTCAATATTAATGTATGTTTGAATAAACCTATACATTTTTTATGACAAACCATTTAAATGTTTATATTTCAAAAAACTAATTGGAGAAGAAATGCTTATGTAACATTAACATTATAACTTTATTATTATAAAAAACATCCTTGAGTGTAATTTATGCTTGTATTTAAATCAGTTAAATTTAACCTTGAAATATTACAGTAATGTTTATTTTTGTACTGACTACCATGTATAGTTAACCGCTTTAGTTGAGAGATTATTTTTCCTTAAGAAAACTTGCCATGGGCTGTGCTGTATCTAAAATACATCCACAATAATCGAAATTGTGGGGCCAATGAGCTGCAGCTCAATATTCAAAGAAATGACGGCAGTCTGCAGCACGCTTACAGATAACCCCACCACCTTCCCCAGCTCCACATGTATAGATCTGCTACGAGGTTTCATTTATGTATGTTACATGTGCAGCTGCATCAGCATGTCTTACATGCTCACAGCAATGTCTGTGAATGTATTGGCAGTAGCAAGTCTCATAATTGCTCTGCAGCAGTATAACAGCAGCCAAGACTAAATACATTAACATTGCCATATCCATATTGAGCTATAAGAATGTACGCAAAGCCTAAATCTGGGCACAGTATATGAGCCTTCTATGGAGCCCCTAAAAAACTTGGTTAGGCTTTCCTCAGTAGTAGGTTACATTACAGTATTCTGATTTCACTTATCACATGAAGATGGTACGGAGAGATGACTGAGGAGGAGTCGGTGCGCAATGGATCCTGACTGTCATTGACAAATATCTTATCTTGTAAAATGTGTGGTCAGTACCGCTGCTCCCTATACACAGAGTAGCCGTGAAAGTGAAAAGCAAGTGTGCATTTGAAAGCAGAATAACCTGCATATTGATAGCTACTCCCTCATAACCGCAAATAAAATGCAATATAATTAACTTACTGTATAACTGTATAACTGGAAAATTACAAATATATATATATATATATATATATATATATATATATATATATATATATATATATATATATATATATATATATATATATATATATATATATATATATATATATATATATATATATATACTTTTTCCCTGCCATTGATGTAACTTTTCATCTTTATAAGGCACCGCTCCCCAACATTGATGGAATTTTCTGGGTTCACTGTGATACAGTAGAGGCACTAATACGAATCTTCTAAACGAGTACAAACTCTGCAGATCAAAAGACATGAAGAAGTAGAAACAAGCGACAGCATAAGCACATGCATGTAAAATAGCACGACCATCAAAATAAACAGCATATAAATCAAAATTTCCTAATTTCACCAAATGAAATGTTGACTTTAGTCTGCACAAGCGTTGGTGTCGATGAACTCGATTTACTACATCTGTTTTTTTAAACATCATTCTGAATCTGAGCCAGAAATGCTCAAAATGTTTTTTTTTGTTTGTTTTTTTAATGAAACTTAGAATAGAAAACATAAAGCTAGAATAAAATGTTTTTATTATTATTATCATTATTATCATTTATTAAGCAGAGTGTCTTTTCTTTACTTTGATATATAGTATGTTTAGATGTTCATACAACAAAATATTCTGGTCGCCATGAAACTTTTGTTAAAATAATCAAATATTATCAAAAATATTATCTTATAATCAAAAGGTAAATATTAAGTAGTAAGCAAAAACTCAGAAGTAGACAAAAATATATAATGTGTATGTGAGTGAGTGAGAGAAGGTTTATTTAATTACTTTCATTTGTGAACAAATTTGACCAGATATTTTGTTTGCTTATTTTCTCTTGCCAATGCACACTAGTGGTAGCAATACTACCTAAACCATCATGTTATATAAGTTTAAATTATTAATAATGCTTGCTTTGGATGCCATTTGAAAAATGCTATCTGTCTAACATTTTCTGCTTAAAGGCATTACAGTGCTTTTAGCCCACTAAACTAGAACTTCATGCTTCTTTTATTAAAATTATTTTAATGTTGTGTGTCTGCATAGCTGCTTCTGTTTCTGATTTTGAGTCTAGCCTTGATACGTCTGCCACCTCAGCCTGTGTGTTACAACCTCAAAATATCACCTTTCCCTCAGAAGAGAAGCCAAGTGTTGGTATCCAACCCAGGGGGATAAAAAGGCGTTGTTTTCTGATTGGGAGCGCCTTCAGGACAGCCGTGTGCTTTTTGGCTGCAGGATCCACAGCCTCATCAATCACACACCGCTTATTAGGTTGCTCTCTTGCTGAAGGGAGCCATTTTAGAGGGCAGCTATTACAATAATTGCATCCCCGTGTTTTATGCTCGATTTAGTTGTTTTATAACATATAAGAAGTTGTACTGGGGTCAAGTGTGTTTTGTTTGTTTTTGTTGGGGGGTGTTAAACTGTGGGCTTGAACTAATGGTACCATGGCTATATAAACATAACTTCTATTGTAATGAATCACTCGAAAAGGCTGACCTTTTTTTGTTGTAAATATAAATGATACCTAAATAAAAAATCAAAATTTGATATGAAAAGAATACTATATAAATATATATAGTGAAACTATATATATATATATATATATATATATATATATATATATATATATATATATATATATATATATATATATATATATATATATATATATATATATATATATATATAATTGTTAACATAATTGATATGGAACCAAACTTTTAGGATTCCTATTTTTTTGTGAAATGGGAGGCCCTTGAATTTATTTCTTATGAAACTGAATCTTGAGAAGTCACTAGTGAGTGCTTTTTTTCATTATTATAAAACTGAAAGTTCTTTTAGAGCTGAAATGGCATTCTGGGAGAAGAGCCGTCTTTATTGCAAACAGATCTTTGCCTGTGATTAAAGATGTTCTTTCTCTAATAATATATCTTCTGCATCATTTTTAAACACAGGCTATTTCTCAAGCCCAGTGGTTAATCCAAATGCCATCCATCAGATCTTTATATCTGGATTCAATCATCTCATTTTGCAAGAGGTTTACTCCCTCATTTTACATCGAGAGTGAATTAATCCAAACGCAGGTCCTTCTCTAACCAATCACCTTCATCCAGGGTCCCAGAGAAACCATTTAAGGGAAATATGGCGGCAGTCCTGGCCTCAGGTGTCAGTGTCGTGGTGATGAATCGCAGGGAAAACATATTAAACCCGTGATGTGTACAACCTGTGTTTGTAGCTCCACACTCCGTCCGCACTCTGGCCAAAAAATGAGATCCTCCAATAAAAAGCCTATAAACATGGCTGTGTGCAGTGAACATAAAGACAGGCCTGTCCCAGCAAAATTGATTTATTTGATTCTATGACATTTTAGTTGTGGTTGTTATGTTATATTTATGGGAGAATTGCTAGAGCCTCTCATTATGCTCTCCTAATTTATTTTACATACTTTTATGGTCACACGTGCCTGCTGGGGCTTTATTACAGCCGTTTTTGAGAAAGGAAAAAAGGCGAGTGCATATCGATTGAAATGTACGTGTTTATAGCCGGGATAATGATTTATTTGAACATGGTTGAGCGAATGTGGTCCGAAGCAACAACACCACCGCTAAGACAGATGCTGTGTTCACTGGACCCATTTGTCCACTGCTGGTAATCACATAGCAAAGGATATTAGCCCATCAAATCATCTTGCTTTGAAGATGAT